>NW_028277651.1:212500-560777 GCF_059751315.1 Micrasema longulum | reverse complement strand
AAAAATACGCATTGCTAAAAAGTTTTTTTAATTTTTTTTTTTTTTTTTACATAAATATTACATTTTTATTGTTTTTTTCTCATTTACAATAATTAAATATCACAAAGTAATATTAGTAGCTCAAACGAAAGAAACGTCAAAAACTGATTACTCGTATTCTAGATTGACCTTAAACCTTATCAAACCTTTGATGGCGTCGTCTGATAATCATACAATATTGATTGACATTTACCTGGGGACTGTACGAGGTGTATCCATCGGGTGTTTCGTTCATATATTTAATAGATAAGTCAACCTTTTACGTGCGTACATACTTTTTAATTATACAAGAGTAGCAGTTTATTGAAGTTGCCATAGGGTTTTCCACTAAGGGCGCTCGAACTTTAAATTTCAATAGAACACGATGTGAATGAGATATCCTTAGAATTAAGAATAGTTCTTAATTCTACGACTATTCTTATTTCTATGGAGATATCATCAATTTTTTAATTGTATTTGACAGGCAATTTTCGATGTATCCACCGCATAAATCCGGCTCGATATCATTGGAGTAAAATGGACTAATTTATTTATTAATTTATACATACATTGTTACAAAAATGGCACAAAAAACACTCTGGCAAATTCTGCTTGTACTAGGAGTAGGCTCAGTATATGAAGGGTCGGCAACCCAGAAATATTAGTATGCCTAATGTTGCAATTGGTTCCTATATGGGCAAATGCCTGTTCTAAGAAACCGATTTGTTGCGGAAAATATGGTTTTCGAATATGTTTCCTATAAATAAAAATAATATTGAAGAAATAGAAAAACAGTTATAGTCCAAAAGAGAAGAAAAGAAAAAGTACAGTTTACCTTAAATGTAAAAATAAAATTAAATATATAAGTATATACACATACACGCATACATACTACTTACATACATATACACATACATACATACATATATACACACATATATTGTAACGTTGTAAAAAAACAAGTCCAACGTACCCCGTTTTGAAAGCATTTTAGTACTGGATTATAATTCTATGTTGCCTGATTTAGCGCCATCTGACGGCTGCGGTAGTAACTCATCCATACGATATCCGTGCACTAGAAATAAATTCTTTTTCCATTTGAAAACTCGGGACGAACAGTCCAACTGTCGCGCAAGGACTCAAAGAGAGGGGACCGCACATTTAAAAAATGTAGTCCTTCAAGAAAGGGAACGCTCAACGTAACGTAAGCCTATTTGTTTTAAATTTATAAGCGAAATTCTTGTAGAGAGAGAAATCATATTCTAATGAGATTGTATTTTATACAGGTTCCCTTTTTTCTACCTTTTTTCTACCTTTTTCTATCTTTTTCTATCTTTTTCCATTTTTCCACCTTATTCTATTTTTATTTATTCCACCTTTTATCTACTTTGTCCGATGATAAAGATTTTACGATGTAGTATATTTACTCCATGATTTGAATGGATCACTAATTATTACGAAGTTTATTCGTAAATACCTGGAAAAGTCGGTGTCAGATTTTAAAGTTTTCTTCAAGATCATGAGACACAAATTTACAAATGCAAGGAAGCAGACGATCATTTACTGAATTAAAATGTCGACAAACAATCTTCTGGGAAATCATCAACTGAGCCAACCATGAGTCAAAAATATATCAACCGAAGACGTCGCATATCGAGTTCCATCTGCGGATTTTATTTTGTAAAATCAACATTATTTCATATCATCTCGAGAAGAAAACAATCAAGAATCTATTTCCGTTGTGATTATTATTGTTACGAATATTTATTTCTTAGATAAATTTATTGTCAACCACTTACTCATATCAGCTAGGCAGAATTCTGAATTTTTATATTAACTTATCTTGTTACATTTGTAGAGAATTGCTTCTTTTATTAAAATTTTGTTTTTCACTAACGAGTTGTTTATTTCATAAAATCCAGATCTTTAAATCATATTTGTTCCATTTTACAGTAAGGTATTTTAAATATAACGTTTTTTTTATTCCGTTCATTAAATTAAATTTATACAACATAATCTTATTCTTTTGGAGAATTCTCATGTTCTTGCCGATTGAGCGAAACTGGTGAAGGGTAAGTTGTTTGTAGGTACTTTATTTGGTTATCTGCATTATTCTTCTAAATCTTAAAAATTTTCTAATTGGTTTTTAATAACCTACCTCTATAATGTCGCCCAACTGGGACCAAATAATTTATTTCAACGTAAACTTACCGTTACAATATATATGCACATACAAAAATACAATAAATTTATAAATGATTCAATGGGATAGCATAATATTTAGATTACTATCCTCAATAAATTCTCAGATTTCTTACTTCCTTTCTCTTTCAACCAACAACAAGAGTAATCGATAGATATTTTTTTACATGTTTTTTTATTAGGGTTCAACATAAACCTGATTGTCGTTCGTTTCGTTTCATTTTTTCATTTACGGAAGTTGCGGAACCTTGTTAGAGCTTTTGAATTGAAAGGAATCCCCGTAGCAGTCATCTGATCACCGAAGTTCGCCAAACTAGCTTAATTAGGAACTTTTTAATAACATTGAAACAATGTTCGCGCTAGACATTTTATACCTTTGGATTATACATTTAGCTATACGTATCACTAATATTTAAACTTGTAAATGAGTTAATTTCCCTAAGAAGGTAATAATCTGCTTATACGGTTATATGGGCGCTATAACGCTCTTTGAGAAACTCAAATTAAAGTATAAGATACTACCATACTTATTTTATATTCCTCAAGTTTTTCCTTTCATAATATTTTATTTAAAAAAAAACTGAATCGCTTCTATTGTTTATTTATTTCAACAATCCACCAAAAAAAGTAGGTCAAAAGTGATGGTATTTAAAAGGGGAAGTGAGGTTACTGACTGCACAATAAATATAAACAACGAATGTCTCGAACATGTTGAAGAATTTGTGTATCTGGGAAGTATGATTTCAAGAGATGGAAGAGTAGAAAAAGATGTTGAAAAGAGAGTGAATGCGGGCAGCAAAATGAACGGCGTACTAAGCACAGTAATTTCTAATAAAAATATGTCAATCGAAGCTAAACTGGCAGTACACAACGGAGTTTTAGTCCCAACACTTATGTATGGAAGTGAAACACGGAACTGACAGTCAGGTATAATTGATAAGATTAAGAAAGGGTCTCTGAAATGGTTTGGTCATGTAGAACGAATGGCCGACGAAAGAATGGTAAAACAAGTATATATGGCGAAATGAACGGCAACGTGGTACGAGGACGACCAAGAAAGACGTGGCATGATCAGATAAACCAAAATCTTAAGTCTGGTCGTGTCAAAAGCAGACATAACCGAAGGGCATTATGACAAGATGTATGAATGTAGAAGAAGCTAGGAATATATGCCAGGATATACGTGTGTGGCGGTCCAATCTCTCTGCCTACCCCTACGGGGGAATGGCGTGATGGTAGAAGTACCAAAAAATATATATACAAATATGTACACAAAGTTACAAAAAATTTTCATCCAAGATTTTAGTTATATTTCACATACAGAACTGTATTTTTTATTCGCCAGGCCACAGGCATTGACTCAGTATAATTAAGTGTTTTTTTTATTGGTAAAAATATGAATAATTATAGTGAATCTACATTTAAAATGAGAGTTCCTAAAAAATATTTCTAAAACATATATGATTTCTCTTACCGCAAACACACGCACACATCAAACCCACCCTATTTTGCATACACACACACACATTAACACACATCTGTTTTTTAAAATAATATTTTTGTGGATTAGTTAGCTGGCTTTATTTTATGCATACGTATTATATTGTTTTTGTAGCATCATTATAATTTCATAGAGTAGGTTAATAAAAATAATTAATTAAATCTAGGTAAAGAAAAATATTGAAAAATAGATAAAACACGCTATAAAGTTGAAGAGTTGTGACTATGAGCTTTCAGCGGATAGCACAGCTGACTCGTGTGGAGTAACAGAAGTCCAACAGCTTTGCATAATTATTTACAATCCTGTGCTTGTGAACCAGGGGAGAATGGTAAGCTTTTAAATAGTTCCAACTTAGTAATTTATTTACGGGGGACTCCATATTTATATATTTTATTTTATTTACTCACTACACAATATAATTTTTAATTATTAAGACATAAGGATTAAAGTCCCGTGAGTTGGGACTTATAATAAACAATATTTTGAGTTTGTCCAAATTTTTGTTGACAAGTACTGGATTCAACTCCCCAGGGAGCTGTTAACACCAACATACTACAACAGAGATGAAGTACTACATTTTACCTTCTCTTAAATGTTTTTCATCTTTGTTGTAGTATGTTAGTGTTAACAGCTCCCCAGGGAGTTGAATCCAGTCCTTGTGTACAAAAATTTGGACAAACTCAAAGTATTGTGATAGATCCACCTGGTCCATGAAGAAGTGTAAAAATTGAAAAAAATACATTTTCAGGCGTTGCCTAGTATGTACGAGTAGGTGAAATAATTCAATTAGATGAATCTCACCTGCATAAATAAAGGTTTCAGCTCTTCAACTTCACAAACATCAACAGATGAAAGAATTGAAGGAATATAGATGTTCAAATATGGGCAGAATGGTGAATGTTACACAGTGTGTAATGGGGCCACTCAAACCAGCCAATGACCGTTCATAAGCCCTGTAGATGCCTAGACTTTTATATTACCTTATCTTAAATGTTCTTCATCTCTGTTGTAGTATGTTACTTATAATTAACTTAAACAACATAGCACAATCAATATTATATATTGCAAAGTAAGAAACATTAAAAAATAACATATAGAACAACAATATAAAAATAACAAATATTTGATTTACATAAAATAAACTCAAATATTTAAAAAATCACCTAAGAGATTCCTACTCAAACCCCTTCCGTCTAGGAAAATCCGGTCCTGACTCCTGACCCCCTCTCTTAAAAAAAGGTTTTGTCCTTGAGAGCTTAATACGCTATTCCAAAATATAAAAGGATATGTCCCTCTGAGCAAACATGTGGGTTTTTTGTTTTTTTTTAATGTTCTTATAATACAATTTATTTATTTTATTTGGGAAATCAACAGTTCTACATACATATTTATAGTAAACAAACAGATATAGTGTATAAACTCAGAACTAATTACAGATTTCCACATAGTATACAAAGTTAGTAAAGAAAATATATTACATATCAAATAAATACATAAAATTTATACATATAAAAATGTTATTTTCATGTACTCGTAAATATTTTTCAATAATCAAAGAATTTTTTTATATTTATTTTAAGAACATTAAGTTACTGTAAATTGGGCGGGATGAGGACGAGAATGCTTGAAGAGAGGATAAGGAGGTAAAGGAAGATGTACATATTTATTATTATAATGTCTAATGCATTTTTAGTGTAAATTTTAAATCTGACAAAGTGATGTTTATATAATCTATATTTTTAAATTTTGTATTGTACACTGAAAAAGTCCTACGAAAAACAGCATTTTTAACATACTATGTTTTACTTATTGGTGCATGAAACAGGTGGTACCGTCTACAAATCCTGGCTGGCACATGTATTGTTATTAAACTAAGTAGTTCTGTACAGTCAACTATTCCTGTCATAATTTTGTAATTTTGTAAAGCAGTAGTTGGTCCGCACACATAATATATTCTGTAAAAGTATATATTCATAATATATTCTATATAAGTCTTATAAAAGTATTCTGACTGACAGAAAAAAAACCTCGTTTTCAAAAGCGAAATAATTTTATATATTGAATTTTAAAAAAATATTAACATAATTAAGTATAAATTAAATATGCATATTATAACTTGCATGTCATTTTATATCCTCTCTTTTGTATTCAATGTATTTTTATCAAAACTAACATTTTCTTTTGAAATTTTATTCGTTTTCAGTGGTTCTCAGTGCAATTTTCAAAGCAAAGAAAAATGTTATTTCAGAGAAAATACGCAAGTATCAGTTGATTGCTGGATTTGAAATTCTAAGTAAGGAATCATCTCATGATCCTTTGGATTTACCGAAAAACGAAAAAAGAATTACTTGGAAATTGTGTTATAATTTTAGGAATATAGATTTATTCAGTTCAATCTTATTTTGAACGAAAAATACACTCATATCCATAGATGTTTATGTAATAATTTTTAATTTTAATTTTTGCTATTATTTAATAATCTGCATGCTTCCACTTTCCATTATGTTGTATCCCAACTCAACACTAGGCTCTTGGCCTCATAGAATTTGGGATACGTAATTATTATTTTTTGGTAATTTATACGAATTTGTATGAATAAATAAAAAAAATGACAAATAAAATATTATAAATGCGAAAGTGTGTTTGTTTGTTTGTGTTTCCTTCACGTCCCAACGGAGCGACCGATTGACATATTTTTTTGCGCAGGGATAGCCGAAGATGTGAAAAGTAAAGTAGGATACTTACTTTCATTCCAAATAATAAAAAAAACGAATAAAAAATAATAATATATATATCAACAATAAGAAACATTATTTCAAAATGAGTAGGCAGTTAGGTTGGATGTCAAAAAGAATCAAATTGAAATTAACTCTTTAAATTTCTATAATTGACTTGCTTTATCTATGGTTTGGTTTGCTTTTCGTTTTAATTTTTAAGTAGGATTTCCGATAACGATTTTACGTTATCATGGACTAATGTTTCATAGTGATACTTGAAAGACCGGAAATTGATACAAGCTTCTTTTTTTCTCAAGAAACGAAGAATTCCATCGGAAAAATTCTTATAGATAAACGAGTAAACTAATTAATTAGCTAAATAATTTCTCCTTAATACCATGCATACGAGGGAATCCGCGGGTAAAACCTAGTATCACAATAATAAAAGCGTTATTTTATTAAAAGATCACCTCAAGGATGCTTTACAATTCTGTGCACAATTTATTGACAACTGCTTTTCCTTCGCGTATCATGTCAGGGCCCCGATTACAATGGTTAGTAACAGAGTTATCTTCGACCGTCTATAAAGAAAAATCGATATTTGTGTACAAAAATGAGTATATTAGCACGAAACTTTAAAGTATCTTCGTCGTTAACCTTTAATCGAACATGTTTAAACGAAAAAAATGTACGCATATTCTGCTTTTCACACAGAAAACTCATCCCTTAACACATGGTCAAAATATGAAATCTTACGGAGCTTTAACGGTGGTGAACTATTATCTATTTGTATTGACTCTACTTTATGCTTCATTGTTAGTTATCATATCGGTCCAAGATATTCTCCACATTCTGCGATGCTGACGCTGGTATTGGTAATATAAAATTTATACCCAAAAATGTGTGATTTTAGATCTAAGTTTGTTGCAACAGAGAGGGAAAACATTTTTAAGAAGGGAAAATGGAAGTGTTTACATTTACACGGCTTATGACCTGTCGTTGGCTGGTTAAAGTCACCACTTTCCACACTGTGTAACATTCACCATTCTGCCTATGTTTAAACATCCACATTTCCTCAACTCTTCCATCTCTTGACTTTTGTGACGTAAGAGCTAAAACTTTCATCATGTGGGTGAGATTCATCCAACTGAACCGATTCCCCTACTAGGCAACGCCTGAAAACAAATTTTCCAATTTTAATATTTCTTCTTTTACCAGTTAGTTGATTCCAATAGTTGGTGGCCACTCATACCAGCCAATGACATGTCATATATGCCCTGTAAATGCTCAGACTTCCATATTCCCATCTCAAAAATGTATTTCCTCTCTGTTGCAACAAATTTAGATCTAACTAACTCCCTAGGGAGGAAACCCAGCCAGTTTGCAAACATTTGGGCATACTCAAAACATGTGTGGTTTTAGTTTAGATCTGAACTGACTGAGACTTGATGATGCACAGGTGGTTTCGAGATACGTGATACTGTGCAGAGGGATCTTACCACCCAGCGTTTGTTTGTCAGAAGACAAGTTTTCCGTTGCCTGCATTAAGTTCTTACTAAGGATAGATTTTCTTTGACTTGTAGTTTCTCTATCACAGAGATCCGAAAGATGTTTTGGAGCTACTTAATTACGCGATTTTAATACTGTCTAGCAAAACTTCCATTTATTTTTCTGTACATTTTAACCAGTGCGAATCTCGGAGATAAAAGAATATAAAATAATCCATTCTATGTTTGACACCCCTGCACTTTTATCACTAATTATTTTTATTTTCCGAAAGGACTACTCGGCAAACCTACCAATACTGTGGCAACAATACTTCGACATCATATGCTAAAAATGCAGTCATCAATAGACTTCACTCTCTAGGCAATAAGTACCAGGACGTTGGTGACCCATTTCGCATGAATTTTAGTACATATAGAACGGCTCTTCTTCTTTATTTCATTGGTAATAGTTCTAGGTAACTATTTGTTACTATTGTTAAAAATTTGTTTTAAACTTCTTTATTAATGTTTTTTTTTCGTTTCTTTTCTTGAATTAATTTATAAGTAAAAAATATTTCTCTTATTATTTTTTTTTACATCATTATATATTTTTATACATAAATATAAACTATTTACCTAAATATTAGTTTTAAATAATAATACATATATATATATATATATTTTAATGTTATTCAAAATTGTTTTCTCAGTTTTTTTTTTTAACTGGTTCAAAGTATTTCTAATACCAAATTATCTTTTTTTTATCGATAATTCTATAACTGGTAATATTTTATTCTTTTATATAGTTTATATTTCTTAGACTTTCTTAATTTGTTAATTAGTAATATTGTTTTAACAGCTCTGTATTACTTATGCTTACATGTATGTATATTTAATTGTATTTGTAACTTATATGTAAAAGGCACTAAGTGCCGTTTATTTCAATAAAATAAAATAAAAATATTTTGTTACTTCCGTAATAAACCTCGCTGCCGCATTGAATATGGATCGTATGTAAATTATTAGTTCAAAAGTAAGCAAGATGACCAGTTTAGTATAGCCGTACATCTTATGTAGTTTACGGCGTCGTTTGGGATTAAAACTTGTACGTACGAGTATAGTTGCAAATATAAATAAATAATTACAAGTCACTATTATCGGCCGTTTACAATAATTTTCTTCTGTCGCGTGTCGCGTTTATCAGGCGAAAATGTCGGTCATTCGACCGGAGACCAAACTGTGGACAAATGTGTTAATAATGTAACATTTCTGTATGCCTTTATGTTAAAATCGCAAAAATATAGACACCACGTGCTCATATATGCCGTCTAACCAGTTTTTACGTTTTAATATTTTTATTATTCGTTTGCGTAATAATGACGTAATGTCGTTCAAGTCATAAATATTTCAGTAATACACGTACCTAATATTTACGCTTTTACATCCCTGCAAGTTTTGCCTGCTCCAAGGTCTGAGAGGTTGTTAGGACGATTAGGGTCTTTGCACAGGACTGTTCCGTTCCAACAGTAGTTGGTATTAGGACAATTAGGGTTTTAGTGAGGGATCAGTTTTATGACGAAAGGTAATTTCACCTGAGTTCGATAGGGATCATGTTAGGATCTGTGTTAGGACTTTGCCAGTAGTGTCTCGATAATTTGATGTAGGTACTCATATGCTTTGGTATGCGTATTGTTTTTCTTCTGTTGCTTGAGTGCATATTGTATCGGGCGAATTCTTCTAATGTTTCCTGTATGTTGTTTGGGTTTTTGGTGGGTTTTGGACGGGTTTTGGATGGGTTTTGCTTCGTTGTTTGTATTACGGCGTTCTTTTTACTTTCCGAAGCGGGATCTGGAGCGTATGACCGCGGTCTCAATTTAGAAATAACACTGTATTCCTATACTGTCACTCCGAGAAATTAGAAAAGGGTGATTGCACTGACCATGTGTATTTGATTGATCACAAATTGTCAATACTACAGTGAGGGATACAACGTAAGATTAGAATTTTTCTATGTTTTGTTATTTTCGCGGTTTGATTGTAAACAAATATTAAATTTTCGTTTAATTATGTATGAATATGCGAAACTGAAGAAAGACACAAGTCTAATGAACAGTTTCGGGAAAGGGGTGGGTGCTTCCATCGTATACAAGCCAAAATGAAGTAAGATTTTTGAAAACAACAATATTTGAGTATGTCCAAATGCTTGCAGACTGGCTGGATTTCCTCCCTAGGGAGTTATTCGTATTAAAATTTATTTCAACAGAGAGGGAAAACATTTTAAAAACACATTTAAAAACATTTCTTACTCTTTTCTTACCATAAATATATATTTTTTTCTTTTTAAGTGCAGTAATGTAAACGTAAAGTTGTGTTTCGTTTTAATATTTCTTGTATATAAAAAAAATGTAACGCACTAAGGAAATTCTTTAAACGTTAACATTCGTAGATGTTATTTTCATTTAAAAAAAATAAATATTTTGAATCTTGAAATAGGACACTCAAAAACATATTCTTATCTGTGCTCTAATAATAACAATTTACATATATTTAATTTATAAGTTTTTTAACACACTCATATTTCTTAACCTCTATCTGAATTTTGTTTTTCTTTTCTTCATATATATTTTTTCTCATTTCATAATATTTTTTTACTGCCTTATATAAAATAGAATTTTATATATCATTATTTATGCGTATTTTGTAAAAAAAAACTATTTCTGCAAATTTGTGTTTTGGTCTGTTGGATAAAATTGAACTGAAGCGGCGATCTGTACATGTGGAATTTACGACCTAATTTAAAGTAGGCTAATTTACTTAATAAAAAGACTCGAGTAATACGGTAGCAAGCCCAATGCCCGTTAAATCGAATGCATAGTAAATATTGGTTATCTTATTCGTGATTTCAGGTTGTGAAAATTATGAGACTGAGGACACTTTTAGTTTCAGTAACTACTGCGACTGTCGTTCAAGATAAAAGATACCCTTATCGTTAAATTTGCTTCTTTTGTTTTACCAAAATGACTTAAGGCTGTAGTCTCATAAAAAGTAAGGTAATCTTACGATTTAGCTATTTTTAAACGCTGTTAGATATAAAACAAGGGTTTAAGGTATTCTGTAAAAAAATGTATTCAGTTTTATATAAGAATAATAAAATAACTTTTTGACAGGCATATTAATCCTCTTAAAATTTATACCAAACTGTACATTGATTATCATACTAATACTTGTTAAAGTTAAATGTATTTAAGTAATTTCACGATAATAAATTGAACAGAAGTACTGCCGCAGCAAAAGCCTAATTTTTTGTTTTTGAAAAGAAATACGGGCATTTTTAATTACACGAGTTTTATGGTATTTTTATTTAATTCAACGCAAAAAATTACAATAATTGTTTTAAATAAATACAACATTTAACAAATTTTAAAGTTTTAACTCTATTAGAGAGGTAGAAACGTTATTATTAATTATGTATGTACCAATTATTTTGTAACTTGAAACTTATTTTGTCAAGATTTCTCAATAAAAAAATTTAAAAAAAAATTAAAGAAAACTGTTTCAGCTGCAAGTTTTTATATTCTATGGTACATTTTTAATAAAAATATCAACTCTTGTATCGGCCGTCGAATGGCGTTCAAATTTCGCTAAAAACATACTGTAGATATGAAATATTTACAACCATTCAATTCTTTTTAATAAAATCAAAAATACACTCATTCCATAAGTCCTTATGTCGAGGTAGATACGTCGAAACGTAAACTTAAAATTAAAGCGGTCTACATAAATTTGTAAACAAATAAGTCTAAATTAAGATGCATCATCTAAACAAATTGAAAGCAAGATATTTTATTATATGTAAATATATATATTTTTAATGTGTCGTTAGTAACGACCGATGTTTTAGACAGATGTACGTTGTCTATCATTTCACTTTCTTTCATTAATAAAGCGGTAAAACAATCCCCAAAAAACGTTCTATATTAATTATCCAATTTCCATTTTTTAAAAAAAAAAAAAAAAATTTAAGGAATAACCCGCTAAGCTTCTATTCTAAAAGCTTGGCAGCAGGTGAGAAAGAGAGGATGTGGAATACACCACAAAATCGAGTTAGTAATAAATAACCAATTATAGCACAGAAATCAACTTATTGAAGAGTGATCTCTAATCCGGAATCCGCGACACTGCCACAAGACATGGCCCGACTCAATTTTCAACTCTAAAAAGATAACTATATGTTATAGTATATTATACGTCAATTCGACGTGTATGTGCATTCAAACGCACATTTTTTGGATTGTGTATATAATAGATTAAAACTTTGACTTTTTTTTCTCTTAAAACTGATAGATAAGTTTTGGGGTGCGTCTTATAGTCCGATGCATTTTATCGTCGGCAAAATACGGTATGTTTGTATAAGTGTTAATTTATCACTATAAATTTAATAGTTTCATTGTATTACGGATAAATGAAAAACAAAAGGTTTATTCGTGTTTTTATTAGGAAAAAAATATTATTGCTTTACAAAACTAAAAAGTATTGAGATCTCTTCTTCAGACTTATTTATAATGTTAACTATAAACTTTTCGTAATCTTTTTAACACTTTGTATCCCGGAGCCGTGTAAACTCGTGATTATATAACCATGCGTTGTGTCCCGGTCCCGTGTTTTCACGTGGTTTACCAGCTGTCTAAAAAGTGCATTTTATTGACATCTAGAGACTTTTATTAGTACTTTTCGCTTCTGGTTAACCACGTGAAAACACGGGATCGGGACACAACGCATGGTCATTATAATCACGTGTTTACACAGCTCCGGGATACAAAGCACAAAAAAAAGAGTGAGGCCCTGTATATGTGCGTACATTGCAATGCGCAATGTGGCTCTCCATAAGGCCAATGTTGTCAAAACTATCGCACAAAAATTACTTATTTAATTATTTCAAATAAATCTAATAAGTTTCAATTGATTTAACCCAGTATTTTTATAATTATGACATTTTTAAGAAACCCTTCACAAAACATGAAATTTCACAAAAATGGGCCGGGCACAGGGTAAATTCTACGTATATTCGACCGGTACTCAAAGTGTTAATATGTGGAACGTTAATAATTTTTCTGTTTATTTATTTTGCTTTTAACCCAAAAAAAACCCACGTTTTATAGTCCATTTAAGATATAATTAAGAAAGTAGTGCATTGACCTGAGCGAAGCGGGTGTCTCCTGCAAGCTCTGTGGGTCGACTGAGTTGGCAAGAAAAGCGAGCGCGGTGGCGCCATATTCGAGCGAATTATACCGAATGAGGAACTTTAGCCCCACGGAGAATTGGATATAATAAATGTTTTCTTTCGCGCGGTAAAAATTAAAACATTCAATTGTACGGCAAAGTTTCTTGAAAATGTAGGGAAAAAAAAGTTTTAATAAAAACTAACTAATTTCTACCTCGTCGCTAGTTCAAATGAATCAACAAGTTCGATAAGAGAGTTAAGCTAGGGTTTCCTAGGACAGCGGTGCCCGTATCTTAACGGCCGTAGTGAATGGTGATGCGGTGAGCAACCGTCGTAACGGTGACTAGAGAGTTGTTTCCTAGGAAATGTTGAAAATGTTGATAACACCGTTAAAAAATAAAACCACTCTCTAGCCACCTCTACGATGGCTGTCCACCGCATCACCGTTCACTACGGCCGTAAAGATACGGGCACCGCTGTCCTAGGAAACCTTAGCTTTATGGAAGATTTCCGGTTTACTTACCGTCAACGGACTAACGGGCAGATCTGATCGAGAATAATCGGAAGACAACCTCTGACGTCACACGTGGAGTTATTTCAGAAAAACTAAATTTTAAAAAATCATAGCGCTAATAATACGATATACGAAAATTGTCAAAAAAATATTTTTCGCTTAGTTTAATAGTTTATAAACAATTTTTTTTAAATAAAAAAAAACCGCAGAACTTCCTCATTATGTCGATTCGCCTTTGGTTATCTATAGTGATTTTTAAATTAAATTTTGACAAGTTGTTTTTTAAATCAGTAGGTAAGAAACGATTTGGTGATTCCAATAGCACGTACAGCGGTATTCCAAAAATTATTTCTATATAACGGACCTAAACTATACAACCTGATACCGTCATTTTGGAAATCTGATAAACCATCAGTATTGAAAAGAAATTTAAAAATTTGGTTGACGGACATTGGAAGTAAGGAATCGGAGAATTTATTGAGTATAGTAATCTAAATATTATGCTATCCCATTGAATCACATAAAAATATATGTATTTTCGCATGTGCATATATATTGTGTATGTATGTGTGTATATATATATGTATATGTATGTATATGTGTGTATATATGTATGTATGTGTATATGTATGTATGAAGTATGTATGCTTTATATTTATATATTTAATTGTATTTTTACATTTAATGTAAACTGTATTTTTTTTTCTTTTCTTCTCTTTTGGGCTGTAACTGTTTTTTAATTTCTTTAATATTGCTTTTATTTACAGGAAACATATTTGAAAACCATATTTGCCGCAACAAATCGGTTTCTTAGAACAGGCATTTGCCCATATAGGAACCGATTGCAACATTAGGCGTATTAATATTTCTGGCTTGCCGACCCTTCATATACTGAGCCTACTCCTAGTACAAGCAGAATTTGCCAGAGTATTTTTTGTGCCATTTTTGTAATATTGTATGTATAAACTAATAAATAAATAAATAAATTTAAAAAAATTATAATAATAATAAAAAAAATAAAAAAATCAAAGAACTGTACATATATGTTTTGACTAAAAATATTCTCAGCAGCTCATTTATAATTTCTCAAGTGTTAAAAACTAACTCAAATTTTATTTTCATATAACGTGCGTGCGACTTGGTCAAAATTAGAATCGCATAAATATGGTCTGTTGCGTCAATGTCGACGGTGGACGTAGACGCTTACTAAAATAAGAATAAAATTAAGTAACTATTTAAATTCATTTACATAGTTACCTGATATTTAAAGCATTAACTTTGTGTTCAAACATCTTATTAAATGTTAGTGAAGAATTGTATATTTATTTATTTATTATATATACGGCCTAAGTCAATTACAACAGTTAAATGAAGAAACACATGCAGTGTGTTCTTTAAACCCTGTCACATCCGAAACCACAAGGATCAGTATGGGCAAGTAGACATATAAAAATATTTAAAAAAATATCTAGAACAAAGATTTTTTTTTAAAATAAAATATTTAAAAAACAAATGGTTGCTTACTTCTGCAGGGGAGAAGTGAGGGGAGCGCGGTGCAGTATCAGACTAACCCCTCTTCGTCCTCGTTTTTGCCCTGCAGACGTAAGCAACCATTTGCTTTTTTTGATATTAAAAAAATAAAAATATTCTTTTTAAAAAATAATTTAATATGCCAATATGTCTTCTTGCTCATACTGATCATCGTGGTTTCGGATGTGACAGGGTTTAATGAACATCCTGTATACAATAATCTGAACCAAAACATTTTCAAGTTATGTGACGAATTGACTAATCTCCACACCCTGGACAATGGGGCATAAAAACAAAAGTTGCTCTTAGAAGATTAGATAAATCTAAACACTTATCTATATCTACCGGTTTCGACAGGTAGCCGTCTCTTCATCTGGGCACTTATTACACCAACATGCAATACCCACTATACACCTTCACCATAGTAGTAGTTGTACAAAAATATTAAACCAGTCTGTTGATAGAACACATGACGTCAGAAGCCTATACCAGCGTATACTGTTTTTTTTTGTTGGATTTTGTGGAAGAAATAGTCAGTAAAAAAGGTCACGGGTGACCATAACAATGGAATATCCTATAATGGGGTACATTGAAAGGTTGTTAATTTGATTATTGATTAAATGGACATTCTTTTCCAAAGCCTTTCTAATGTTATTCGGTCAAATTTCATATTATATTTCACTGGATTCTCCTATTTTACCTTCTACACATTTTTTTCAGTATTTTTGTAAGATTTTCGTATTTTTAAACATTATTTTATCTTATAAAAGATTTCCATATTTCAATCATTTCTACATATTACTAAGACTAAATATGCTCTATTATATAAAAATAAATAAATGCTGCCTACCGCAGAACAGGTATTTAACATACCTAGTGTTGGGGCCAAAACTAAATTGAGCTTATATATATATTTTTTTTAATGAATGTTATAAATAATCCGTAAGGGTTTATAAATAAATTTTCAAATAAAAAAAATGTAACCAAAAATGATCCCGGGTCCCGTGAATTGAGATACCCTCGTCCGAACGTAGTTGAGCTAAGCAGGATTACCCAAAAAAGACGATAAGTGTTGATAACAGTGACCTACGCACCTGTTCGACAACCTTTTTTTTTAGAAATTCAAAGCGTGAATTATGCATAATGCTTTTTATTTTATGTCTGGCTTTGATTACTAGAGTTTCCTTAGTTAGCAGTCGCAGACATTTGTGGTTTTAATATTATTATACCGCGTAAGATTTTACTTTTCCGCTGTGTGTAAGTAAGGAAAGTACTAACCCTTTCTTCAAACTTATCGAAATGCTTCATAGAGGAATGAGTCGCCGCCATTTTACCCGCACCTCCCACCATACTACTCCCCTGAAGAACTTTAGTACAGTCGCTGTGTAAACTATAAGATGCCGTTAATCTGTGAAATTTAGTTAGGGACCTTAATTTGATGCGTGACTTGTCTATTAAATGCCTTCATTTCTCTAAGGACCTTACGGTTTCTAAATCAATTGTTTCAATGTGAAATTACTCAATTTTATTCGATTCTAATATCGGAGCAACTGCTATATAATTTATTGATTTGTTTTTTTTTTGTAGAACTCCATATTTAAACTTATAATTAGAAAGCAAACACTGATTTGAGTCTACTGAACACTTTATTTTATTTTTACAATTATAAACATATAAAAATAAAAACTTCGTGACAATTGTTTCGCCTTATTGGGGCATTTTCAAACGAATGTGAAGATTATTTGGATTGAATGTCCTTATATAGTTATATAATTCAAGGTACTTAAGTAGAAAATAAAAATAATCTTATGAACTATAGCATGTACATTAATCATAATTGAGGGAAAAACCAGATAGACTGTTATTCTTCGCTTTGTTCCTTTTTGTACACGCTTACATGACGCGTAATTAATAGATGAAGCATGTTACAATTGCATTTATATATTTTGATAAGAAATTCTTAAAAATAGAAATATTGTATAATAATACATTTATGTTTATATAAATTTCATCATAATATTTCAATCATGTTTTAAAATTAATATGAACAGCAACCTGTTATAATATTATTGATATTTTTTCGACAACAACTATCTAAATTTACAAAACAATAAAGCTTCATTAATTATCTCACAATACATACTTGTATGTCAATAAATACTTACTTTGTTATATTTTCCCCGAAATTCAAATATAAATACCCCATTACCTATTAAACACTTAGCCTCACCCTTAACCATTGGTTTTTCCCTCAATTATGATTAATGTACATGCTATAGTTCATAAGATTATTTTTATTTTCTACTTAAGTACCTTGAATTATATAACTATGTAAGGACATTCAATCCAAATAATCTTCACATTCGTTTGAAAATGCCTTAATAAGGCGAAACAATTGTCACGAAGTTTTTATTTTTATATGTTTATATGTTTATATTGGTAAAAATAAAATAAAGTGTTCAGTAGACTCAAATCAGTGTTTGATTTCTAATTATAAGTATAAATGCTATATATTTTTTTAATTTTTTTATTTGAATTTCATAAAAAACCCTTACGGGTTACATACATTTAACAAAATATTTTACTTTTAAAATTCACATTCTACTGTTAATAATAATATTTTTAACATCTTTTGTAAAGGTTGTCTGAGTCTTTTGTTTAGTTTTGTCTGGTATTTTATTGTATAATTTCAGTCCGTAGTTTATTAGTCTCGATTGTCCTTTTCTCGTTTTAAAAGGTTGTATATGATATTTTTCTGATATTCTCGTATTGTGTTCATGTTTACTACAGGTTTTTTCAAGTTTTAATTCTTCGTTATCAATTACATCAGTGGCTTATTTCTGAATAAATTTCAAGGATTCTAGTTTTAAGAGTTCAGTTATATTTAATTGTTTAGTTTGTTTAAAAGTTCTTTAGTTGCTGTTAGACAGGGAAGGTCATATACTAACTTTAATATTTTATTTTGCTGTCTTTGTAGTCTTTTGAATTAAATTGTATTGTACAAAATATAAATAGTGTTTAGAAAATCGATCATAACGACAATTTTTAGTGTGGTTATTCCGTTGTTTCGGGAGTTAAAAAAAAATGGAAATACGTATGTAATTTGCCCCAAATCAACACGGGTTTTCAAGCGAGTTCATTCATTGTATTTTTATTTTGTGCTAATTTCGCGAACTTTTTATGTGCTAATTTGTATCTAGTTTAATTAAAATTGTAAAAGTGTCTTTCAAAAAACGAAACATTACCCTCCTAGTAGAGCATTCAATTGTATGGCGAAGTTTCTTGAAAACGTCCGAAATAATAAAATAATGAACTTCCTTGAACCACATCACAAGTTCTTAAAAAACGGCTAGTTTCATCTTTCATCGAAAACGGGCTGGGCGCACTTTATAGATTTTTTTTGTAGGAATATGTAAACGGTGGTGGTGATTTATAATAAACAATAATTATTTTTTTTGTTTTCCCGTAAACATAGTTATTATAAAACATTAGAAAAACGAAATGGTAAACTGTACATAATCGCTTATTTAGACGGTTCGCCCATGACATGTATGTCAGCATACAAAATATATAAAAAGTCGGTATATTATGAACATAAAATGAGTTGACAGTAGATCATTAACATAAGTAGCTTTTGCAAATTAATCGTTAATCGTTACTATAGAGCATCATAAAATATTTATGAAATATAATTCTCTATCATAACTTAAATTCAGTTTAAAATAAGGCAAAAAATTATTTTTTAATGATCAGTGCGGATATATCAATACATAAAATTGAGATAAGAAATATCCAATTTCTTCAGATATGATATAGTGAAGTTATTCAATAAACACTTTCCATTGGTTAGCATTAATTTATTGTCATACCATAATGACTATATATAATATATGTATTTACTAATGATGTGCAAGTTTTATGGCTCTAGAATAATATTATAAAGTTATTACAATGACACGCGATGATTGGCATGCGATTATTAACATTCTTAAAGCGTAGTGGTTTATTGATGTTTAATCAATCTAATTGATCATTGAATAAAAAATATCAATCAACTTACAATATACAATTCCATCAGTGGGTTATTTATTTACAAAACAAAAAATAAATTATATTATTTTTTGTTTTATACACCATTTTGTTAAAAGGACCTAAATTATATTGTAATGGTATTTGTTACAATCAATATAGTGTAAAGTTTTCGCAAACAAACTTTTGTAAACATTTTATTGAAAATGAGCGTAAAAATTGTTTTTTTTAATAAAAAATGATAAAAGCGCCATCTATGAGTAAGTTTCATATTCTTGTTAAGAATCAACTTAACCGTTCAGCACATTTAACTTTTTATATGACACATATTTTGTGTTGATTTACGTTTTGCAAAGATAAGAAAATATGCATTTGAAAATCTTGTTAGTAGATTGATCTTCAGGTGTACGTTATTACGATACTCTTGTGACATAAGACTTATTATTAAGACACAATTATAGAAAATAAATACCCCAATCAAGGACTGTTTTTATAAACACAATATTAGCTTGAAACTAGGGTTTTTGTGATTCGCGTTAAAATAACACCCTACAACTGATATAATCTAATTGTGAATTTATAATTTTCTTTTATTTTGGCACCCAATATAAATGGTTAAAATTGGGAATTATACACGATAAAACATTTTTTTTCAAAACACGATATTGTATCGTGTAAAACTTTGATATTTTTAACCTAGCCGGACCGAAGGGGGGGATTCGAATCCCCCATATACCGATTTGGTAAATTTCACTTTATGCACACAGGCATTCGGCAAACTAAAAAAAATGAATAAAATACACGAATGAGTAAAATATGTGTACGCGAAAACATGAATAAATTATTGCACGGTCATAAACACTTCCAATGTTTTATTCTCCTGATGCCATATATAAGTAGGCGCTGGGGTCGTTTGGTCCCCCCGTTCGGATCATGTGTAATTTTTGGATGCTTAGTGATGGAACGGCTAAGCCAGTTTTTAGCGTATTTGGTGTGTTTTTTAGGTAATCGATGCATCTCAATACTGGCTTTTAAAAAAAAATAATATATCAACAAAACGCCGTGTGGGGCAAATGTCGTGTTTTGAAAATACTATCCTCAATTTGTTCTAGGTGTTCTGTAAAGGGATAAACATTCAAATTTCTCATTTTTTTCCATATGTTCACGAAGAAGTCAATGACAGGTTATAAGGCCTTTTAATCCCTATAATTCCATATTCCAATCTTAAAAATGTTTTCCCTTTATGATGTAATAAATTTAATGTAATTGGTTAATTGATTCCGTTATTTTTGGCATGACTGTCCTTCCTAAAACGTAACTGTTGATTACCGCCCGGAGATGTTACCTGACCACTTAATTAGTGTGCTACTTACTACCCTTTGTACCCTCCAACCCCCCCCCCCCCGTTTGTCCTTTTCTACAACCCCTTTTCTTTAATAACCTCACCCTTAAGCCACCCACTTCACCATAAAACAACACTTTAAAATGTGAGACATCTTTAGACAATAAAGTGATGTTTCGGAAAAAACTTAAAACCCACTTGTTCTCTAAATCATTTGAATAAATCCGTAGCATGTGACAACAAAATAAATTGTTTTAATTAAATTACAAATTTAAAAGCTTCAATTAAATTAATTTAACAATATAATCACTATGTAACAGTGGCGAGCGGTGAGTTTTTAAATTGGTAAGCTATGAAAATTCTGATAAAATGTCCATAGCGGTAGTATGGCATATAAAAAACAAGTCTATTGTATATTTAATAAATAATTCCTAACAAATGGCTCCAGCGGCTAATAGTTTCAGTAAAAATATTTTCTAATGTAGCACAAACATTTGATTTAAAAAATACAATTTAAAAAAACATACTTGCAAAAAAAAATTGAAACCCCTACGGATTCGATCCTCCGCCTTAGTCGTTAGAGAGCGACGACCCATCCGTATTTCGCGTTTTGCGCTGAGTGTCGAAAAAGTAATTAATAAACTAAATAATTCATTAGCGCACCGGTGCATCTTCGGCTAAGCCAGACTATTATAACATATAACAATATAATAATTTAAAAGTATTCCTTACCGAGTACGATAGTTCACCAAACAAAACATAAATTATGTTTAAAGAATCATTGTTTCATCGACTTTTATATCATATTATTATTCACAAAACGACCTAAATTATACATATTATAATTCTTCATATATATTTATTCTTAACACTATACACTAGTAACGTTTTTATCATAACTCTAACTAAATTTTAAAAGTTTAAATGGATACTGAAGAATAACCTACAATATTCAACTGTCATCGTATGCACAAAAACGAATTACAATTAAAAAACAATAAGCGAATCTTTGTTTTTTAAAACCCAATAAAGGATTTATACTATATTATGGATTAAAATATCAATTCGTTTCGATTAAAATATCAAAATATTTATTTATTTAAAAGCAAATTTACTTTCAAACCACCGAAACATAAGATTGATAAATTACTTACGACATACAAAATATATTCGTTATCTCTTTCTTACACATAACGAGTGCGTATATTGTCACCTCCCTTAGACTGTCGTAAGTCAAATTGATGTATTTTAAAGAATACTAGCCCTTATGAAAAAGTATTGAAAGACTAAATTGCATTAATGAAAGCTGCAAGATTTTACTGTAATCGCAAGTGTAATTTTTCGAACGAGATTCTAAAGTTTTAGGTTAAAGACGTATTTGAATTAGTGATTTTAAAGTGAGCAGAGTAATCTCGTGTAATCCAGTAGTTATAATTATGGCCAATAGAGGCGCAACTGGTCGCTGTATGGAATAAAGGAATATATAAATTTACTTACCCAAGAAAAGTAATATATTTTTTTTGTGATGTGTTTTTTCCTAATAATTCTATAGTATTATAAAACATTACTTACGATGTCAAAAAAATATGGTAAGCTGCATGTAATCGATTATAAGGAGCATTCGCCACTGCTATGTAATCAGTATCAGGCATAGAAGAAACATTCACATTCTATCACTTCTTCACAATATTTTAGATAATCCCACTTCGCATGTTTATCTGAGAGAGCTTATCCAACCTCTTTCACAACACGGTCTATCTCTTCGTTCTAGTAACGAGAGAACCCCTTTAATACCCTGTCATCGCTCTAATTTTTTTGCCTCCTCTTTCACAGTAGTAGCCGCTCGATGGCGGAATAATCTACCCACTGATGTTAGAGACGCCCCTTCTTTATTTACATTTAAGTCAAGATTGAAATGTCACTATCTAAATATTTAAATTTTTCCTTTATCCTTCTTCTTTTCTTCCCATCCCCTCTCCTCTCTTCATAGTATAGTGTTATTTTTTTTAATATGTGTATATTTATTTTTGTTAATCTTTGCTTTTAATTTTTGCATAAAATTGTAAGATTCAATATGTCCATGTATTTATAATTTTCTCAAACTGAACGGTTTGGGTAGGTAGGAAGAAATTGCCTTAAGCCCCTTCTTTATATGTATATTTATTGTATATGTATATAAAGTGTCAAATAAATAAATATGTAAAGCGCCCTTGGGGTATTTTTTTTACGAAAATGGCGCTATATAAGTTATCCATAATAATAATAATAATAATAATAACACATGAATTTTTTTAATGCATTTTTTCTTCTATATTTATTCTGCAATTCTTGGTAACATAAGTCTACGACGTATGCAAGAAACATGATTTGCAAATGAATGTTGATTAATCGAAAGTGATGGTTTTTGAAAGGGATGAAAATCTAACCAAATGTGAGTTCAGTGTGAACGGAGATATTTTGACAATGTTTGATTATGTCCAAATGCTTGCAGACTGGCTGGATTTCCTCCCTAGGGAGTTGTTCATATTTAAATTTATTTCAACAGAGAGGGAAAAATTTTCTGAGAAGGTAATATGGAAGTCTAGGCATTTACAGGGCTTATGACCTGTCATTGGCTGGTTTAAGTGGCCACTTTACACACTGTGTAGCTTTCATCATTCTGCCCATGTTTGAACATCCACATTTCCTCAACTCTTCCATCTGTTGACTTTTGTGAAGTAAAAGAGCTGAAACCTTTATCACGTGGGTGAGATTCATCCGGCTGAACCAAATCACCTACTAGGCAACGCCTGAAAACAATTTTTCAATTTTTATACTTCTTCTTTTACCAGGTTGTAATTCAACAATGTTCGATTATGTTGCAATCCAGCCAGTCTGCAAGCATTTGGACATAATGAAACATTGTTGAATTACAACCTGGTAAAAGAAGAAGTATAAAAATTGAAAAATTGTTTTCAGGCGTTGCCTAGTAGGTGATTTGGTTCAGCCGGATGAATCTCACCCACGTGATAAAGGTTTCAGCTCTTTTACTTCACAAAAGTCAACAGATGGAAGAGTTGAGGAAATGTGGATGTTCAAACATGGGCAGAATGGTGAATGTTACACAGTGTGTAAAGTGGCCACTTAAACCAGTCAATGACAAGTCATAAGCCCTGTAAATGCCTAGACTTCCATATTCCCTTCTCAGAAAATTTTTCCCTCTCTGTTGAAATAAATGGAGATATTTTGAATCAGGTAGAAGAATTTGTGTAACTTGGATGTACGTTTACTAGGAATGGAAAGACCGCGAAATATATAATATGAAAGGAGGGTGAGTGCCGGGAACAGGGTGAACGGTGCATTGAAATCTACTTTCGCAAACAAATGTTTATCGCAGGAGGCAAAACTAGCAGTTCACAATAGAGTTTAAGTGTCACCTCTAATGTATGGGAGCGAAGTATAGAATTGCAAAAATACTGATGGAAACAGGTTAAATGCTGTCGAAATGCGATCCTTCAGGCGAATGTGTGGTAAAACGATGTATGATAGGTGCACAAATGTCGAGATTCGTGAACTATGTAAGGCTGAGACATGCATCGTCGACAGAATCGTTGTCATTTGGACATGTAGAGCGAATAGACCGCGAAAGAACGGCCAAAAGGATCTACGATGCGAATGTTGATGGATGCAGAAAACGAGAAAGACCGAAGAAGAATTGAAGAAACATGGATGCTCAAACATAGGCAAAATGGTGGATGTTACACAGTGTGTAAAGTGGCCACTCAAACCAGCCAACGACAGGTCATAAGCCCTGTAAATGCCTAGACTTTCATATGCCATCTCTATTGTAATTAGTTTATCTTAATGACTCCCTAGGGGGTGGAATTCAGTCTTTTGTCTACAAACATCCAGACAAACTCAAAATATTGTAAGATAACTTACATTATTCGAATGCTCTAGAAATCACTTTAAATTTTTGAATTTTTCATACCTAAAAAATAAATAATACCTGTTGTAAACTTCATTTTTTTTTCCTAAAACTGTTGTAATTTACATGACACCCAGAACAATCCATGTTCATTGGCATTCACATAAAAAATTATAAAAAATAGTAATAATGTAAATAAGGAATAATTTAAAAATATATATTTATAGATGGCAACCATGAAGTTTCGCATAAATAAATTGTCTATGTTTTTATGGGTGTATGTATGTGTGTGTGTACATATAAATATGTGTTTATATATATATGTGTGTGTGTATATGTATATGTGTGTATGTATATGTATCAAAATGTGTATACGAATAAGTTTATTTGTCTTAGCTCTCTATTCATTTGTTAACTATTATTATATATGAGAATGTAATTGCCTAGCTTGGAACCGGGTATGTACCTTGTTAGCGGGGCAAATTGAACGTAAAATTGTATTCTGATAGAAGGTGTAAATAAATAAATAAATGTAAGCACAAACCATAACATAATGTGTTTGTCGTAGAATAAAGTCGTCAATTGAGTTCAATTATGTTGTTTTCTAGTAGTGTGTTTTCATTGCTATTTGTTGAGTATGCAATAAAAATACTTTAATTTAAAAATCCTTACTGTATCACAATATCACTATTTTTGAATTTATCGAAACAAAACACATTGGAATCGGCGTTGTTAGTGGAAGTTAAAATCGTAATTAAAATTAAAGATAACAATAAGTAAACATTTTAGAGAAAGGAATATGGAAGTCTGGGCTTTTATGGGGCTTATGACCTGCCATTTTTAAAATTTTACCAATTATCATATATTTTTTTACAATGTACATAAGATGTAAAACAGAGTATTAAAAAAATAAAGAATAATTACATAGCAATGAAATAGATATTAACCCCAAGAATAGTACACCAAAAATCTCATAAAGGCATGGCCTGTTCGTGGGTATAAAAGAAATGTTGATGAATTTTTTGCTTCTATAATTTACAGGCAAGTATAATATTAACAAAATTTTGAATTTGTCCAAATTTTTGTAGTCAAGGACTGGATTCAACTCCCTGGGGAGCTGTTTATATTAACATAGGTTTGATAAAGGTTTCAGCTCTTTAACTTCATAAACATCAACAGATGAAAGAATTGTTGGAATAAAGATGTTCAAATATAGGCATAATGGTGAATATTATACAGTGTGTAAAGTGGCCACTTAAATCAGCCATTGACAGGTCATAAGCCCTGTAGATGCCTAGACTTCTATATTACCTTTTCTTAAATGTTCTTCATCTCTTTTGTAATATGTTAAAAGTATAATATTTTTGCATAATATTAGAAAGAGAAAAGAAAAGGTTCTGTAAAATATTAGGAGGTACTTTTTTATTTAATAGTAATTAAAAAAGGAAATAAAAAATATAAAAAAATTATAAAAATATTCCTTATTATTAAAGAGCAACAAAATATATCATAAAGCTTGGGATTAACGAAATATTATCAGTAAAAAAAGAATTTTAATTTGCGTGGTTTAGATGGCCACTTTACATTCTGTGTAAAATTCACCATTCCACCCTGAGTTGAAGAAATATGTAAGTTCAAACGTAGGACTAGCCACGGGACCACAACCAGGTTCAAAAAAATCTTAAACAAAATATATATCATAAAAAATACATAAAACATTTATTTTAGAGTATTCTTCACTAGGATAACCCTGTTCTTCGGAGTATATAGATATAGAGCATATAAATATGAACAATGAACACGTGACATCAAACTTGATGATTTTTATTGATAACGTTATTGCGACCTATACTCAAAACACTTAATTAATTAATATATTACAACAGAGATGAAGAACATTTAAGAAAAGGTAATAAAGAAGTCTAGGCATCTACAGGGCTTATGACCTGTCAATGGCTGGTTTAAGTGGCCACTTTACACACTGTGTAACATTCACCATTCTGCCTGGTCCATGAAGAAGTATAGAAATTGAAAAAATAACATTTTCAGGCGTTGCCTAGTATGTATGTGAAATAATTCAATTAGATGAATCTCACCCGCATAAATAAAGGTTTCAGCTCTTTAACTTAACAAACATCAACAGGTGAAAGAATTGAAGGAATATAGATGTTCAAATATAGGCAGAATGGTGAATGTTACACAGTGTGTAAAGTAGCCACTTAAACCAGCCATTGACAGGTCATGAGCCCTGTAGATGCCTAGACTTCTATATTACCTTTTCTTAAATGTTCTTCATCTCTGTTGTAATATGTTAATATAAACAGCTCCCCAGGGAGTTGAATCCAGTCCGTGTCTACAAAAATTTGGACAAACTCAAAATATTGTTGACACTTAATTAAGTTGAATTGACCAAACTGCATTCGTTTTTTTTCAGCTTTTAAACAGTTTCATACATCATTCAACATTTTATCATCAGCAGGGACATTATATGAAGCGAAGTGTAGTATTAAAATAATAAAAATCCCTAAATTAACCTCTCTCTAGAGAAGATTCAGAATACCACTACAGAGGACGCGCCGTATCATTTTCCAATTCACTAGTATTATATAGATTCATTGGTTTAAAATCTTGTTTTACTAGTAATGACTTAGGACTTAGGATATAGAGATTTTGGTATTATTTATGTTTTCACTTATATTTATTATTTCCTTTTAAGACTGAAAAAGCACACATAATAATAAAACTGTAATTACTTTTTAATATTATTATAAAATACATAATTTACTGCCTTAGAACGGGGAAGCTATCCCTAGTAATGGAAGTTTAGATGAACCAACAGCAAAAATAAAAAATATATGTTTACTTTTACTACTTAATTAATTTGTTGTATAAATAATAACCTGTAAATTGCTGTTATAAATATATAAAAAAGAAATAAATAAATAGAAAAAGAAAAAGATGTATATAATTATAAATGCAATAAATTAATATTAAAAAAATATGGACACGCTTGTTTATTAGTCTCGATTGTCCTTGTCTCGTTTTGGAAAGTTGTATGTGATATTGCTCACTTCTTGGCATGAACACTTGACCAATTTACTACTATACTCTATTTTTTATAAATTTATTGATATTGTTTTAACTTTGCTAGAATTCCACTCGTCCATGCGCTTTGTAGCTGCACGATGATTGGTTATCTAGCTTTCATATACCAACTTAAAAATACCTAAATTTTATAAATGGGGTCTAGAATTCCAATCGTCTATGCGCTTAGTAGCTGCAAGACGTGTTGTAATCTTACTCCTTTTTATTATTCATATTATTTTTATTTTTTTTAGTATCATTAATACACTAAATTTATCTGTCAATTTTTAAAATGTGTAAATGGGGGCTAAATTTCTAACTGTCTATGCGCTCTGTAGCTGCAAGACGTCCTGTAATCTAGCTCCTATCTGTTATAATTTTTTATTGATCTTAATTGAAAACGAGGAACTAGAATCCCAACCATCCATGCGTTCTGTAGCTGCAAGACGTACTGGGATATTTATTAATTGTACAGCGCCCTTGAGGTGATTTTCACAAAAATGGCGCTTTATAAATTATCCAACCATATATATGTTCTGATATTCTTGTATTATGTTTATTACATTTTTTTTTTTAGTTTTAGTTCTTTGTCTACAATGATATCAGTGGCTATTCTTATTTTTATTGGTGGGGGTCAATGCTATGCCAGCTCCTGGCGTCGCTGCGACCTGTGAAGATCTATTGTGCCGGGCCAACGTGAATAGTTTTCGCCCGCTAAGCCCAGGAGCTCAATCACAGATGGCTATCGACATGCTAAAAAACGTGCTAAGTATTTGAGCGATCACCACGAACAATCATGAACACGCTGAAGTTAAAGCGGTCGCATTGCAAAACGCCATAGATAAGTTCCGTATCCGTAGTCCGTGGTCAAACGTCAAATCAAAAAAGTCAACACGCGTGTAATCTCGTGCCGGTTTGTTATTTCGTTTTCAAGTTACAAACAATTACTATGGCGACTGCTTTTCTTAACATTTGGCTTGCCGACCGCCGGCTAAATGCATCGAGAAAAATTGAAAGAAGGCGTGTGCGAGATTCAACCAATCCTCTTGAACTGACCGAAGTTGAATTTCGTTTTGTAACGCGACCGCGATAACTTCAGCGTGTTCATGATTGTTCGTGGTGATTGCTCAAATACTTAGCACGTTTTTTAGCATGTCGATAGCCATCTGTGATTGAGCTCCAGGAGCTCAATCACAGATGGCTATCGACATGCTAAAAAACGTGTTAAGTATTTGAGCGATCACCACGAACAATCATGAACACGCTGAAGTTAAAGCGGTCGCGTTGCAAAACGAAATTCAACTTCGGTCAGTTCAAGAGGATTGGTTGAATCTCGCACAGGAACTTATCTATGGCGTTTTGCAACGCGACCGCTTTAACTTCAGCGTGTTCATGATTGTTCGTGGTGATTGCTCAAATACTTAGCACGTTTTTTAGCATGTCGATAGCCATCTGTGATTGAGCTCCAGGTCTATAAAGAGCGTGGCTACTCTGTGGAAGGCGAGAGTTAACGTTTTGCTAAATCTCCCCTCCATGCCTAGATCCGTAAAGTATCGGGCTATTAGGTAAGGGGCGAGCTCTTTACCATCCTCAGGTTTAACCAGTGGTCCCCCGAGGATGAGGCTCCTTTTATGATGTAAAGCATCACATTCACATATTTATTTTTTCATTTTATTTTATTTAATTTTACAATACGCCCAAGGGGCATTTACAAAAAAATTAAAGATTTAAAAGATAAACAATGCTTTTTTGTATACATTTAGAAACAATAAGAAGCATACTGCCATGCAAAATAAAAAGTGAAACTTTACATAGTAAAAAAGAAAAAGAAAATTATACTGATATAATAAAAGTAATTGAATTAAAATTGTAAATAACTTGTAAAGAATTCAAACAAAAAAATAAATACATTTTCATATACTTGTAAGTATAATTAAAATGGTATCAACAAATTATTGTTAAAAACAAATAATGAAAATTAGTTAACAGTTAGTGTATTTGTGAAAATAATATAATATGCGGTACACAAAAATATTTGATAAATTAATATCAGAAAGAGATAAGATAATAATAATACACATCAAAAACAGAGAAAGAATTGTATGAAAAAGACAGTTTTATTACGACATTAATAATTTGTTTCAAACAGTGCATTTAAGAACGTTTTAAAATTGATAATTGTCGTATTAAAAATGTCTATTTCACAAGTAAATTTGTTGGCTAAGGAATGTAAACGCGGAATCGGAGAGTGTCGTGCATAGTTAGTACCCACGTATGTACTCGTAGTTGCAAACAACTCCGTACTTCTAGTGACTCGATTAGGTATTTTGAAGTTAATGAGATTCAGGAGTTCACAACAATCGAGCTCCGAATTTAAAATTTTAAATAAAAAAAGGAGGTCATTTATTTTTCTACGATCTTCTAATAAAATTAAATTTAAAGTGTCTAATAAATACGTGTAATTTATGTTATCTAAGGGAATATATCATGTGTATAGGTGTTTCCTCATCTGCACTGCAGAATCTACATCTAGAAGTTTTGGAAGGGTTCATTCTAACAAGATGTTTGTTCAATCTGTGGTGTCAATGTCAGTGGCTAACTTATGAATAAATTTTTAAAGATTTTATTTGAAAAATTAACATTTAATTGCTTAGTTTTTTTAAAAAGTTTTTTAGTCGGTGTTAGATAATGGAGGTCATATACTAGCTTCAATATTTTATTTCGCAGTCGTTTAAATCTGTTTGTCATTTTAGTTTCCTGTTACCCAGTTGTTGCAAATAACATATTTAAGATTTGTTGTGATATTGTGTTTTTTTATTTTTTTATTAATAAATTTCATAAAAGGTACATGTTTTCTTTTAAATTCTATACGTATCTACTTTTATACATCTAGTAAATGTTATCACTGTAACTCTCCAAAAAAGAGACTAACTCTTGTGCTTGGAGAGTGACTCACACTGTTGTAGTTGTTTATTGTTTATTATAAGAGTTTATATAATTTTAAATACGAGTACACGAGTAAAAAATAAAAACATTGGATATATAAAGAAAAAATATAAAACAATAATACATTCATACTAATTAAAATTGAATGTAGTTTTTACACGTGTTCGAAAAATTTCTTTAGATATACTTTAAATTTATATATTGATAAATTATTTTTAACAGTTATTAGTTCATTGGGAAGATTATTATACTTTTTTACACCTTTGAAAACAAAGCTATTTTGAGGGCGAGTTTTCCTTTTTTTTTTTTAAATATGCGTTTCACTCGGATATTTTTTCTTCTCTGATAGTATAGTAGCTATTTTTATTTTGCTGGGCGGGTGGGTCATTGTACTTTCTCAGTCCGTCGAGACTGGCCTGTTTTTTTCTTACTAGTGTTGAGATGTGTCTTTACTATCCATTGTCAATATTTACTATGGACATGTCGGAGTATGTAGGACAGTGATTAAATGATCCTTAACCTCCAATTTATTTCTTGTTGAGGTCATTGGAACGCCGGGAATTCTCTGGTCTGGGCGCTGGCCACGTTTTACTGTGAGCCTAGGCTGTTTACTGCTCACATAAAGTATTGTATTATTATTTGACAAGAGGGTGTGATTTCCTCAAAGGTCGGTCGACAAATCGGCGCCGAGACAAGAAGCCTTAGAATCGCATCTCACGAAAACAACTTAGGTATAAAAAAACGAAAATCATTTTAAAAAAATGAATGGTGTGCTAGAAAATCCATATTGTAAATGAATACTCGCGAGACACTCATTTTTCATAGCTCCAAAACTGTTCAACGCATTCCTTAAAAAATATAATAAATATTACAAATGTTTGTGGACAAAAGACTGGATTTCTCCTCGTAGGAGTCATTTAGAACGACAAATTACAGGGATGGAGAACATTTTAGATAAGGGAATATTGAAGTTCAGGCATTTACAGGGCTTATGAACTGTCTTTGGCCGGTTTTAGTGGCCACTTACACACTGTTCACCATTTTGCCTGTGTTTGAATATCCTTATTTCTGCAATTCTTCCATCTATTGATTTTAGTGAAGTTCTAGAAGCCATTTCCCCGTAGGGGCAAGCAGAGAAGATAGACTGCCACACCCGTCCATCCTGACTTACAGTCCTCTTCCACATTCATACATCTTGTCATACATGCCCTTCGTTTGTGTCTGCTTTTGACATGACCGGGTACCTACCTATTCTGATGGGAAGTAAAAATTTATCTTCAATTTTATCTACAAAATAAAATCAAGTTTTCTGTATGAAAAATAGAATATGTTTACAATTTTTTTCTAAACATGTTCAATTACCGGTTACCGACGAAGATACTTTGAATTTTTAAACAAATATACACACTTTCGTATATAAGTATCGATATTAGTTTATACCGTCTCAGCATTTACCAATGAAGATAGCCGTCCGTCCGGATAATCGCGGCCCAGACTTGAGATTTTGGTTTATTTCATCATGCCAGTTTTTGTTGGCCGTCCTCGTCCTATGTTACTATTCATTCTCGCCATATATATATATATGTTTTACCGTTCTTGAGTAATCCATTCGTTCTACACGACCAAACCATTTTGGCGACCCTTTCTTATTCTTATCAATTAAACCGCTCAGATTTTCATGCTCGTCTGATTTCATCATTTGTAACCCTGCCATACATTGATTTCCTACACATTCGTCTAAAATATTAAATTTCAACCGCGTTCACTTTGCTGTTTGGATGAGTTTGTGTGGAGGTGTAGTATTATTGACCTTGCTTATAGTGTACAAGGTGTACATTTCAAAAGTGGATTTTATTTTCTGGCTATATCTAGGTATTGGGACTGGGAGGGAATATCGGCTGAATTTTTTTCATTTATTTTTTAAACATTACAGAGTATCCAATTAATTCTCAACACATTACAAAATAAACATATCAGATTCATTAAATAGAAAAGAGAAAAAAAAAAGTAAAATGGACCATATTACAATTTGGAAATTGCCCTCCTAAGAGAAATCCCACTGTCATGAAATATATCTGCTTTTATTTTTTTTTTATATCAATATTTCTACAGAGATGAGGTAGAATTTTTTCAAATTCAGGATTATCGATATTCGAGCGTTTACAGGGCTTATGACCTGTCATTGGCTGGGTTGAGTGGCCACTTTACGTTTTACAACATTCCCCATTCCGCTTATTAGCGAATATCGACACAGGTAACATTTTGATTCTTGTATATATCTTATTAAATGAGAAATATATCTGCATCCGAGACGATACGATTGAATAGTACGTTTGCTCTACCTACATTTGCAGGTTGGTTCTGCATAGTGGTAGGTAAAACAACCTGCGTTGCCTTTGTCGAAGATAATTTTCATGTACAAATATAGCGAATTCATTCAGAATATCGGAATTATGTATGCGACCACCAATGAGTTGAAAAAAATGAACACTTAAATGAATATCCATTCTCCCCAACAATGATTGGTAGCCCAGCATTCCTAGTAAGAAGTCAGTCGGGAAAAGCCACGGGTAAAATCCACACTCCCTGAGATACAGACAACGCAGAAATTTTTTCTTCACCCTCTTATCATTAAGGATTATTTGGTTTCATTTGGCGATCAAATGATGGAACTAAATTCCAAGCGACTTCTCACCAAGGAATTATACAATGTTTTTAGAACGTGAATATTTAAAAAAAAAGACATTTCTAAGAACAAATCCAAGCATTTTAAGAGAGTCACTGCATAACTACTGTAGTAGCATTTTATTTTTATCAAACAAAGAAAACATAGATAAACTAACTGTATTACAAAATAAAGCCTTTAGAATCATTTTGAAAAAAAAACAGGTACACGAGAGTAAAGTCGATGGTAAATGAAATGAAATTATTAACATATAAACAAAGAATATTTTACAATACAATGATATTTGTTCATAAAATTATAAACTCTAATAAAAAAACAGAATTTTGGAAAAAAATTGATCGGAACCAGCATGAACACGATCACAATACTAGAGAAAAGAACAAAATTAGACTTCCATTTAGGAAAAAGGCAAAGTCACAAAATTCAATTTTATTTAAAGCAATTAAAAAGTATTACGAAATGAAAAAAATATTTATGAAGAAAAAACATATCAAAATTTAAAATAATGGTCAAGACATATGTGATAAACAATTTATAAATTAAATATATTTGCAATGTTATTATTAGAACACACATAACAATATGTATGATATGTGTGCCCTACTTTAAGTTTAAATTAAAAAAAAAAAAATGATATTACTCGTCTATGTAGATTAAATCATAACTTAGCGTCAAACAGCACCCCGATATCCCCCGACGTCGACGCTCGTTCAAGCTTAACTCCATCCATGATATAACCGAAATAAATTGTTTTGGACGCTCTTGTGTACGACATGACAAAACATTTACATACATTGAAGAACAGACCCCTATAGGAACTTCTCCGCATTTGCTGAGTGAAAAGAAAACCACAGAAAACTCACTCAAGAGAAGCATCGCATCGCACCTCCAGGTTGTCTTTTGACGATGAAAAGGGAGTAATGCATCAACAAGTTGGGAATATCTTGAAGGGTTTCATCATCACATGGACAGCAGTTGATCTCGGAAAGTTTAAAACTGTGCAGGTAGCTCAAAAATCCGCCATGTCCCGTGAGGATTTGTAAGTTCCAAGCTCATAGGTTGCTTTTTTCCTGATATCAAACAACAAACAAAACGAACAAACAGACCCCTATGCCCAGAATTCTTAGGTCTGCCAACAAACGTACCAGTCTTGATTTCTTTGATAACAAGTTGTCTTTTTTCAAACGATCACTGAATCAAATTCAATTATAAACACCTCTCTCCCGCTTCCACTCCCACAAAGTCTACTATAAACCATTGATTCTTTCTAATTTTTTTTATTATAGTTTTCTACGTATAAATGTGTCCATAAAAATGCCCAATGGGCATAAATAAATAAATGTCCATCTTCATCCTCATGGACTTGATCGCGCCATATCTTTATCAGTCTTCCTCGTTTTCTACATGCATCAACATTCGCATCGTAGATCCTTTTAGCCGTTCTCTTGCTGTCCATTCGCTCTACGTGTCCAAACCAACGCAGCACTCCGTTCTTGATTCTTTCGATGCTGCATGTCTGAAATCAAAGGCATCAAAAATAGAGGAAAATAATATTTTTGTGAATAATACAGAAAAGTACAGAGAATCACTCTGCTGTTGAAATTGGCTCCTATATTGAAATATTTGGGTAAATTAAAAAAGCCATGTTAATTTGATTTCGTAATAAACAAAGAGCTGTGTTCAATGAGTTAAATTACTTTATTTGAAATTTAATTCTATGATATTATATGTTTCTGTATTTTTTGTATTTAAATGTTAGGTTTGACTAAAGGCAATGTTTATTGTCCTGCTTTTTATTAATATAAATTTTCCTAATGCCTGTTTATACTTGTAAATTTATTGCATTAAATAACGCCCTGAATAAGCTCCATACAGCCATTTTGTTTTAATCCGGGTAATTTGGTTTTACAGTCATTAACTTTTTTCGAATGATGAATCGATTAATTCGGAACATTTTACTATTCCTTTATTTATTTATGGAACCTATTTCTGCTATTTTTACATTTATGTTATTAGAGACTGTTCAAAGCACAATTTTAACACGATAAATACTACTGTATTTTTCAATCAAAATTCAATCAAAAATGGGGTGCGTCTTGTGGTTCGATGCGTCTTATCGTCCGAAAAAAACACGGTAAATGACAATATACATTATATGTATACATAATACAGTTCTGTGTGTGAAATAAAACCAGAACCCCGGACGAGTGTTTTTGACTCGATTCAGGTAAATACCCTGAACAAAGAAATTGAGTAGAGATAAGTCCGCCTCGTTGCGCAGCGGTTGGCCCGTTCGCCTACCATACTTGAGGCCTCGGGTTCGATTCCTGGCATGGTCGATGTAAAATATTAGTTTGAAACGTGATTTCACACTGAAATATTTTATTGTATCTGGACTGGTTCCTAAAGCGTAAGACTGATCACCTTACCTTCATGTTGCTTTGTTTGGTGTTCCAACCTGATCATTTTTGTTACATGTAGGTAAGATGATCAGTCATACGCTTTAGGAACCAGTCCAGGGACTATGAAATATTCTGGCGTGAAAACACCCTTTTAAATTCCAGACCATACAATGTATTTACTAATAATGTGAGAGGCATGAACAGTTTGACAAACTAAAAAATGGGTCATGGAAAGAGATACACTTGATATCTTTAGCTAAATTGTTAGTAAAATATGTTATTTTTCGGTTTTTTGTTCTAAAATATTATATAAGTATTTTTTAGGTATGTGTATATATGTGTATGCAAGAATGTGTGTATATATACACATGTATATTGTATATGGATATGTGTGTGTGCATGTATGTATCATTATGTATGAGTAATTTTGTTCATAAATTCGTGCTGTCACGTTTAACTGATTAAACCAGTATACCCACGCACAGGCTATGCCCATGTGGGCGTTTTTTTTTTATAACTTTGTTCTATTATTATTCACATGTACTTTAAATATATGTAATTATAAGAGAAAAAAATTCAATAAATATTTAAAAAAAGAAAATATCACATCAACCATGTCGGGAATCGAATCCGAGACCTCGCAACTCGCTGACTGACCATTGCACCGCGAGGCAGAGTTTGTTTACTATATATAAGCTAAATTAAGAAATAAATAAAAACAGCCTGAAACACTGTGCTTACTTTTAAGTAGGCACTGTAATCTATAAAGAAATTCGTAGATATTGTTTTTAAGTACCTACGCAAATTACGATTCATGTTAATATATTTAGATTTAATTTTAACCCCTTAAGGTGACTGCTTAAAACACGTCTTTAAGTATTTTAAGTAGCGTAATGCGCAAACCCCTCCGAGACGGTGGTGAGAACCACCCCTCTGCCCTCTCATCTCACTATTCCCACTTTAATCAACGCCCTCTTAAACTTAATTCGTACTGACGCAATAAAAGTTTTGTTTTGCTGCCGCGGGTTCCCCAACCCCCGACCGGAGGAGAGGCAACCGTTAGACGTTAGACCAAACTTATGCAAAACAACAATTAGGTTCATACTAGGCGCTTCGTTCTTCGGTTCCATACATGTTGCGCGTAAAGTGGCACTGCTCCATGTCCACTTAAGGGTCAGATACAAGAAACATCACTTCGCATCTATCCAGCAGAAACAATATTACTGATGATTGAAGCGGGATTTGGAGCATGCGGCCGCGGTCTCAATTTGGAACTAACGCTATTCCTTCACTGTCATACTGGGAAATTAGAAAAAGGTGATTGTGCTGACCAAGTGTATTTGATTGATCACAAATTGACAATACTGCAGTGAGGGGTACAATGAAACCTTTTAAAGTTTCTTTGTTTTGTTATTTCCGCGGTTTGATTGTGAAGAAATATTACATTTTCGTTTAGTTTAAAAAAAATTGATAGTGATATGCGAAATTGAAGAAAGACAAGTCTTTATGAACAGTTTCGGGAAAGGGGTGGGTGTTTTCATTGATGACAGAACTGTTAATTCTACTTGTTCCTTTCCCCCTCTCTGTTAATTCTACTTGTTCTATGATTACCGAATGGAGCTTCACGCTACTATCCGTGGCCCTGTTATAGGTCCTGTCGAATATACAGATCTGTTGGCTTCCAAAAATAATTTCAAGGCGTTTAAAATGTTTTGTAATCATTTCGGCGAATTGATCATGTTCAATATTTTTTTATCCCAGTCAGTGAAGAAATAGTTTATCTCTTTTCTCAGTCCAATAATGTGCATGTTATGTGCATCTGAATTACCTTCTTTTAGCAGAAATATGCTAAGGCAAGAAAAATATATATAAATCAATAAACGTAGTACTTTATATAATTGGTACACATATGATTTATATTTTTATGTATTTCATTGCTTTATATTTATTTTATTATATATTATACTATATTATTTATGTTTATGTAACATGTATTCTTGGCACAAATATATACTTTATATTTGTATAATAATGATTTTTAATTTCTTACATTTGATTAGCTGGGCATTTATAATTAAGTAGTTTTAGTTTTTCTTTTTTACGTTATTGTTTTATTAGTATAGGACTACTTACGCTCTAAAGATAAAAAAATCTCCATCTTAGAACAGGCTGTGCCATGTTAGATGGAGACTATCATAAACAGAGAACACTCCCTTTTCATTTAACATTAATTGGTTTTATATAGATTCCCTGTTATTAAGAATGTATATTATTATTATTTTATTTTTTTTTGCGATAAATTTATAAATAAATAAATAATAAATAATTATCCAGGACATTGAACTCTCTTGGGGCCTCAAAAGAGAAATTTCTCTGAGCAAAAGCGAAAAACAAAATGGAGTTGATCCATTATTATTCTACGCGTCCACGTATCACTTCGTGTCCAGGGACCTGAGTCGCTCATATAATCTTCTTCACAATGCTCAAAACCAAGCCACAGTGTTTTAATATTCCTGAAATTTGTCGCAATAGGGGTACGTAAGATTTTCAGTATTGAAGTCCGGTTTAAGGAATTTCCATGTAAATTTTTAAAGTTGTTGCCAAGTGATTTGAAAACATAAAACAAAAAATACTTTCATATTATTTTATTTATTCATTTTTTGCATTAAAAAAATGTAAAACATTGATAAAAATATGTCCTTACTGGAGTAAACTCTGTAAGCTTTCTTGATGACAAGCAAATCGCCGGCACAATATACCACTACTACTACTACTATTACCATCTCGCCATTTCCCCGTAGGAGTAGGCAGAGATAATGGACTGCCAAACACATCTATCTTGGCATATATTCTTAGCTTCTTCCACATACATACATCTTGTTATACATGCCCTTCGGTTCTGTCTGCTTTTGACATGACCAGACTTAAGATTTTGGTTTATCTGATCATGCCACGTCTTCCTTGGTCGTCCTCGTTTCACGTTACCGTTAATTTTCGCCATATATACTTGTTTTACCATTCTTTCGTCGTCTATTCGTTCTACACGACCAAACCATCTCAGAGACCCTTTCTTAATCTTATCAAATAAACTTGACTCAGATTTACACTCTCGCCTGATTTCATCATTCGTAACCCTGTCATACATTGATTTCCCACACATTCGTCGCATTTCAACAGCGTTCACTCGGCTTTCATCATTCCTCTGCCAGTTCCATGTTTCACTCCCATACATAAGTGTTGGGACTAAAACTCCGTTGTGCACTGCCATTTTAGCTTCGATTGACATATTTTTATTAGCAATTACTGTGCTTAGTTCTCCGTTCATTTTGTTGCCCGCATTCACTCTCCTTTCAACATCTTTTTCTACTATTTCATCTCTTGAAAACATGCTTCCCAGATTCACAAATTCTTCTACTTGTTCAAGACATTTGTTGTTTTCATTTATTAAGATGACCACAATTTTTTAAATCAGTTTTTTTGCCAAGAGCTATTTTAATGCTGGATTTTCCTATTACAGTAAAAATGAATGCAAATACAAAAATCTAAAACCGCCCCTTAATGCTCTGACTTATACATTTATGCACGTATTATAAACCTAGTAATTGTTGGTGTTTTAACGCCCTTCGCCATTAGCCCCAGCTTCTTGAATGTCCTTAGACGCTACGGTACAACAGTACCCGGTTTATATCCATACCGCGCCAGTCTCTACCAACAGGTTTTAATTATCCAAGTTAGAGAGTAGAACTCAGTCTGCCAGACTCCCGCTGGCTGGGAGCCGGGACCACCCTGCTAGTGATGACAATTATTGCTATTTTTAATTAGTTGAATTATGCCCACGTAGAAGAGCGATTTAGTTTTTTTTTAAATAATTCAACAAAAAACTTTTAGGCAATGCTCTATTAAGTCTATTTTATTTGCTTTTTTTAAATAAAACAATCCTCATTTCAATGGTACCGTGTTGCTGTGTATAAAATTTTTAATTTGAAAAAAAATAATTATTTCTCAAGTTAGCTTATGTTACAATTAGTATATAAATGACATTTCAATCACATATTGATAAAATTATTGAAAAAGCATATAAAATGTTAGGTTTTATTATACGAGTATCTAAGCCTTTTAAAAATGATCTAACAATAAAAAATCTTTATTATAGTTATGTAAGAACCCATCTTGAATTTGCGTCTATCGTTTGGAATCCACAATACATTACTTATATTGACAGGCTGGAGAAAGTACAAAACAAATTTTTAAAACATTTGAATTTCCGATGCTCTCTTATATTTCCAAATCATGACTTATCTGGACGTTTTCACAAACTGATTAACCTCGAAAAAAGGAGAACATTAATGGACCTCACATTCCTCTATAAAATTATTAACAGTCTAGCTGATTCGTCCCAGCTCCTAAATAAAATTCAAATTAACTGTCCATCACGTGCCCTACGAAATCACCCAACCTTTAGAATACCTAGTGTCAATACGAATTATTGCCAGAATTCGTTTTTACACAGATCGTGTTCCACTTTTAACAGCTTTTTTAACCATATAGATATATATCATACAGGATTACAATTATTTAAAAATAGTGTATTGAAAACTTTTGAATAAAACTCCGGTTGGTCCCTTTTTCTCTTATATCACTCAAATTACATACATTCATATTATTATTATAAATTAAATTTCTCTTTTGAAATTTTGTATTACTTCTAAAATCGCTTTAATGAAATTTTATCGACTTCTCTTGGTTTAAAATCTTCTCCTTATATTGCTTTTTCAAATTTTAAATGATTACTTGCCATACTTGTTATTCCTTCTTTATTTTTTCTTTTTTCTCTGCTGCCATTGGCATGTTTTTATACTTGTTATACTTTTAAACTACTTTTAATTACTTATATTATATATGTTAATAAAATCAATATATTGCTGCTCTTACTATAATGTGTCATTAATTTTGAAGATGTTTTTTAAATTGACCTAAATTTAAATTTACTGTCTTATATTTCACTTAAAGATTCTTCTCATCGTTTCTTTGAATCCCTTAAAATAAATATGTGTTTATGTTTTTCCTTTTTTAAAAAAAAATGTTATTACTATTTTATTTTATTTTTACATCTGAGTATGTTTTTCATTCTTTATTTCCATTCTTAATTCTTAATTACTCTTACAAGTTTTCTTCATTTTTAATATTATTTCCATTTGTAAATACTCACTACAAACTACAAACCTTAAAATATATTTTTTTTTCACTTAAATTTAAATTTTTAAACAACTTTCATTTATGTTTTCTTTTTCCTTCTCTTTTTTATACTTTCATAATTAACATTAGATTTAATTGCTTTTTAATATGGAAACTTCACTGGTCCATTAGAATTAAGTCCAATTGTGTAAAATATTAAACTTTGTAACTGTACTGTATGTTTCCTGAATAAAAGAAAATAAAAAAAAAAAAAAAAACTAATATTAACACTTTATTTACATATATTTTAATAAAAGCCCACTGTACCAATTGCTTGCACTCCAAAATTCCCTATCCATGTAATTGCGAGCTTATAACTTTTGAAAAAGAATATGGGTATTTCCAATTTTTTTAAACTTGTAACAGACCCTTGTTACCACTTTTTATAAATTATCTTTTATATTGCCAAAATGCACACTAAGGATTGTCTATTTTTCACTAGTTAAGTCTATTTATTTTATTAGGTAAACAATCAGTATGTACACAAATATTGCCAATTTCTTTGTATATTAGTGTAAGACACTCATGCGCACACCAAAAAAATGTTTACACTTAATACAATAATTTAAATTATGTTCAATATAATAAATGTTAAAGAAACGAAATGAAAAAAAAATATATATAAAAAAGTTAAATATCTGCTTCTCTTCAAATTTCTATATTTTTTTAACTAATTTTACATACATTGTCACAAAAAATACCAGCCTCGGTAAATATATTGTTATATAAGTCGCATATTCTAGGTATTGTAGATTGTTTGAAATAGTTTGTTGACGCGTTTTCTGTGTAAAACAGAAGATTTTGTCTTGTCGGTCTAGATGGCACACGGAATGGAAGTCTTTCAAGTAGGTTAGGAGAATCAATTTTACTATTTATTAATTTGAATACAAATAACTGGTCTAACAAGGTCTATAATAGGAGTGTGGAGTCTATAATAAGGTATGGGATAAAATCATGGGGCCATTCAACCAGAGCCAATATCAAAATGATGCAGGATCTACAGTATTCTATTATTAAAAAAGTTGTTGAAAAACCAGTAGAATTATTCAATCGGAGAGATAACAAAGACTCCTTTACAAATCACTCAAAACTCTTTTTCTCTTTTAAAACGCCAGTTCAATGAATTTTGTGGTTCTGCATCATTTAAAAGCAGAATAATTATAATATTTCAAAAATTTATCAAATCATAGCACTCGCTTTACTTACTATGATGGTTTAGTGATCCCTAAAATTAGTAATAAATGTGTCAGTAGAATATTAAATTACATTGTACCTTGCATTTTAAATTTAATTTCTACTGAAATTGGCTTCTTAATCAAGAGTTTTTATATTAATGATCTATAAATAATGTCTTCGAGTTTGATTTAACAAATAAAAATAAAATAAAAAATACATCATCTTACAGTAAACATAACATTTCTTTTTAGATTCATTCAAACTCTTTTCATTCTTCATTTATTCAGGCATCTCTTCATACATTTTTAATCCTTTATCCGTAATGCAATTTTGGGAATCAGTTTTTTTTTTAAATGGCAGCCTTATTTCTCGTAATATACTTATGAAAATTTATTTAACAATATCTTATTAATAAAGTATTTGGATTCGATTGTTATGAAATTGATATAATTTATTATGAGTTGTAAGTATGGATGTAAAATTACGTAATTTTACCAAAAGGCACGGTAAAATACCGTAATTTACGGTATTTTACAGTAATTTTCGGTAAGAAACAAATTTGACATACTAATTTTTATGAGTATTTTACCAAAATCTGGTAAAATACCGCGGTAATTTTACCGCCTTGCATCTCTGGTTGTAAGTTAAGACTGTTATAAAAAATCTTTTAAATTCTAAGCGTAGAAAATGCTACACTAGCATTAATATTTAAAAACATGCATGAGTAGCCCATACGGAGAAAATCCATTCTTATGTTATTGACCACGAAATTAGCTACAGATTACAGCAATAAAACGGGCCGTAATAACTTGGGCTGAGAATTGTAAGCGAAAACCAAAACCGTCCATTACACGTTTGTTGTTAAACTAAAAACCAAACTAAAACCAAACCAAAAAATTGGAACGGTTTTGTTCTATGCAATAGAGCCTAAGGGCTTCTCTAGATAATTATTACTCCGGGGTGGTATTCTGAACGCAAAGACGCGCGTAGAAAAAGCATTTTTAACGCGTATTTACGTACTCTAAATACGCGATAACAGAGCGATCTCTTCGCGCGCAATTCCGTTCAGAATACCAGCCCTGGGGTATTTTCAGATTTTTTTTAACGTTATTACTATGCGGCGTTGGATAAATTTTCTACAAAGGTTTTAAAATATGCATATTAACGAAAAACTAGACGTTTCGTACTCCACGTGACAGACGGCACGTGAAAGAAAGTACATTTCTCCACATACCCGAAACGGTTTTAAAGATCGTGGGCCTTCCTACTGGTTTCACTCATACAAGAAGCAATGTTATTTTGTTAATAAACGAGTAATTTTTTTACATTTTTAATCTCACATATCACTATTTTAATTGAATTCATATCTCCTACTTTCACTGCCCATTATATGGCATTATACTGCAAATTATATAGAAAGGCCTTTGTCGGATATTGTCATTCATCCTCATGACCGTATTGCAAACACAAATGGTTGTAAAAACTGTATTTACTTATACCACAATAGCCTATGCCCATTAAAGTAAACTCTTGAAAAATGTAATAAAAAGACGGCACGTATAATGTTATCGCGCCATACTTGTACGCAATATTTGTTAGAAGCGCATTCGGCGGGCATGACGTGTTTCGTAGAATGACGTGACACCAACCGCGAGCGTTTTGAATGGGTTCGTTTTTAAACCCGAAAATGATAAATATTTTTATTTTTTTATATATTGCTAGTTATACATGCATAGGTATTGTAAAAATCCGCTCTGAACATTGCATTGAAAATAGCCTGTTTTAAAATAGAAAATGCAATTCACGATTTAAAATGTAAAAAATAAATTTGTATAATAAAATTTAAAAAAACAACTTTGTTTTTAACAACTAATATTCATTAAAAAATCCCAGTGACCGGTTTCAAAGCGAACAAGATTCTTGTCAAGATTTACGTAACTGATGAATTCTTTCCTATTTTATTTTTATCATGTTTACTAAATACTACACGTGGAATCAATAAATCAAGTCTTCTTTTCTTCCAAAAAAGGTGTTTTTAACAATTTATAAAATAAATTCTGGTTTAAAAATTTTAAAACGTTACTGTCAGTTTTTCTGTTTTTTTATTTATTTATTTAACCGTAGCAAAAATGAATCAATACAATAAGTACAGCTTAAAGTGACACTGAATTATTGCTGCTAATGATTTATACATATATATAAATAGCTAATTTAAATTAGAAAGTACGTTTAGTAGTTTGCTTTTGCTTTTGCTTTTTTAATTCATTGTGAAATACGATGCTAACGATGTTATCACCACCTCCCACCTCCTTTATCTTGAGAGTCCGTGACAAAGTTTAAAATTTCCTTTCGCGTACCGTTTTTGAAACCTCGCAAATGTGAAGTTTTAATCCACACGTCCCGGATTATGCTGTATTCGTATCCTTTACACTACTGAATACGTGTTTTCACGCTGATTCGTGTCCTTTCATTCCATAATTATTGAAATCCGATCAAAACTATCCTTTCGACCTTCAAATTTAGGTATTTAGATACACAAAAGGTTAAATTAAACCAGTGTTTTAAAAAAAAAAAAAAAATTTAGTTTCTATGATTGATCTTCAGTAGTAAAGTATCTAAAACATTACTTAAAAAATAAACTTTTTAATGCATGAGTTCTTCCTTTACACGGCTGTGAAACTATTGTGTTCACGAAAAAACAAATACACAATGACGTAATAACAATAAGTTATATGTACATATAACTTACTAATTAAAAATATTTGGTACACTTCCACTTATTTATTGAACCAATAGTGCTTTCACCCTCATGCGTATCTTTAGACTGATAAATATTATCTTAAATGTAGGTGCATTTAAGCTTTTCCTCACTAGCATCCAAAAATTACACATGATCCGAACGGGGGGACCAAACGACCCCAACACCTACTTGTATATGGCGTTAGGAGAATAAATCGTTAGAAGTGTTTATGACCGTGCAATAATTTATTCATGTTTTCGCGTACACATATTTTACTTATTCGTGTATTTTGTTAATTTGTATTAGTTTGCCGAATGCTTATGTACATAAAGTGAAATTGACCCTTGTTTTATTTACGTCTTTTTTGTTTTTAATATTAACTATTTCAAAATTTAAAAACAAAAACGGGAAAATGCTTCTTTCTATTAATTTCACGATTACAAAAATATACGGCAAATAGCTTTAATAATACTCGAGTTATCGAATTAAAATCGGTCTATGAGGGATTCGAATCCCCTCCTTCGGTCCGGCTAGGTTAAAAACGAAGTCGAAAGAGATACCAATACGTAATATTTCAATGAAACAGAGTGGGACAAATTATCAATAATTTTATAAACGTTTTCGAAAACGTGTGTTGGCGGTGTACTGTAAGAGGGGAGTCTATTCTATGAAAATATTTATTGTTTTATTGCAATATACACGGTCAAACTAAGAGGGCTAACAAGAGTGAGTTTATAAATTCTATCTGCTGGTGTATTAAAATTCCATAGCTGTTATTTTTTATCCTATTTATTTCAAAAAATTCCAATCTATCTAACTGTGGACCTTTATGTTCTACTTGTAAATTTTTTATGTCTTGATACGTCAAACTTTTGTTGGAATTCCTTTAAATGTAATGCATAGTTTGATATATCGTTATTTAATCTATTTTTTTATTTTTTTTATTTTTTATTATCTTTTATTCAGGAAACATACAGTACAGTTACAAAGTTTAATATTTTACACAATTAGGCTTAATTCTAATGGACCAGTGAAGTTTCCATATTAAAAAGCAATTATATGTAAGGTTAATTATGAAAGTATAAAAAAGAGAAGGAAAAAGAAAACATAAATAAAAGTTGTTTAAAAATTAAAATTTAAGTGAAAAAAAAATATTTTAAGGTTTGTACTTTGTAGTGAGTATTTACAAATTAAAATAATATTAAAAATGAAGAAAATTTGTAAGAGTAATTAAAAATTAAGAATAGAAATAAAGAATGAAAAACATGCTCAGATGTAAAAATAAAATAAAATAGTAATAACATTTTTTTTTAAAAAAGGAAAAACATAAACACATATTTATTTTAAGGGATTCAAAGAAACGATGAGAAGAATCTTTAAGTGAAATATAAGACAGTAAATTTAAAAAACATCTTCAAAATTAATGACATATTATGGTAAGAGCAGCAATATATTGATTTTATTAACATATATAATATAAGTAATTAAAAGTAGTTTAAAAGTATAAAAACATGCCAATGGCAGCAGAGAAAAAATAAAAAATAAAGAAGGAATAACAAGTATAGCAAGTAATCTTTAAAATTTGAAAAAGCAATATAAGGAGAAGATTTTAAACCAAGAGAAGTCGATAAAATTTCATTAAAGCGATTTTAGTAGTAATACAAAATTTCAAAAGAGAAATTTGAGTTATAATAATAATATTAATGTATGTAATTTGAGTGATATAAGAGAAAAAGGGACCAACCGGAGTTTTATTCAAAAGTTTTCAATTCACTATTTTTAAATAATTGTAATCCTGTATGATAGATATCTATATGGTTAAAAAAGCTGTTAAAAGTGGAACGCGATCTGTGTAAAAACGAATTCTGGCAATAGTTCGTATTGACACTAGGTATTCTAAAGGTTGGGTGATTTCGTAGGGCGCGTGATGGACAGTTAATTTGAATTTTATTTAGGAGTTGGGACGAATCAGCTAGACTGTTAATAATTTTGTTTTTTTTTTGGTGAAGCTAAATGTTCTTCCAGTCTATATTTAATAGCTCTCCCGCTTTGTCCTATTTATGAACCAGGACAATTACATGTTAATTCATATACTCCGCTTTTTTCAAATTTGTTGATCTGATCTTTACTTTTAATAAATGTTTGGCCCAAAGTTTTTTTACTATAAAATGAAACATTATTTTTAGTAACGCTTAATTTTTGCTATTATTTCCTTAATAATTTAATTTTACCCGCTTTTCATCCATATTACTATCGATAGATGTATGTTCTCCACATGATTGAGTAATTGTATTTTCCTTTTGTTTTTTACGTATTAAATTATTGACTAGGGATTCTTTTTAGTCATTACGTGCTAATGTTTTAATACTATTAAGTTCTTTTTTATAATTGTTGGCTGACATTGGTATATTGAATAATCTATGAATTAACGAATGAAATGTTGACATTTTGTGAGACATTGATGACGTAAAGAAGTGTGGATTATGTTATCGCTGAATGTAGGCTTTCTAAATAAGTGGAGCTTTATGAATAAGTTGAATAATCAAGAGGAAGTGAACCGAGTATTTTCTTTTATTCGTAAGTCTGTAATTATTATATTATAAGTTATTACATCATTACAATGGAATTCTATCTAGAATTGTCAATAAATAACTTAAATCAAAACAAATACACAAGTTGCCAGTGACTCAATGGCGTTTTCACACCACAGTAAAAATGATGCCCGATAATTATTTAAAAAAATATTTTAGATAAACACGAGGCCGACTCATTTCCACTCGATTTACTTTTGCGAAATTTTCGTTTGCGAATAGAAACCAAATAAATATAACGAAAATAGAAAATGATGAATAAGTATCCACCCACCTTAATTTTAATGTGCCGGGTGGATTTGGATGATATATGTCGTGTGAAATAGGCCAAAGTGTTGTGGAAAGCAGAATGCGGGGTATTTCATTAAGAGACAGAACAACTAATATATGATGAGAGGAGATTCAAGCTCACCAATCTGGTCCATAGGGTTGCCAAGTAGAAATTGAGCTGGGCTGGTGCTAGTCAGAACCACAGACTCAAGATTAACTAAAAAAATCCTGGAATGGCGACTTAGAACAGCCAGAAGCGTCGGCAGGCCTTGGCGAAGTGGTCTGATTACGCAAGACGGGTCGCAGGAAGTGATTGGATGCGGTTCGCCCAGGATAGGGAGATGTGGTGATCTAAAGGATGCGAGAGGGCTGATAATGATGAAAATTATGGTGATGATAATAAAATTCCTGAAAATGCTGTGACCTTGACAGAACAAATCTTATATACTCGTACCATCGTTATTCCCCCTTTCGCACCCAGTGGTGCATGGGGCACCGAACTTGTAAACCAAATGCAGCGTATTTTAATCATCTATAACACAAACGTAAGGTGATCAGTCCTACGCTGCAGGTGCCAGTCCAGAAACTATGAATTTACAACACTCTACCTCTTGATTTAAAATTAAATCCAAATAAACTGAAATGAGCGGATGAACGAGCAAGAGCCGCAACTTGTAAAAGAACGGCAACTTTCTTCTCAGAATTTCCCCTTAGCTTTGCTAAACGCTCTATAAAACAAAATATGCAGCAGCGTTGGGAGGATCATTACCGCGCTTCTTCTGCAGGTAAAATCACTAAAATGTTTTTCCCAACGCTGGCTGATGCAGCAAACTTCCGTCATCATCACCAAAGTACTTTCGAAACGACCCAAATTTTTACCGGACACGGAGCTATGAGGAGTTATCTATATAGGTTTAAATTAAGGAATGATTATTATTGTCCATGCGATGATATTTCTTCACAGAGTATCGAACATCTGTTATTTCAGTGCCCATTTTTCAGTTTACAACGCCATAATCTTGAAGCAGAATGCAGGAAAGATGGAATATCCTTAACAGATATCCACACTGTAGTTAAAAGTAGTTATCACGCGCCATTGTTCTTGAACTTTGCAACAATGGTGATTGGACTCATAAAGGTAATAAACAAAAATCAGTGATCGAACATCCCATTTCCAAGACAGACAAAAAATATTTTTTTCCGAGTACCTTAGCCTTGTACATGACACGTAAGCCTACTAAATACAGGGGTCCAAATATATAAAAAAAAAAAAACTGAGATTCAATTTATTTGTTAAAAAATGCCTTCTGGATTTGGATCCTGAAAACTGTCTTAAGATGGTCACCCCATCAAAACAGTAGTCTATTTGAACTCGGAATTATTGTTGCATATCTGATTTATATGTTTAATGTTTATATCAATACAGTGTTATCTATTATATTATACGAGTATTATATTTATTATGTACTAGAATAATATTTTAAAAAAGGAAATGAATGCCTCGACACGGGTTATGCCCAGTGAGGTGTTCATATAGAATATAAAAATATAGTGTTCTATGTGAAATAAATAAATAAATTATTACTGTTTAAACAATCTTCTAAATCAATATTTCACGTCCACAGAAAAATAATTTACAGTCTATTCCAATCTTCAATAGATTTTGTTTATGTGTGCGTAAGATAAAGTTTTAAAAACGTTATTATTATATAATTTATTTATTCATTTATTTATAAATTTATTGCTCAAAAATAATATACATACTTAATAACAGGGAATCTGTATAAAACCAATTAATATATAATGAAAACGGAGTGTTCTCTGTTTATGATAGTCTCCATCTAACATGGCACAGCCTGTTCTACGATGGAGATTTTCTATCTTTAGAGCGTGCGTAGTCCTATACTAATAAAACAATTACATAAAAAAGAAAAACTAAAACTACTTACTATTACTATTACTCTTATATGTAGAGTGGGCTTCGAACCTCGGTCCTCTGATCCGCGAGTCCGCAACACTAGCCACGGGACCACAACCCGATTCAAATGTGCTTATTAACAAAAGGTGGTGCCAAGCCTTATGTACAAAAACAACAACAAATCATCACGCCGTTTCCCCGTAAGGGTAGGCAGAGAGGATAGAACGCCACATCACTCTATCTTTGCACACAGATCTCGCTTCCTCTACATTCATACATCTTCTCATGCACGCGCGCCGACTATTCCGACTTTTGACATGTCCATCTTTAAGTATTTGTTGGATTTGGTCATGCCATGTCTTTCTCAGTCTTCCTCTATTTCTGCATCCATCAACGTTCGCATTGTAAATATTCTTAGCCGTTCTTTCGCTGTCCATTCGTTCTACATGTCCAAACCAGCGCAGAGCTCCTTTCTTGATTTTGTCGATAGTGCTTGTCTCAGCCTTACATAAGGTACGGATCTCAACATTTGTGCATCTATCGTAAATAGTTTTACCACACATTCGCCTGATTCGCATTTCGACAGCATTCAGCCTACTTTCATCCCTGGTTTTCCAAGTCCATACTTCGCTCCCATGCATCAGGGTCGGGACCGGGACTCCGTTGTGAACTGCTAATTTTGCCTCTTGCGACAAACATTTATTTGCCAAGGTTGATTTAAGTGCACCGTTCACTCTGTTCCCGGCCATCACCCTTCTTTCAATATCTTTCACCGTCATCCATCCCTAGTAAACATATTTTCCAGATACACAAACTCCTCTACTTGTTTTAGTATAACTCCATTCACAGTGATTTCACATTTGGTCATACCTTCATTTCTTTCTGGTGCTTAATATGCAATTCGAACATCAGCGATGACAGTTGGCTGACTTGCTGAACATCAGCGATGACAGTTGGCTGACTTGCTGAACATCAGCGATGACAGTTGGCTGACTTGTATAAATGCAATCTCTGTATGGTAAAACCTTTACCCTGAGAGTGTAAACATCTGTAGAGGGATAACAAAACATTTTACCAATCTAGATACAAGTTTAAATATAAAATTTAATAGAGATTACTGTTTTCAGTTCTCAAATCAAACAACAGATTCGGAAAATATTTTGGAATTGGAGACGCCGTTTAACCAGTTTTAAAAGATGTAAGTTACAACCTGCCGTCAGAGTAAGACAATATTTAAAAAAATTGATTTTCAAACTCAATAAATTTACTTTATTGCAGTTTTACTTGTTTATTATATGTTATTGCATATTTATTTATAAAATTAATTTATGCACCCAACAATGTCATGTATAATCGATAGGGATGAGGTTGTCAATTTTTTAAAGTTCCAGATTAGCAAAAATTTACAAATCTGCTTTCCTTCCAGACTTTTTACTTTTATTTGCTTTTTATATATATTTATAATTTTTATGTTTTTTTCATTATGTATTTTTGTTTAATTTAATTTAGTACGTACTATTATTTGGCATATAATTTATTGCGACTATTTCTTACTATAGTATTGAGTGAGTTTCTAGAAAACATATCTCAATTATCATTTCTTTATTATTTTTCTGTTGATTTATATGATACTCTTATTTTGTTTTTTTTTTAATACTACTATATTTTACTATTATTTTGTTGATTTTAATGATACTACTATTTTGTTTATTTGATTATGTGTGATTCTTAATTTGTATAATTTATATTTTAAAAATTATTTCTGATTATCTTTTTTGCATTGTATTCCTTGGAATTAGATTATTTATTACATTTACCTTTTTTTCTAGATTGTTTTTCTATGTCATTATAATTTGATCTAATTAATTTTACTATGTATTTTTATTGTTATTTATTGTGGCTTGACACGGGCATAGCCTAAAAAGCCTTAATAAGTTCATAAATATTTAATTTTGTAATTTTGAATGAATAAATAAATAATGTTCATTATTGCTTACTTTTATTTATTAAAAATGTTTTTAGTAAACTTGTTACTTAATTAAAATAAACGTTTTTATTGTACCTACTCCCTACCAATATCTGTAAAAAAATCGCCTAAAGTCGTGCATTTGTGTCAACCCTGTTTTATAAACATCTGGAAACGAAAAACGTCTTCACTAAACAAACGACCACGCCCCCTTTTTAAAAATTCTTAAATACTTTGGAATAGTACGGACTCTAAGATGTATATACTCTAACACCCGTATGCACAGACAAACCTTAAGGTGAGGAAAGTACATTCTATTGTCTTCACCTTCGGGTTATTCTCTGCATTTGAGATAAGAATGTACTTTCCTCACCTTAAGTTTTGTCTCTGCATACGGGTATAAGGGTAAAACTATGTATGGTAGGTGCATATTTTTTTCTCATTATCTCTAATCTTGTAATTAGAACTTGACTGATTGATAAACTGGACGATCGATCTTGTTATCCCGAGAAAGAAACGTCTATTACTCAAGCTGAATCTGCCTTCTGCCAGACGTTTATCGTACCGGTTGTCATCATATCGGGAATACCACAGGATCGGTTTAAGGCCTCGTCAAGGGGATTACTCCCGCAGCCTGCCACCCCCTCCGCCGAGGGGCTGTCATTACAGGAAAGAGGATCACATCCCTAATCTGGTGATTATCAACGATTACCTGACGACAGAAACTATCATTTTATGCGACGGAATTTTGAGGGAATAATAAATTACAAATCAGTCATGGCAGCGAAAAATCGAATTAGTGTTTGATTAATATTTTTTATCGTTAATAATATTTTATTGCAATCAGGCGATTCATTTTTTTTATACTGTGAAAGCACTCCCTTCACATACCCGAAAACTGTTTCCAAAAGACCAAGGGTCTTTCTATCGGTTTTGCTCAAACTAAAAAAATATTGTTTTTTATTTTTTACAATTTTTTTGTATTAATTTATTAAAAACTTCAAGTACAAATAACAAGTACTTTGGCGGACTTATTGCTAAAAGCAATACCTTCCAGCCAGCAAAAAAACAGACTGGACAAAAAAGAGATTGGTCAATGTTTTGTATTGAAAAACCATAAATGTATATTACACAATGGTATAGGGGATTTTGGAGCTGTCCAAATAATATAATTATTGACGTAATCTCTCCATAATCCATTTATTTCTGGGTATCGCAAATCCGTCTAACTTCTTGACTCTAGATTCTGCCTCTTTTGGGTTTCCCTGCGATTGCCTTAGTTCTTTCATCTCTGACGTTCTGAGCAGTTATTTGGTTTTTCTATTTAGTTTTTCTACTAGGTTTTTCGTATTTTTATTTTCTTTCTATCTATCCTCGCCTCTGATGTATACACCATGATTTGGTCTGATACACGTTTTGTATATCCGAATTATGTTTTCAATAATCATGTGTTCATTGTACTATACGACATTTCTTAGCCATCCAGATGTTTACTAATTGAGATGGATATATATGTTCTCATCATCACTATGGCAGCATCATTTGCATGGCATGTGATGTTAAAGACCTTATCTCCCTTAGTAGATTCACTACTTTTTTTAATCTTAAAAGCGTTTTTTTTTATATATATTTAATCTGCTTGTGTAAGAAAAGGTTTATATTGTTGTGCTATATTTAGTTATAAAGGTGCTAAACTTGCTTTGTTTCTTTGTTGTTCTTAATATGTGTTATTTTCTAAATGTTAATATTATTTGTGTCCCGAATTGAGTTGTTGTAACTCCTGGGAATTTAATTCAACGTATTATACTTGTAAGTACTTTGAGTTATATGATTTTTTTTTAAATTAAAAAAAATTAAAAGGTACATACATATGTTTCTACATGTATACAAAAAAAGTGTTGTTTATTTTTAAAATTACTACTTACTATGTTTGTATTTGCCTGTATTTTTTTATGTAAATGCTCCTTGAGCGTATTGTAAAATTAAATAAATTAACTCTTTCAATGGAGATTTCTAAAAAAAAATAAAAAAACTTAATTAATTCAAAATAACAGCAGTTTTTCATTGGGAGATAAGGCTTGCACATATAAACATTTTTTTTAAAGTACATTATGTTATACGTATTAAATGACAAGGAAAAAGTGGGATCAGATAATGAGTTTGGAAGGAGAGAAAAAGTAAATAAATAGAGTGGCTTTAATTATTTATAATTTTATAAACCGCGATTCCAATTGAAATTAACTCTAATGATTTCATTGTAAGTTTATCAAATTATATGAAGGGCTTATATAGGATAGTGTCATTCTTCCTCATGATTATATTGCAATTATATTTTTTTAACTCCACCTCAGCACAATTACAGTGGTGAACTAAACAACCTAGGCTTGAGAAAAATCACATTATATTTTTTTGTGTTCTCGCCGGGAATAGACCCCGGAGCTTTCTGTGCGTAAGTCAATCGTCCTAGCCATTACACGAATAGTAGCAATAAACTGTGCTACTTTTTATTCAATTCAGTTACAAAAATCTGTGTCCATTATGGTATTCTTTATATATATAATTCCTCCGTACGTGTGATGTCACTGAACTCCTCCTAAAAGGCTTAACCGATTTACGTGCGGTTTTCAGAGAAATATAGATCTTTGCGCTGCGCGTGTTCGTAGATATTAAAATCATCAATCTAATATGTAAAAAATAAGTAAAGAGCATAAATGTTTTATTCATCGATCTACCAGGGTTACATTTGAGGAGAATGCATTTACAAAAAAGTGGAAAGATATTATTTTTGTGCATTAAAAAAGTTTGTATATAAATGTTTACAAACAGCATTTGTTTTTTGTGGATCTTAATCAGATCCTTTTCTTATATCCCTTATAATTTCATACCATTTAATTTTTACTGGATTTTTGGTAATACTAAAATAATATTAAATTTAACATATTTTTATAAATCGTTTTCCTACATAAGTGCACCCCTCTGTTGGTGGGAAGACCGGAGTTTAACGTTTGCAAAAAGAATGCTATGTTTGAAAAATATTTATTTTATGCTTTGGAATTCAACCATAAACAAGTACCTAGGGACCTACTTAAATTAAATATTTAAATATTAACAATTTTTAGTTTAGGAATTTCATTACAAACAAGTACCTAGGTACACCCACTTATAAATGAAGTCTTTTTCCAAGCTTATAGCAGGCAAGCCAACGTTCGGGCAGGACAACGTCTGTCGGGTCCGCTAGTTTTTCATAAATTGAATATCATTAATTAAGATTATTATTATTTTGAAAAATTTCTTGACTCCGACGACTTCATACAAGTTACAAAAATATTAATTCCATAATCCGCTTATTTCAAGGTAATTAACTACTTCAATTTGATCATTAGTGATACTATTTTTATACATAAAATATTAGTAATTTTATAACCATATACACATCTCTTTATAACCATCTACACATCTCGCTTCCTCAAAATTCTAGTATTTGTTTGATTCGGTCATGTTATGTCTTGCACGGTCTTTCTCGTTTTCTGGATCCATCAACATTAGCTTTATAAAGCTTTTTAGCCCGTCTTTCGCTGTCCATGCGCTGTACGTATCCAAACCAGCATTTTAAATAAATAAAAATGTTAACTTAAACAAACGTTTAAATAGATTTAGAATTGACCACGCGACTTAACCCTTCCGGGCCAAAGACAGTATCTAGAGCCCCCAGGTAGCATATTTTTTCAATAACTTTGATTTATTTTTTTGTATAATAGGGAAATATCACATACCTGAATACCGATAAAAATATATGAAATGGATTTGGAATAATTAATTGTATTTTCAAAATCAATATGAATATTGTCGAGAAATGTTTTCATACATAAGAGTAAAAAAGAAATTCAATAAAAATACGTTCGTAGAAAAACGCGACGTGTTTGGCCATGGTTGTTGTGACGTCAAGATTCGTGATATCGTTCTACCCAAATTTCAATAGCATGGAACAAATAAACATGAATCGTGACGTATTAGGGGCGCGGCCAATGAAATGACCGTTTTTGCGGAAATTATTTTTTTGCTACCTACTAATAATTAGCAAAAAAATTGTACAATGTTACAAATGTAAAAAAAGTAATATTTCCCTATTCGAGACTTAACATTCAGAAATATTATATATTTCAATAATAAGTATTATTTGCCTTTGTTTTCCCCCGTGCAAACAGCAAACTGTACAATTCATCGCTCTACAGTTTAATAATCTTTGATATATTGGTCAGTTTGCACGTGCGTTTTTTGCTAATTGGTGGCTTTTTTCCAGCCATGACCACTAAAAACCGGATTTCCAGCTTGACAGTTTACACGCGTTCCCCCTCCCGGCTACCCGCTGTACCGCTTTGCCAACTCGCAGCGAGAATTTAGATCAGTGGTGTCCAACATGTCATAGAGCACCCCCTCGCAACAGCATTTTATAGAATATTAAATGTGTAAATTTCGCAGACAGCTCGTAATATTATAAAATAAATACAAAACAACTTTGTTTTCAATGACTTGTTTTATTTTTTTCCACCGACTTAACATATGGAGCTAATAAGTCAAGTCTTTTTGTCATGTTGTTCTTGTTAAGATGGGAAGTGTAAAGTGAGATGGATACGATCTTAAAAACTTTACAGGAGTGGACGTAAAGGTAACAATTAAAAAAAAAATAGTTGCAACAGAGAGGGAAAACATTTTTGAGAAGGAAATATGGGAGTCTAGGCATTTACAGGGCTTATGACCTGTCATTGTCTGGTTTAAGTGGCCACTTTACACACTGTAACATTCACCATTCCGCTTATGTTTGAACATCCACGTTTCCTCAACTCTTCCATCTGTTGACTTTTGTGAAGTAAAAGAGCTGAAACCTTTATCATAAGCCCTGTAAATGCCTAGACTCCTATATTCCCTTCTCAAAAATGTTTTCCCTCTCTGTAGCAACAAATTTAAATATGAACAACTCCCTAGGGAGAAAACCCAGCCAGTCTGCAAGCATTTAGACATACTCAAAACATTGTTGAAATATTTTTTATTTGTTTTTTTTTTCTTATTATGAATCGCTTTTAGCACATGTTTAGCACCTCCAAAGAGTCTTGTGTAGCTTTGAAACCGGTCGGTAGAAAAAAAAAGTTGTTAAAAACAAAGCTGTGTTATATTTATTTCATTATAATAAATAACCACAAAGTTAGTGCTCAAATATAAATTTTATATAATGAAATGGTTTTACAGTTTCACACTACCATGACAATTATAATGACATATTTTTTTTTATGGCGTATTTACAGCATTTTAGCTGGGTTATTCCTGTAGCTCAATCACAAATAACTATTGATGTGCTAATAAGCGACGTGATAACAATTTCTCACCATGGTTGTTTACCGTATTCGCGATCACAATGCAACATCCGTGAACACCTAATATTAAATGTCAAAATATTTACGTTTCACGACGTATGATCCTTCTGCGCAATCACATATTTGAATTTCACCGGTGTAAATATTCCAAAACTGCTATTTTTATTTATTCATTTATGATTTATCTAGCTATTTATTGTATTTAGCCGGCGCGGCGGTTGGCAAGCCAAATGTCAAGAAAAGCAGTCGCCATCGTAATTGTAATTTAATTTTCACTTTTGCAAATGGAATATATTGCTTTTTTTTTTACAGTAATCGCCGATTTTTCGACAGTGAACTGTATTTATTTACGACGAAAACAAACCGACACGAGCGTTGACTTAGATATTACACACGCGTTGACTAAATAACTTAAGCATGTTCATTATTGTTCATTGTAATAGCTCAAATGCTTAGCATGTTTTTTAGCAAGTCGATAGTTATTTGTGATTGAGCTACTAGTAAATACATACCCCCCCCAGGAAATTGGCATTGGAAACTGGCTACTTTTGTTTGGGTACTTCGAATCTAATTGACAAAAATTGTAAACAAGTTTTAAAACGATTTGAGTTTGTAGTTTGTATACATACACACAATATAATCACTTATTAAAATAATATTTTTCTTGCGTCACAAAGCCAACGTCTATTCGTTTTTTCTGCACAGTTTATTTTAATATTATTTCGTCACATAAAACAAGGTCGTTTGTTACTAAAACATAGAGAAGTGTAGCAAAAAGCGGCTTGTGTTTTGTTTTTTGTTTGCGCCGCCATGTTTTCCAATTGTTCTATTGACAACTCATTACGTATCTTTAAATCGTGTTCAGTATTTTGTACAGGTGAGTTCGACGGACCGAATCCTAGACCTTTGTATTATTAATAGTAATTTACCTGTGCTGCTATTCTAAACGCTCTCGTGGCTGAAGAAAACCCTTTTATAGCGCGTATTTACGTACTAAATACGCTCTATAAAAGCTGCGAGAGCGTTCGGAATAGCAGCGCTGGGCCCCGATTACAATGGGAAGTTAACTGAGTTCGACTGTCTATAAAGAAAAACCGATATTTATGTACGAAAATGAGTATATTTGTATAAACATGTAAATTATCTTCGCCGTTAACCTATAATTGAACATGTTGAATAACCACCAATTTAGTGCTTCAAATATAAATGTTTTTTGTTTCAGGTAACCTCCACTTTTTACACTCTTCCCTTCTTACTGTGTGCTGCTCTCGCAACGTAAGTAACCTTTTCTGACAATTTTAAAGTACCAGAAGTATTTATTTACGTTTTTAGGGCTTTAGCTTTCGAGTAATAATACGTCACTGACTAATAGAGGCTCAAATCGGCAGATAAAACTAGGCGCTTTGAAAGGTTTTTGGATGGTCCTAGCTCCTAAAAAAATCTATTTACCATCTAGAAAAGAAACTATAGGGCTACACCATCAGTGGCGAATGGTGATTTTATTTACAGGTAAGTTATAAAAAATATCATATATTTGTACCTAAATAGGAGGTACATAATATAATGTAAGTAATATATACTATAAATTGGTATTTTTCTGTGGTTCTGTGTGATACAACAACTCTCATCCATGAAATCAACTCAAACAATGTAACTTTGTGATATTTTATATTATATAGATATAAAATCTATTACTTTAATACATAATTCATTAAAAAATAAAATAAAAAATACCACTATGAATTCAGTCGATATAAGGTATTCAATTGAAATGTCAACTGCCCGCATTTTTCTAGTAATTATTAGTGCTAAAAACGGCCGCGTGGAGCGCTATATGTCCTGCAATACGACGCATGAAAGTAAACGCAAATCTCCCAAAATACCAAACTAATAAATTTTAATCTGTTTTCAATGCAGCAGCAAGGCTTATTACAGGAATAAAAAAATATTCTCACATCTCATAACATCTTTTGATTTGCACTGGTTAAAAGCCCAGAGAGAATAAAATACAAGCTTTGCTGGACAGTATTCAAATCCCTTCATGAAATGGCTTCAAGATATCTATCAGACTTTTGTATTAGGGAAAATACATGTCAAAGAAAATCTACTCTTAGATCAGCATTTGATTCAGGAAGAGGAAAATTTGTCGAAATCCGGCGCTCCCCAAACACTAGGTTCGGAGATCGTGCTTTTGCCGTTGCCGGCCCTTCTGCCTGGAACCGATTGCCTTCAAACTTACGAATCATCGACAGTCCCAGTCAGTTCTAATCCCAACTAAAATCTAACTTCTTTAGATTATCATACCCTCAATTTTAAATCTGAAAATATAATATGTCACTTTAGTTTAGTTAGAATGTAAGTTTAGATACAATTGTAAAGCGCCCTTGAGGTGATTTTTTTTTACGAAAATGGCGCTATATAAATCAGCCAATTATTATTATTATACTATCGGACCCTTGTATTAGGGAAAATACATGTCAAAGAAAATATATTCTTAAATCAGCATTTGATTCAATCAACAATATTTTGAGTTTGTTCAAATTTTTGTAGACAAGGACTGGTACCATTTTATTCATTTGTTAAGCGTTCTTGATGTGATTTATCACAAAAATGGCGCTACATAAATCAGCCAAATATTATTATTATTATTATATTATAGGACCTTTGTATTAGGGAAAATACATGTCAAAGAAAATGTACTCTTAAATCAGCATTTGATTCAATTGTTAAGCGCCCTTGAGGTGATTTTTCACAAAAACGGCGCTTTAAAAATCAGTCAAATATTATTACTATTATAAGAAACTATTTATCAAAAAAAGCAAAATGATAGTGTGTGAAAAATCATCTCTCTAGTCTCTAGTGCCATAATTCAGGGAAAAAATACGGGACTACGTTTGTACGAAGAAAAGTAAGACCGCGTTTATGCAGTACAGACGAGGAAACACAAAAAGTAGTCTCATCCTCGGGGGACCACTGTGGATGTTAAGGAGCCCGCTCTCTACCCGATAGTCCGGATACTTTACGGGTCTGGGTTCGGAAGGGGAGATTTAGCTAAATGTTAACTCTCGCCTTCCGCGCAGTAGCCAGGCTCTGTATAGGCCTGGGCCTGGAGGGCCTTTTTAAAATGACTTTTTGAAAATAATATTAGGATTTTTTTTCAAGCTTACCATCAGGAATGTTCCTCTAAAGTTTCGCGGTCTGGCCCTGAAAAACCCTGTATAAGTATATTTTTCCATGACTACAAAAATACATTTCAAAATATTATTAACTGAGGCATACTCTGTCCCCCTCGTCAGCTCATGATCAGAGCTCCACGATCATTTTTAATTGTCTGTTTATCAATTGATTTGCATCAATTTATTATTGTGCGTTCCTCATTCTACTCTACCGGCTAGTGCGTAATAGATGCAGGGTTGTCACGCAAAATACTAAATAAAACGCAAGCACGCGACACTACCACAGGACCACGACTCGGTTTACAATACTCGAAATGAAATACAATACCCTTTTTTTACTTGGTAGAATAGTGTAGATATTTAGTCAATTTTTATTTCTTAAAAAGTATACATGTTTATCAATATATTTTTTTATAATACATATACTAACCGTCCCAACTCAACACGGGACTTTTAGTCCCATTGAATTGGGACTTAGTGGATGAAGGTGTTATGTGCAGTCCTTTCATATAAAACCGACTTATTCCAAGTCGGTCAATGCTGAGGATCGTGATCACCATGAACACCTCTGATAAGTCTGTTCCACTCCAGTCTGTCCTCAGCCCGACGAACTGACTTATCAAATTTTAGCCCCGTAGCCACCTTTATTTGGTCAGTCCATCTATATGGGATTCTATCCCGGCTTCTCCTACCTTCAACTTGGCCAGACAGATTGTCTGGTTCACGTCTAGCAATATGTCAAAAAAAAGACAGTATCCTTTTCAAACACACCACTGATAGACGAGTTGTAAAATGGAGCTCTTCTAATATCGATGCATTCGTCCTTCTGGCTGTCCAAGGCACACGCAGCAGCCTTCTCCAATACCACAACTCGAATGCATCGATCTTCTTCCTCCCGTAGGCACGCATTGTCCACGTTTCAGCTCCATATAGAAAAGCGGAGAATACCAGGGCTTCCATCAACCGCTTTTTTGTGTTTATTGAAATACCCCGATCTCGCCAAATCTTCTCCAAAGGGTTCATCGCTTCTTAGGCTATTTGAATCCTGCGACCAATCTCAGATCTGCAATTGCCGTTGTTGGAAAAAAGCTAGCCGAGATACACAAATTCATATATCAATTCAAGGTCTTGCATCTGTCTTGTCCTTAGGAGACTGCCATCTCTGTCTACAATCATCAGCATAGTCTTACTTTTATTTATTTTTACACCCAGAGCCTCACTCTCCAACTCTATCCGTCTGAAGGCTTCTGCTAGCTCGGTTTCATCTTTATCAATCAGTGTCGTGTCGTCTGCACATGTATAAAACCGACTACACCATCAAAAAGTAGCAGAAAACCAAGTTTGAGAGCAAATGAAGGTGTTATATTATCAAAAATAGTGAAATATCACTTTTTTTATTTTAATTTTAAAAGTAATAAAGGTCTATGAAATCCTGCTCAGTAAAAAATATTTTTTTTCTACTTATTAGTAGCATAAAAAATTATTTGAAATTCGTACTTTTGAATTCCCACAAAAACGGCCATTCCATTGGCCACGCTCCTAATACGTCACGATTCATGTTTATTTGTTCCAGGGCCCCGATTACAATGGGAAGTTAACATTTATCTTCAATTTTATTTAAAAAGTAAAATCAAGTTTTCTGTATGAAAACCAGAACATGCATACATTTTTTTCTTCCAAACATGTTCAATTATAGGTTACCGACGAAGATATTTTAAATGTTCACCCTAATATACTCATTTTCGTACACAAATATCGGTTTTTCTTTATAGACAGTCGAACATAATTCCTTTAACTTCCCATTGTAATCGGGGCCATGACCATTCAAATTTGTTGAGAACATTGACACGAATCTTGACGTCACAACTATCAAGGCCAAACATGTCGCGTTTTTCTAGTGACGCATTAAAAAAAATATTTCTTAAATTTATGTATTTAAACATTTCTCAACAATATCCACATTGATTTCGAAAATACAAATAATTATTCTAAATCCAATTCATATATTTTTATCGGTATTCGTAGTATGTCATGTTTCCCTATTGTACTGGTGTTTAAAACTTCAACTCCAGATATCTCTGCTTTTTGTATCATAACACCTCTATCCGCTTATGTCGAAATTGAGGAAGTTAAGTGTTTTTATATTTTTTATTTGTTAATAAACTGAACCAAAATTTATTTTTTGAAATTTTGATGTATCATATTATCGAAGCTATGATTTTTTCAAAGTTTTGTACGAGTATTTCTGAAATCGCCCCGCGTGTGATGTCTCAATTCCTTTCCACTTCTTCTCGGTCAGTTTTGCCGATTGGTACGTGAACAGTAAGTAAACCGGAAATCTTTCGCAACTCTCTTATCATTTGTTGATTCATACGGTCTAGTGACGTCGTTCAAAGTAGTACGTTTTTATTGAAAAAAAAAAAAAACATTATTTTCGTATATTTTCAAGAAATTTAATGCTCTATTTTTTACCGCGCGCAAGAAAACATTTTTTGCATCCAATTTCCCGTAGGGCTGAAATTCCTCATTGTTATAACTTTACATTGTACGCGCAGTGCGTGTTCTTGTAACTACGCGTTGTACTTTTTAGACTTGATTAATTGTTTCCAACGTTTGTTGGCCTTCGGGTCTATTACGGTCGTCTCATTGCGATGTTTCTTATGTACTTACACGGAACTAATTGACCGTGGCTTATTGATCGGGCAGGTAGGTATAATAGTGCCTGGGGTGGTATTCTGAACGCAAAAGCGCGCGTAGACAACGCATTTTTAACGCGTATTTACGTACTAAATACACGCTAACAGAGCGATCTCTCTGCGCGCAGTTCCGTACAGAGCACTAGCCCCGGTATCTATACTGTTTTTTGATTTTTTGCGTTGGTTTTTTCGATTCATCCGTCGTGAAATTACATACATATATTTGTACCTTAGAGGATAAAACACAGGAGTCCAGTTTTTGCCATTTTGAAGTTAAAAATGCAGAAATTAACCCAACAATTTACAGTAAACCCCCCTATAATCCAACAAAAACCCAAATTGTACTTGTTGGTAGTAAACAAATGTATTCAAAAGTGAATTTTTCCACACTTCCTCTTTTCAAAATAGATGGTACAGAAATTCCATTCATGACTTCAGTCAAAAACTTAGGTATTATCATTCATAAGCATTTAGAGTGGCACGATCAGGTTAACGAAGTTAGTCGTAAACTATATAGCAGTTTGCACTCACTTAAAAGATTACAGAATTTCTTGCCAATTAATGTTAAGCAAACATTAGTCCAGAGCTTACTTCTTCCACTCCTTGACTACGCGGATGTATGTTATCCAGATGCTAACTCTGAATTGCTTGATAAGTTAGAACGATTGCAGAATATTTGTATTCGTTATATCTTTAATCTTCGCAAATTTGACCACATAACCGAGTATCGCACGCAACTACTCTGGCTCAGTATCAGGCATAGAAGAAACATTCACATTCTATCACTTCTTCACAATATTTTAAATAATCCCACTTCGCCTGTTTATCCGAGAGAGCTCATCCAACCTCTTTCACAACACGGACTATCTCTTCGTTCTAGTAACGAGAGAACCCTTTTAATACCCTGTCATCGCTCTAATTTTTTTGCCTCCTCTTTCACAGTAGTAGCCGCTCGATTGTAGAATAATCTACCCACTAATGTTAGAGACGCCCCTTCTTTATTTACATTTAAGTCGAGATTGAAATGTCACTATCTAAATATTTAAATTGTTCCTTTATCCTTCTTCTTTCCTTCCCATCCCCTCTCCTCTCTTCATAGTAAAGTGTTATTTTTTTTTATACATATATTTATTTTTGTTAATCTTTGCTTTTAATTTTTGTATAAAATTGTAAGATTCAATATGTCCATGTATTTATAATTTTCTCAGACTGAACGGTTTGGGTAGGTAGGAAGAAATTGCCTTAAGGCAATATGCCCGCCCTTATATGTATATTTATTGTATATGTATATAAAGTGTCAATAAATAAATAAATATAACGTACACTCATATAAGGTTGTTTCTTATAACGTTTGCGGCAGTTTTTCCCTATAACGGTGGTCCCCCGTATAACGTAGTAGGCCCGTGTAGACACGTTCAGCGGAACTATCATTGATGACCCATTGTCACATCACTGCTTTGTACTAGGGATATTCACATGATACAGTAAGTAAATATGTTCTACTTGGAATAAATTATGATCAAGTGCCCACTTATTTTAAATATTAAAACTGAACATTTAAAAATGTGTTCTATAATTTATTAACCTTTCCCTTACTGTCCTAAAAACACCCGCGCGTTGCGTTGCTGTGTAGTCCCTACACATAAAAAAAAAAGAGATTGAAAAAGGGAAAAATTGAATATTTATAAGGAATGGCTTCAATTAACCGTAATTTAATTCAAAGATCATAATATTTCAAATCTAACTGCTGAAAACATGAAAAAAACCATTAGGTATTGCTAATGACTCGGGCGAAACGTGCACCCGCGCTAACTTCCCGAGAACTACTAAGTAGCTAGTACAGGACTACGTGACTGGACATGTAGTGGACGTGTAACGCCAGGTGTTTTTGGTATACTGTGAGTATACTTTTGATGATATTTGTAATTTATCCCCGATTTCCGATAAAATGCTTTTTTGTGCCTAATAAGTACTTATTATTTAATAACAAATTATTTTAGTCGATACTTAATAGTGTAATGGAGAAATACTGAATATTTAAACCCAAAATTTATTATGTTTGTAAAGATATTATAGTTATTAGACGCAATGTTTACTAGCTACACATCACAGGGGAGGGAGGGTTAACAGTGTGTGCCATTATTTGAAAAATATTTTGTCCTCATCACTTTATTTGACGAGCGAGCTATTATTATTATTAGTGCTAACTAGTACCAACTAGGTATTAACTTCTTAAAGTGGTTGTAAACAGTTATATAAAATAATGCTTTATTTTTGTGAAGAAAAAATCAACTGCCTTATAATCTTAGTGCTGCACTATGTCAGTTTTGGGGTGTGGTCAACGTTACTCACTTTCAATAACGTAAGGTAAACACACATTTTTTATTTTACATATAACATTACACTGAGGCATCCGGACCCGGTCCAACGTTCGCGCGGTAGATGTCATACGCATTATCTCTCGATGTAGATAATACTTATTCACAAAAAAAAAAAAAACAGTCACGTTGAACTACCCTGCCCGCAAGTTCCGGGAAGATTTCGCCATCCCGCGTGAGCCAATTCCCCCCCCTATAACGTTCCCCCCGAAAACGCGGTACCTATCTTAACGTTATAGAGGGGTTTATTGTACTTTAAACGTGAATTATAAACACTAAAATCCACGTTCGTCATATAAATGCTTTTCGAGATCCACTTTTTTTTAATGCAACAAACATCAGTAGTCTCAGATGCGATACGCTAATATGTACTATTAGTATCAAAATGATCATCAATTTACATTGAAATTTCTTTATATATTGAAATTATCACATTTGATTAAAAAGTTATGATGTTTTGGAAACTGCACAATCACAAAATCTTGTTTCCTGAACATTTCATTCAATGTGACTCCCATGGTTTATCCTCTAAATATATTTTAATTACTTCCAAATGTTTGTAAACAAGGCAGTACCAATGTAGCGCCCTATGTACCATTAGGTGCGGAAAGAGAATGGACATATCGTCGTCTATCTTTCAAAAAGGCGTATCTCGAATTTGTTAATTTTTTAGGCGACTTTTTAAGAATTTGCTTGGAAAATTTTCGCCTTTAAAAATAATAAAATAATAATCTTACTTTATTTTGCTGGGTTTTTAAACAATATTGTGCCCATTTATTCCATAAAAATAACTTTATTTTTATTCAATATTCAAAACTCAATTTCGCCAAACAACGAGATAGCCTTTTTGAAAGATGGACGACGATATATGACTGAAGTTTTATCTCAATATCAATGCAAGATTTTGGGATTTTTGAAAAAAAATAATTTGTGCATTAGCATTCCCTTTCCGCACTGAATGGTGCATAGGACACGGACTAGGCACACCGATCGCAGCATGTCTTGATAATTTATTGGAAACACGAAGGCAAGATGATCAGACTTACATTTTTTCAGACTTCGGGTGCCGCCCATCTTGGGTAAAATTGACGTAAAGTTAAATAAACACTAAGATACTTTTTACAAATAAATACTTGATCTGTAAATAAGTACCTCAACACAATTTCAGCTAGTGACGTATTTATTATTGAAATTAAAGAATATTGTTTTTTATTATCACAAATCGGAAAATAGTGACTGGTTTAATCGCTTCCGTGACATGAATGCGTTGAAACCGGTAACTGCTTATTGCTTATTTGCTGATATAAGTATCACTCGTCATTGGTTGCTCTGTGTCCAAGCGGATGAAGAATACAGTTCTCTGTAATAGAACCAGAACCCCGGACTAATTTTCTACTCGATGGCTGCCCTCAAGTAAAAATATAAAAAAAACGATATTGAGTAGAGAAAGTCCGCCCCGTGAGTATTGGTTGGCGTGTTCTCCTATCATGCTTTAGGTTTTGGATTCGATTCTTGGGAGGGTCAGCCAAAATATTTTTTAAATGGTTGGTTTTTTAATATTTTTTAAAACTGCAATATTTATAGTGACCGATATTTGCCGAATTCTGGTCTTTCGTCGTGAAAGTCGGGTAACTACTAACCGGCGCCTGTGATAGTTATAGAAACATTGCTGTTCACGCGTATGACGCGTATAATCGTCTCTTTCGCTCCTGAGTATACCTGTATCATCAAGAGTGAGACGTAAAGAGCGTGTCAGACAATTATTAGGATTACTCTTTTACTACGTACTCCGCAAAATGCGACACATTGATAAACTTTCTATTGTATTGGTGATCGCAGATTTTTGATAAAATGCTGTTTCTGTTCCCAATAAGCATCAATTATTCCATAACAAAATATTTAAACCCATTCGTAAATGTATTACGGAGAAATACCGAAAATTTTAACCCATAATTTATTAAATTTATGAAGATATTCAAGTTAGATGCAATGTGTACCATAGTCCTTTAAATATAGCTTGATTAGAATGGCAGCAAAAGTGAGTACATAACTTTGTAGTAACATCTAAGGAGTGATTTATATTGACACACGAAAAATCATTCGTATCTGGCATGTATGTTGATTTATTTTTTTAATACAATGCTTGACACATAAATAAACATAATTATATAAAATCGACTTTAAAACTAAAAAAAAATTAAATTAAACCTAATTATGAACGACGTTCTTACAAGGTAACGTCATTTTGCAAAACTGTTATATATGAGAAAAATTGATCAACGTAAATCGATCGAATGAAAAATAATTCATTTGTTGTTATTCATGAAAAAGAGTAAATAATGTCTTATTTTTTAGTAAATAATTGTCTTAAACACACTATAATAAGCTTGTTTTTGCGTTTTTATATCAATTTTCGGAAACAGAGTCTCATGTTTGCATGAAAAAACTGATAAAATCGATTTGATCGGTACATGATTAGTGATAAATAATTTCCCATCACTAGTGACATTAGTTTTACAGCTGTCATTTTAATCAAGCTATATTTTAAGGACTATAGCTACGGGGAAACGAGAATTAAATCGGTTTTCGGGTATGTGAAGGAAGTTCTTTCACTGCCCTTGCAGTGCGTTTCTAATGCAGTGCCCTATGCACAATCAGGTGCTGCTTAGGGTTCGATGATTGTTTGTTTTTTTTTAAGGTTTTTTTTTTCCTATTTCACTCTGTTCCAGTTTCACTCTGTTCCAGTTTCACCGAATAGACTTTAATAAAATGGCGCCTTCCGAATTCCCCTACATTCAAAATACAAAATAGATATCATTATTATTCACATCAGATCTGTATTTTAAAAATCGTCCCCCAATTTGAATTCCCCCCCAACGCAGATAAGAACGCCAGATTGTTTTGTCTTTGGATAACGTCACACCAAAGAGAAAATTTATTCGCGTATCCGCCGTAAACTTTTCCCCTAGAACTTCTCATCTTTGTGAGAAATCGAACCCGCTCTTTTAAGTAAGTGGTTGCTTTTATAGGTTAAGATTTACGCGGCAAAGTTCGCGACTCGGTGCAAGTGTACCTAAGAATGCTGTGCGCATTCTTTTGCGCATAGCAGCTCGGCGCGTGTCGTCTGCGTCGGCGTTGATGGATAAGGAGAGGAGAATTTAAGTACCTACTTCTAAAATATAAATTTATTTACGTTTATAAATTTTCAATTGGCCAGCAAACGTAAATAAAGTGTTGTTCAAATAACAATACTATTGTAATTATAAAAACACTATTTACTTATACATTCCAGATGAACTAGCTGACAGGCGTCTAACGCTTAGATCAGCTACGTCTACGGCGAGAGGAAAAGTTATTATACACTCTTTACTTATACATTCCAGATGAACTAGCTGACAGGCGTCTAACGCTTAGATCAGCTACGTCTACGGCGAGAGGAAAAGTTATTATACCTCTACGCAAACAGCGCACTAAATTTAGTGAACGCGCATTTGCGGTTGCAGGCCCTATGGCATGGAATGCTCTCCCAGCAGAGGTGCGAAGCTGTGAAAGTGAAGTGATGTTTCGGAAAAAGCTTAAAACCCACTTGTTCTCTAAATCATTTGAATAAATCCGTAGCATGTGACAGCAAAATAAATTATTTTAATTAAATTACAAATTTAAGAGAATCACTATGTAAAGCGCCCTTGAGGTATTTTGTTACGAAAATGGCGCTGTATAAGTTATCCATAATAATAATAATAATAATAATAATGTTTACTAGTGACTGATTTTACTCTTGGCCGACATCGTCAGTTTATTTGAATAATAAAGGAGTGTCAATTTAATTAATTTAATTATGTAATAATAGTTATGTGAATTCAATATTTAAATTTTAATGCATTAGATTACAATATTTTTTATTATAAAACTTCGTAAAAATTTTTTTTTCGCTTGTTCTTTACCATGTTGTATACATTCAGACAAAACTTCAAATAACATAATTATTACAATAAAAAAAACCCTAATAAATTAATTGACTCTTGTTTATTTCCATAATTATATAAATACATGATTATCAACCTCGGCTTTTACTTGGATATAAGAAAAGCAATTATTCAGTCTTCCACCAGTCTGGTGATGTCGGTCTCGATGTAACATGGTATCTGGTGAAAATAGTATAGGTTAATGTGAAAACACTAAAAAAAGTATATTTCTTATTACAATTGAAATGCAGTCCCACCAATCCACGTAGAGAAACTTAATATTTTAGTAATCTCTACTATTATGAGAATTTGGAATATTTTCATCCTAGTTTAATTTATCACCGTTTAAATCTAAAGGTTTTTTAAAAATGTGTCTTTAAAGTTTTGTTTGCGAGCAGTGAAATAAAAATAATACAAAACAGAATGTAATGTATTATCTTATTTTGAGTTTAAACTTCTTAGATTTTCACGGCCGTTCAGATATCATGTTGCAACATCAACCCTGATGATGCACGCTGTAATGCGATCTGAACCCTCAAAACTCATTGTGCATTATGTTGAGTTCTTTAGTTGTAAAATTCCTATGTAGGTACTTGATGATATTTTTCTCAAACTCAATAAAACTTAAAAAGAGTCATTTTGTCAGTTTTGTTATTTGTTTACAAGAATGATTAATTAGATTTTTTACAAAAAAACACGTTATTTGAGTCCTGCTTCTATAATTTAACCCAAAACAAATTTTCTTCGATGAGTTGAATTCCTTTGACATATGATACTAAGACTTTGTTTACCGTACAAAGTGACATTAATCAATCTTTGAAGCCTCTGTAGGCGCTCTTAGGCCGGATTATTTTAGCAGATTTAATTTTAGTGGCCGCAAGTTTGTTAAACTCCATTACGATGTCATGAGTGATCCTGTGCGGTGCGCCCTCCTACAAGAGGACTAGGGTCTGAGGGAGACCTTGTTAAGCCTAACCTCTTACATTATCCTCTTAGCGTTGTTTACTGATAAAGGGACTAGTGTTTTACTGGGATTAAGCTGCGGTTAATCATTTTGTTCCTAGATAGCTGAATAATTGAAACCGCTGTGATTTTACCCCGCAATATGTCTGTTTTTGGGATGTATCACCTAAAACAAAATAAAACTATTTTTTCGTCAAAATGTTTAGTTCATACATTTTGCCAATAAAATACACATCGTGTACTAAACACGTGTTTATGTACCACTTTATATTCCGCCTCGTGGTCAAATGGTCAACGTATTAGCGTACCATGCAAGAGGTGTCGGGTTCGATTCCCGGCATGTTTGACATAAAGCATTTATTTATATTACATTCCTATTTTTCTTTACACCTTATCCTTGTTAGCATGTGTATTTTATATTTTGTTGCGTACGTAATTGGTGCTGTGTTTGGTAAATGTTTTTTTTTGTTTTATTTTTTTTGTATATTATACCAATAATGGCACCGTTTGTACAACAAAAAAAAACTGTAAATAAATCAAAATTCGTTTTTACATTTTAGTTCATTGACTGGCACCTAAAAGGTTTGACTGATCGTCTTTCCTTCATATAAAAAATTATAGGTTTATTTGGTCTACCAAATTAGTGCCATATGCACCATTCGGTGCGAAAAGGGAAAACTGATATCAAATATTGTAACTTTAGCACGATATTTAAATGAGTAGATAAACTTCGGGCTCGTGGTGTAGTGGTCAACGCATTTGCCTCTACAATGCAAGAGGTCTCAGGTTCGATTCTCCACATGGTCAATAATAAATATTTATTTAAAAAGGTGCTTTACTCTAGAACATTATTTCATAGTCCCTGGACTGGCACCTGGATCGTAAGACTGATTATCCTAAAAATGATCAATATACGCTGTGATTGGTGTACTATACGTAATGTACTATGGTGTAATATACGCTGTAATACAGTGTCCTATGCACCATTAGGTGCGGAAGGAATGATGATGAGATAAAGATTGAATTTTTTGATACAACTGAAAAGTGTTGTTCCGAATCTTTGTATATTTGTAAATACATAAATATACATATATCAATGTGCGACATTAAATTTGTTGGCTACATAAAACTAAACGAAGTTGTAATATCACCGTGAACACCCTATTTGAGCCGTTGAATTTTCATTGCGTTTTTTTAGATATTTTGAAAAAAAAAAAATTAATAATTGTATTGACGCTGTCCCATATGATTATTGTATGCCAGTCATATCATTGTAAGTCTAAAATGCACCAATAAACAAACTTGCACAGCATAACTGATGCTGCATAATTAACTCACAGATCAGTGAATGAATGCACAATTATTTTTCTATTGCATAATCATAACAATGTAAATTGTGCACCCTTCTATGGCGGCAGACTGCGCGCGCACGTTTTCATGGATCGTACGATGCGAATGGGCCAATCACAGAGCCTCTAGCGTGGGCTCGTCGTCCCCACCCGAAAGATCTTTCGCAAAGCTATAAATTATTACGCAGCGCATCAGACAACTTTTTCATTGTGCGCATGTAATATAGAGCAACTATGTTGAAAGGAACATAGTTAAACACGGAAAACAATCTGAAAGGTACGTTTTAAGGCTTTCTTTTTTTGTCCTGCACACACTGTTCGCTCCCGAAACATGATTTTTTTATTATAAAAAATAAATATATTTACGCAATAGTTTTAATAAAAGTTCTGGTTAATTGTAAACTTACAACAAATTAAACGATATTTTTGGGTATGTCCAAACGTTTGTAGACAAGTCTGGATTTCATTCCCTTGACTGCTATTCTGAATGCTTTTATAGCGCGTATTCAGTACGTAAATACGCGCAATAAAAGCGTACAGAATACCAGCCCTGGGGAGGAATTAAGATTGAAATTTATTGCAATACAGAGGGAAAACTTTTTTGAGTACGGAATATAGAATTCTAAGCGTTTACAGGGCTAATGACGTTTCATTTAGTGGTTTAAGTGGCCACTTTACACACTATGCAACATTCACTATTCTGGATATGTTTAAAGATCCACATTTCCTTCATTCTTCCACATTACGTTGACTTTCGCAAAGTGAAATAGCTGAAACCTTTATTGATGTGGGTGAGATTCATCTGGCTGAATTATTATACCTACTAGGCAATGCCTGAAAATATAATACTTTTTAATTTTTGTACTTCCTTTTATACTAGTTTAATCAACAGTATTTATAGTAGGTATGTCCAAATGTTTTTAGACAATGCTGGATTTCACTCCCTAGGAAGTTATTAAGTTTAAAGTTGCAACATATTAAGAAAACGTTTTTGAGAATTCAATGTCAAAGTTCAGGTATTAACAGGACTTATGACTTTTCATTTGTTGGCTAAGGCTAACATTCATCATTCTGCCTATGTTAAAACATCCATATTTTATCAACTCTTCCATCTGTTGACTTTTGTGAAGTAAAAGAGCTGAAGCTTTTATCATGTGGGTGAGATTCATCCGGCTAAACCAATTCTACTAGGCAACGCCTGAAAACATTTTTCCAATTTTTATACTTTTTATACCAGTTAGTTTAATCAACCCACTGCTGAGCAAATTTAGCCTGTCTACAAACGTTTGGACATACTTATAGAATTGTTCAGATTAACTCCATTTGATGACCTAATATTCCTTACACCACCGGGTACAAAAAAATAAATGATGACGTTAAATAAAATTTAAAAAACTAATCAATTATATGTAATTGCGGTTTTCAACTGCAATCCTTATCATTTATTCATAAATTAGCTAATGATGTAATTGTAGACCAATAACTGAAATTTGTAGCAAATGCGAGAAAAGCAGGACAATATCAAATACAACATTCTAAAATGAGACAAGGACAGTCGAAAGATATAGCCCCGCCACACTATGCTCTTTGCGCTGCTCCTCGCTATGCTCCTCGCTATGCTCCTCGCTATGCTCCTCGCTATGCTCCTCGCTATGCTCCTCGCGCAGCCGCCCTCTCGCCCGATGTTGCCCTCTACGCCCACACACTGCTCTACTCGCGCAATCAATCGCGACGCTCCGCAATTTTCATTTGTCTTTGCTATACAATGGACGATTAAACCGTGGCAGCGTGCGCGCTTTTTAGTAGAGCTATTTATATCAATGCCATACAAATAAATAAACATCATTCAAAAATGACGCGTGCGTCTTGTGCGAGCGCTCGATGCCTACTGCTACCGCGCGATCATGTGACCAGTCACCCGTTCATATTGCCGGTCCTTTGACTCGCGCTCAAAAAACCGACAAAATAGGGAGCGGTGGGCACGACGAGGAGCATGACGTGCGGCATGACGAGTAATGTTGCCACACTACGTCTCTGCCTCCTTTCCTCGCTACTTCCCATGCCACTCGTTGAGTATGTGACAGGCCCATACAATTTATTTATTTAACTTTTTGCACATAATGTTATTTGTACATTGGCGGGCTTATTGTCAAATGGCAATTTCTTCCAACCAACCAATAATAAACTTGTATATAATTATAAACTAGGGACTGAAATTATACAATTAACTACAGACAAAACTAAACGAAAAAAACGCGTTTAAAATATTATCATTCACAATATATTTATATATATATATATATATATATTTGGTTAATGAATATAATAATCCGTAAGGGTATATAAATTAATTTCAAATAAAAATTAAAAAATCCTCTCGATTTCTCCACACGTTTGTCAGAATTTTTAAATGAGCGTATGTATTTAGGATTCTGATTCTATTTTAGAAACAGAACTGTATTCTTCATTCTGTTCGGAGAAGGGACAAAATTAGTAAAAGCTTATTTGAAATTATTTGTATCTTGAAATTGAGCACCTGTTAAATTATTTACGTTTTTCTATTGTTTGCCCAGCTGTAGTTTTAAGGCAGACGCAGACGTAGGTATATTAATATAAAACTCTGTTGAGATGTAAAACGGTACACATATATTGCGGGGTAATCACTACAACTTTGATCAAGATACGATGCGATTGGTTTACCGATGAAGTGCCCTAAGCACCATTAGCTGCGGAAAGGAAATGATGATGATAAATGACTGCATCCAGGCAGAAGATAATGTTCACATACATATTATAGAAAACATTGATTTTATTTGACAGACAAATCATCAAACCAAGTGCAGCGTATTTCTACCATCTGTTATTTATTTATTTGATTAAATATTTTACATACATATACAATTTATACACATATAAGGGCGGGCATATTGCCTTAATGCAATTTTTTCCTACCTACCCAAACCGTTCAGTTTGAGAAAATTACAAGTACACGGACATATTCTAGGTAATTATGCGAAATCCTATAATTTTGTACAAAAATTAAAAGATATATATATAACTAAAAATTTACACTATACTATGAAGAGAGGAGAGGAGAGGGGATGGGAAGGAAAAAAGAAGGAAAAAGGAATAATTTTCCGATTCAAGTGCTAGTTCAGGAACATTTCATCCAGCGCCCTTGAGGTCATTTTCACGAAAATGGCGCTTTATAAATTATCAAATTTTATATATATATATATATATATATATAATTGTCGGCCTCGTGATGTAATGGTCAGCGCGTTAGCCTGCCATGCAAGAGGTCTCAGGTTCGATTCCCGACATGGTTGATACGAAATATTTATTTAAAGGGGTGTTTTCACACTAGAATATTTAATAGTCCCTGGTATCTGAAGTGTAAGACTGATCACTTTACCTTCATGTAACATAAATGATCAAGATATGCTGCGATTGGCGTTCCAATTCAGTGCCCTATGTACTATTAGGTGCGGAAAGGGAGTGATAATGATGATGATATATATAATTATTTTTTTGAATAATCACACATCGCCTGTTTATCTGAGAGAACTCTTCCAACCTCTATCACAACATGGACTATCTCTTGGATCTAGTAACGAGAGAACCCTTTTAATACCAACTCACCGCTCTATTTTTTTATCCTCATCTTTCACAGTATTAGCTGCTCAATTGTGGAATAATCTACCCACTAATGTCAGAGACGTCCCTTCTTTATTTACATATAAATCATGATTAAAATGTCAATATCTAAATATCTCAGTTTTTCCTTTCTCCCTCGTTCCTTCCTATCCCCTTTCCTCTCTTTATAGTTCATAGTGTAGATTTTTAGTTCATATATGTTTGTATACAAAAAATTTGTATACATAGAATATGTCTATGTATGCACTTGTAATCTTCTCAAAGTGAACGGTTTGGGTAGGTAGGATGAAATTGCCTTTAGGGGGTATGTCCGCCCTTATTTGTATATAAAATGTAAATGTATGTAGTGTTAAATAAATAAATAAATAACTTTAAAATAAGTATTTGTGAGTTAACCACTAAAAACACATTTTTTATCCTCCAAAAAATGCTACAAATATACAAGTCATGTATTCAAATCATCATAGTATGATTTAATAAATCACGACCTGCCTATTTGTAGCATTAATGGAGGAAGATAAAAATGTGTTTTTTTAGTGGGTAGCTCAAAAATGCTGATTTTAAAGTTACCTTGCTGTAGTAATTACCCCACGAAATGTATTGTGCGTCTTGTGGATATTCGGCGCATACTGACAGCATTATTTCACCTGTATGCAAATTTACATTAAATTAAGCTACCATTTATTTTAAGTATTTGTAATTTGGCGTTTTTTTAAAATATTATTTAAAAATAAGGTTTTATTGGAATTTAATCCAATGTCATCCTAGATGACCAGCGCCAGCGGTGCTATTCTAAACCGCTCTCGCGGCCGTAGAAAACCTTTTATCTCTTATATTTTGTATGAACGTGAGACAAATAGTTTTTCTACGGCCGCGAGATCGTTTTGAAAACCAGCCCAGGGATCAACACACGGCACAACAACACAAAAAAACATCACAACACAGAAAAACATCACAACACAAAAAATAGCGTGCGAAGAGATCGCTTTGTTAGCGTGTATTTAGTACGCAAATAAGCGTTAAAAATGAATTTTCTACGCGCGATTTTGCGTTTAGAATACCACCCCTGGTAGGGTGGACGTGAAGTATAGATTTAAAAGTTTCTTTATCCAGGTAAATACATTATTGAATTTAATATTTTTATTGAATACCAATATTATTATAAGGATAAAGAATTTTGTTTTTTTACAATAGTAATTTAATTTAATGAGGACGTTCAATGGTTTTTTAAATATTTTTATATAGACTTTAAAAACGAGATAAAGGTTTCAGCTCTTTTACTTCACAAAACTCAACAGATGGAAGTGTTGAGGAAATGTGGATGTTCAAACATGGACAGAATGGTGAATGTTACACAGTGTGTAAAGTGGCCACTTAAAGTCGGGTTGTGGTCCCGTGGCTAGTGTCTCAGACTCACGGACCAAAGGTCCGTCGTTCGAATCTCACTCTACCTCAACTTGATTCCATTTTCTAATAGTGAGTTATTTACAACTCGTTGAGAATGGCCCTCAAAATTAAATATTTGGGTAAATGATAAGAACGCAAATATTTTTTTTTTTTAATAAAAAAATACCAGCCAATGACAGGTCATACGCCCTGTAAATGCCTAGACGTCCGTATTCCCTTCTCAATTATGTTTTCCTACTCTGTTGAAATAAATTTAAATATAGATAAATTTATATACAGGATGTTCATTAAACCCTGTCACATCCGAAACCACAATGCTCAGTATGGGCAAGAAGACATATTGGCACATTAAAATAATCTTTTAGAACGAATAAAATTTAAAAAAATAAAATATCAATAAAAGCAAATGGTTACTTACTTCTGCAGGGCAGAAACGAGGAGGGGGAGGGGGGAGTCTGATACTGCGCCGCGCTCCGTTTGTTTTTTAAAATATTTTATTTCTAAAAGATTTCTTTGTCCTAAATATTTTTTTAAATATGCCAATATGTCTTCTTGTCCACACTGATCATTGTGGTTTCAGATGCGACAGGGTTTAAAGACTATCCTGTACATTGATGTTTATTTTAATATCTTTGTTGATAAAACTCTATAGTTGACAGTTTCTTTAAATAAAATTCTAACTTTTTTTTATATATATTCGATTGAAGATTTTAATGTCTACGAACACGCACAGCGCAAAGATCTATGTTTCTCTGAAAACCGCACGTAAATTGGTTAAGCCGTTTAGGAGGAGTACGGTGACATCACACGTACAAAGGAATTATGTATATAAAGATAAAACGCTTTGCACATTTATCTGAATATGCTATTTAAATAAATGATTAAATAATAACATAGACTTCTTTAACCTACTCTCTAAAATTAATCTTAATGTCCCCTTTCGCGTGACAAGAAATAAGTATTTATTCCATCTGTCAGTCTGTAGCACTAACTATGTACAACACTCTTTCCTCTATCGTTCTTGCTCTAACTATAATGTTTTTTTTCCATCCATTTATGTATTTAACACGCCCCTTAATTTATTTAAAAATAAATTAAGACTCATTCTTTCTGGCTGCGATAATATCCCACTTGCAATTTAATGGTGCTCACACTTACACACTCCTGAACACTTACTCGCACACAAATACACACAAACACACCTCTACACTTACTCTCATACAAATACACATGAACACACCCTTTTGTTGTACCACAATTAAATATGTATGATTTTTATTTAGAAACTTCGCTGGTCTGTCTTTAAACCGCATCTTTTTTATGTTATTATATCATTGTCGACTGTGTGTTTCCGTAAAATAGATAAATAAAACGTATTAAGATTTTTATGGCTCATACGCGGTAGTAAACTTACATAGACGGCATGTTATAAATACAAATGATAACCAGCTAGATTAAAATAGGTTTTACAAATCTATCTACGTGACGTTATGCTTTTTCTTCCTTACATTTACAAAGATCATAAATCCCTTTTGCTAAATGGTACCAAAGCTTACCATAAAACTAGATTTGATCTGAACCCAGATGTCTACGGCATGTCGTGGTCATGTTAAATATATCTAAGCTGAGGTACCAATTACGTCATGCAAATTAATTCACACATGTCATTTTATAAATATATCGGGTATATTTTTTAAGCGTGATACAACTTTGAATTGAAACAGGGAAATATGTAATAAGTAATAACAGTCTATGATATACTGTACAGTCAAAAAAGTGTTTGTTATAAAAGTAGCAAAAAAAATATTTACACTTGTAATTTTGGATTCCCGCAAAAACGGTCATTCCATTGACCACGCCGCTATACGCCCCGATTCACGATTATTTGTTTGTTCCAAACCATTTAAATTTGTTAAGAACATTGTCACGAATCTTAACGTCACAACTATCAAGGTAAAAAATGTCGCGTTTTTCTAGTGACGTATTTTTTAAAATTTATATACAAAAATATTTCTCCACAGTATCCATATTGATTTTGAAAATACAATTAATTATCCTGAATCGTGAAGGAATGAGCCTGTTTTTATTGTGGTCGAAAGAATGAAAATTTATTTAATTATTTGTTTAACACTTTTTTAGGGAGGTTGAAAGTTACATGACTGGTTAATTTTTAAATCCAAAAGGAGGCTATGTTGAAAGTATATTTGATTATTCATTAGGGGAATATTATTTTTTAAATTGTTTTAAATGAGAAACATCTCCATCTTATTTAATTAAAGTCCTTTTTTTAGTATTTTAATGTTTTTTTTTTTACTCGTGTATCCTTGTTTAAATCGTGCTTTGAATTTATGAGATGATCGGTAAACTCTGAAAAATGATTATTATTTAAACATCTCTTAATTATTTAGCTATGCGACGTTTTCCTAATATATCTTGATAGACGCGTGCTGCATTGTAGTTGGTACACCCCTGAAATGTCAAATATATCAAATATCTATCTTTACAATTTATTAGTAATTTTCCAATACTAATATTTACTAACATTAGTCGAAATGTTTGACCACGAACTTAATGGTCTGAACATACATAATATTTCTCAGTAATGTTTACTTAAATTTCAACAGCGGCTTCAATATAAAACTATTTTGTAGTGCTCTTGAAGTGATGTATTTTTAAAAAGGCAAGATCAATAATATTAACTTCTAAAATCGGACAATCACGCGATTTGGCGATTTCGCACATTACGCTAGATGGTCGTTTGAGTTCAGGGTATTTACCATTTATGTTCCTTGTTCTATGTAGTATCCTTATTCGATACATTGCACATTATATTATGTTCTGCACAACAGAGTTGACTTCCGGAAATTTTCTGATGCATGCCGTCTACTTTATTTCCGGTTGCCAGAACGGACCCACTTACATGTGGACTTTTGCTCTCTCTGTTCATTTATTTAATTTATTTATTCATTTATTCTATTTATTCAATTTATTTATTTATTTATTCATGTTATTATATAACAATTTTTTTTTGTACATTTTGCCCGGCTAACAAGGGTACATACCCCGTTTCTAGCTAGGCAATTGCATTTTTTTTTATTTTTATTATATTGAAAACATATTATACATAATTATATACAATATTCCCAAGGAGTTTTTTAAAAAAAAAAACTCATTTAGGGACATACAGATAATAATTTTTTTCAGAGACGTTTTTAAATTTTAAACTATAATATTATTTAACAAAAGCAGAAAAATTAAAATTATGATATACTACAAATTAAAAAGGGTATGAAAAATACTTGAAAATAACAGAATAAACAGAATACTAGGCATGGAAATAAATTCAAAATAATGTTTACATTATGCAATCTGTAATCTGTTTACATATTTTAATACACAATAATAATTTACTAGTTAAAAGAAAGAACAGACAAATAAAATATAAACTTACTAGTATACACATATTAATACATACACATATACATACACATATACATACACATATACATACACATATACATACACATACATATACATAAACATACACACACACATATACATACACATATACATACACATACATATACATAAACATACACACACACATATATATATATATATATATATATATACCCATGCGCATACACATACATTTAAACGTACAAAATTCAATTAATATATTCGAAACTTAATGATTGCATTTTGTATTTTTTTCATTAATCTTAATTTTTGTATTTTATTTTCAACATCCAGTAAGAATCTTCAATCCGCGGCATGCATAAACCTCTCCGATTCCCTACGACCAATGTCATGGAAAAGCGAGGTCAACACTTTCTTCAACTTGACAACACTCCCGCTTTTTCACAATTCTGGCAAAAAATTATGCACCTTCTTGCCAATATAATAGTGTTGCCTCGATGCCAGAACAGTGTTGACCCCTTCACTTAGTATCAGATCCCTATTGGAGTATCTTGTATTAAGGTTGTGGTTGACGCTTGGGTATTTGTCTCGATTTATGTGTGTAACCACTACCGTTCTCTTTATTTAATCTCTAAATTCAAAAATATCTGCACTCTGGCGGCCAAAAACAGATTAATAAAGAATTGGTCCGAATTTGCACTTTAATTTTTTTTAAATCTAAACATTAAAAAATAAATAAAATTGTTTATTAGTGAGTAGATATAGCTTGTACGTTTAATTTTTTTAAAAAAGGAGAAAAGGAAAACGATCTTGTGCTTTCCATACAAATTATTTCGTACTCAATATTTATTGATAAGGTCTAGAATTCCAGCCGTCCATGCGCTCTGTAGCTGCAGAACGTGTTATAATTAATAAGGGCGGCCTCCGTGGTGTAGTGGTCAAGACGCTTGATTCACGCACGGAAGGTTCCGGGTTCGATTCCCGGTGAGAACACAAAAATTAAAATGTGATTTTTCTCAAGCCTGGGTGCTCTGTGATGTAATTCACCACTGTAATTAGGCCTCCTGGCCTGTTGTGGTGCAAAAAAAAATGTAAATGTACATTATTCAAATTCTTGCAAATTCTTCTTGCAATAATTATGTTCTGTTTTGTAAAGGATTTTGAAATAAAAAATTAGAAACATCAAAAAGTCAATTTTTAAATAATGTAAATGGAATAAAATAACTTTGTTTTTAACCATTTTTTTACTGATCAGTTTCAAAGCTACGCAAGGTTCTTTACCAATGTGTAAATAACTAATGAGTCTTATTCTTTTTTATTTTGACAGTGATTACTAAATATTACATCGATACATATGGAGCTAATAAGCCAAGTCTTTTTGTCCTGTCGATCTTGTTGTAAAGAAAGCAGGCGTAGTGAGATTGATACGAATTTTGACACGTATTTTTACAGTCACAACTCATTAGAAATACCATTATATCAACTCATAAGTTAACCTGAAACACCCTGTTAATGATCCTTGATTCAAAAATAATTTAATTTAATGTTTGGTAATGTATCCAAAATAAAACAAGTTTATTGGATTGTAATTCTACTTTATTTTTTATAAAATATACAAAGGGTATATTGTGACGCGTTTGTTTGAAAATGTCCTAACAAGACGAAACGCGTCACAATATACCCTTTGTATATTTTATAAAAAATAAAGTAGAATTACAATCCAATAAACTTGTTTTATTTTGGATACATTACTAAATCAAATATGGAATTCTACCAATTATCTGCATACACAATAAATTAATTTAATGTAATTTAATCTCATATAATTTTGAATTTTCTATCCTCTGTTTTATAAAAATACATCGAATATCTTAATAAAGATACCCGTCTCGAAGATGTCGCGAAAGCGATGAAACCGGTCACTGGATATTCCAAATTTGTGGATTAAAGTATCACTCGTCTTTTATTTTTAATAATAAATTACAACGAACTTTCATCAAGAATTTTCACTTACAAACTGGAATGTTTAAAAAAATAAATTGTTTTAATTGAATTACAAATTTAAAAGCTTAAATTAAATTTATTTATCTATAGAATCACTTAGTAAAGCGTCCTTGAAGTATACTATTACGAAAATGGCGCTGTATAAGTTATGCATAATAATACTACTTAAAACATTGTTGAAGTAAAATTTAATTTAACAACCATTCAGGTCATTTTCTCGAAGACCACAAGTCTCGGTCACTCTATTATTAGCTGTATAGTATGAAGTACAAGTTTGGGGGTTGGATGGTAGGAAGTAGGAGGAGAATTTAGTTCGATTGGGACCTTATTATGCGGATACGTGATATGGTGCGCCGCAGTTCATTTGCTTTGTATCTGCACCATATAACTCCGTATGCAGAATACTAGATTGAACTGATTAATGTGCTCGGGAACGTGGATGATCATGATCGCATGAAATCAATAATTTTATCACTCTAAAAACAAAAGCGGCGGATAGAATTATGATGTTGAATTCTGAACCTCATGTTTATTTATTTTATTAAAAAACAACGATACTGGACCTACATACGACAACATAGATTACATACAGAATATAGGATATTGCTAGACCCTTCACCCTATGACCTTATTATTTTTTAAATGTAAACCCATCTAAAACACAAATTATGTTTTCCGGTCAAAAATTGCTTAGTAAGTTAGACGTATCTTAACTTAATCCTCTCAATGCCAATGGTACCAATATCCAATACAGGAAATCTATAAAAAAATCAAGGAGTACAAATGGATGAACATCTCTGCTGGTGAGCTCATACTAATGAATTAAGCCGCAAAATATTTTTCAGTCTACACCCTTTTAGAAGGTTGCAAAAATTCTTATCAATTAATACTAAATGCTCTCTGGTACAAGCATTACTACTACCCATTCTAGCTTACGCTGATGTTTTCATGACTGATTTAAGCTGTGAGCAACTCGATAAACTTGAACGACTTCAGAATACATGCATAAGGTATTTTTTTGGTCTTAGGAAATATGACCACATTTCTGATTATCTGAAATGGCTCAAAATTAGTAAGCGAAAAGACTATCACCCCCTCTCACTTCTGTTCAATGTACTTCATAGTCATTACGCTCCTGTATACCTTAGTGAAAAATTTCAACGCTTATCAGTTCATGGTTTACCTCTTTGTTCTAATTCTCAAGACACTTTTAATACTCATCCACAATTGCTCTTTCTTCTCTAACTCATATAGTGTATATGCGGCTCGACTGTGGAATCATCTCCCATCAAAGATGTTACTACAGTATCTCTGTTGAAATCGCGTCTAAAAAAACATATCCTTTCTCTTCTTTAATCTCTCCTTCTTTCCTGTTTCCTGTTTTTTTCCTTTTTCCCATTGAGTAATGGTATTGATTTAAGATACATTTATTTCTATTTTAATACAATTAAATATTCTAAATTTTTTTTTCGCTATTCGGAGTATGTGATATTTTCCTATTAAGTTCAGTGCTTAAATAATGTTTTCTTACACGCGGTAAAAATAAGAGCATTTAATTGTTCTGCAAAGTTTCTCGAAAATGCCAGAAAAGATTTGGTGGGTAAACGAATTCCTATGCGGCTCTATTGGCTCATTCATGGGTAGGAAAAAGAGTTTTCCTGTCAATCGGTCACAACCCCAGCAAATGAGATGAATAAGGAAAGGATGCCACTAACCTTACCCTCGTTCTTGATGGACTTGCCGGATACGATCTGACACTTGGGAGCGGCACTAACACGATGGCAGGCCCCGATCTGGAGCTCAACACTGGTGGTTGGTGGAAACAAAATTTATGATGCGGCACACGTTCAACTAAATAAATGCGCGATGTACGACATGTGGCGGGTGATCAAAGGTGGGAGGTGAACAGTGGTTGTGGGTAAAAGGGATGTAGAAGTTGTGACAATACTTGACCTATGCATGCCCACATAATTCGTAACCAAGATTTATACATCTCTCATTTATCGCACCGAGTGTTCAATATTTTGGAAGAACGTATTAAGCTCTCAAGGACAAAAAATATTTTCATATAGTCTCCGACTAGAACTTGTGACGTCACGTGCAGGAGTAATTTAAAAATTCCAAACATTGAAAAAAAGTGGAGCTGATGAATTGATCAGTTAAAATAATTTATTTCATTAAATCATTTATTACTATAAGTTAATCTAATTGAAGAAATTAACTTTTAAAAAAAAAAAAACCACAGATCTTCCTCATTGATTGCAACATGCAATACAAACAATAATTTAATAAAAGCTAAAGAAATAAGCTTAAAAATAAAAAAAGGTGGAAAAAATTGAACAAATAAAACTTTTCAATAAAAGTCTCCATACATTGTCCCATTATCAGACAGAATTCAGAAGTCGCCATTACGCTTTTGTATATGTTCGTTTTGAATAAGGACGATGAATCAGCCACTTAAATCTTCTGAATCAAGATTTTGATTTGGGTTTATTGTATCGCTCAATCAATATCTATTGAATTTAATTAAATACTTTAGAAGCAGCGTGTTGTTATTGGATATTGAAAATGCCGGGAATGACAAATTACTGAAAAAACAGATAAACAAAAACCCCATTATTTAAAAAATTTAAAACAAGTCATCAAATTTATTTATTCTTTTTTTTTCACATTAAAAACAATAATAAAAAAAAATATGTGTCCGTGCTGAGGATACTTAACAATACACTTTTAAAGGTCGTAGGGTGACGGGTCTAGCAATATCATATATCCTGATGTAATATAATATGTAGTCGTATGTATGTCCAGTATCATTGTTTTTTAATAAAATAAATAAACATACAACAACAACAAACTATCACGCCGTTTTCCCGTAAGGGTAGACAGAGAGGATAGAACGCCACAGATCAGATCCAGATACAGATCTAGCTTCCTCTACATTCATACGTCTTCTCATGCACGCGCGCCGATTTTTCCCTCTTTCGACATGTCCGTCTTCAAGTATTTGTTGAATTCGGTCATGCCATATCTTTCTCGGTCTTCCTCTATTTCTGCATCCATTAACATTCGCATTGTAAATATTCTTAGCCGTTCTTTCGGTCCATTCGCTCTACTTGTCCAAACCAGCACAGAGTTCCTTTCTTGATTTCGTCGATAATGCTTATCTCTGCTTTACATAATGTACGGATCTCAACATTTGTGCATCTATCGGACATAGTTTTACCACACATTCGTCTGAGAGATCGCATTTCGACAGCATTCAGCCTACTTTCATCCCTGTTTTTCCAAGTCCACACTTCGCTCTCATACATCAGGGTCGGGACCGGGACTCCACTGTGAACTGCTAATTTTACCTTTTACTCTACAAACATTTATTTGCCAAGGTTGATTTAAGTGCACCGTTCACTTTGTTCCCGAAACTCACCCTCCTTTCAATATTTTCTCAGTCATTCCATCCCAGTAAACATACTTCCCAGATACACAAATTCCTCTACCTGTTTTAGTATATCCCCATTTACGGCGATTTCACATTTAGTCATACTTTCATTTCTTTCTAAAACCATCACATACGATTTATCGACATTCATGAGCAAATCGCTCCCCAGCATGGATAATATTTTTAAAATATTAAAACGTAGGAAAAGGGTGCGAACAACACACGGCGTAATAACCCAGAAAAAACTAATGTTCCCACCAGTTCTACTGCCATTATTTAAACCATTTATTCTTAAAATGAGTCTTTCACGTGTGTTTACGAAAAGGCGGACTGTAAATGAAAAACGAATTTCATTCAGTTTTGTGATAGGGAAATATTTGAAGAAAGGATAGGAACATGGAATGGACACCTACCTTTAATATGATCTAAATGTTCTTCGATTTCGGGCACTGGATGACAAAATGAACTATAAAATGTAACAATGTTTTCCACGACGCGCAACGAATCCAACCACTTATTATGCGATTTTATGTGAAGTCAAAAATGTTGTTAGGTTTTTGTTCTAAATCCGAATCTTCTAATTTTGAATTTCTTCTATCTCGATGTAAGGTAGGTACCATAAGGATGGGCCAAGGGAAGAATGGGAAAGAAAGGTAATCGGCCAGGAATAGTATCGATAAATGCTGTTATTTACTTAACAACGTGCTTCATTTTAACCTTGCTCGGCGTGATCCCATTGTGATATTTGCATTAATCTGTTCACGAATTCGGTTACACGTTTGTTAGATAATATAATAATATTAATCTGTGATTACACTGCCGAATATGAGCTCGTTACGGTACCAAGACTTGTGGTTTCAAGCGTTTGATTTAGTTGAAGAGAGTTCATTAGTAACAAACAGGCACTAGATTACCTATGGCTATACGACTAAACAGAAAATATACACGGTGGCATGTAATACACCGTGGTCTTATAGTCCTTAAAATATAACTTGATTAAAATGACAGCTGTCAAACCAATGTGACTAGTAATGGGAAAATACTGATCACTGACCATGTACCGATCAAATCGATTTTATCAGTTTTTTCGTGCAAACGTGAGACTCAGTTTACGAAAATTGATATAAAAACGCAAAAAAGCCTATTATAGTGTGTTCAAGACAATTATTCACCAAAAATACGTCATTTTATACTTTTTTTCATAAACAACATCAAATTAATTATTTTTTCATTTGATCGATTTACATTAATCAATTTGTCCCATCTGTAACATTTTTGCAAAATGATGTAACCTTGTAATAACGTCGTTAATAATAAGGTTTATTTTAGTTTTAAAGCTGATTTTATATAATTATGTTGATTTATATGTAAACTTTTGTGTTCATGAAAAAAAATTTACACAAATTATCAGTGACACACAGAGCCATGGAAAGGAGAATGCTAGGTATTTCGTTGAGAGACAGAAAAACCAATACATGGATTAGAGCGAGAACAAGGATCACCGATGTGGTCCATAGGGCTGCCAACTAGAAATGGAGCTGGGCTGGTCATATAACCAGAATTACAGACTCTAGATAACATATTCTAGATAACCGAAACATAAATTCAGTATTTTTTCAATTTCCTTTTTAATTTTTCTCCATCGTGTATTTCACGAGCATTCTCAAAGAGGCCGCTGAATGGGAACAAACAATACGGTGGAATTATTAATACGAGTGATAATATTCATAATTAAATGTTTCCTTTCTTAGCCTCCTTTGTACAACACTAGAACTAGCACACTGAACTTAATGAATTGTGGAAATGACTAACTAAAGCCATATTTACCTAGTAATTATTCTGCTCAGTTTTAATTCCCACTTTTAAAATTTTAATGTCATCATCATCAGTGGCGCTACAGCCCGTTGTGGTCCCTGACCTCCAGAATCTGTCTCCATTCCTCCCTGCACCCTGCGGCTCTTCTTCAGTTCGTCAGGCCAATTGCTCTAATATCACTTTCCAATAAAATTTTACAATTTTAATTACATGCAAACAACATGACTATAACAATGTAAATATTGCGCCCTATAACTCCTTACCTCGAATCATGAGGTTGTATAATGGTGTGCAACAAGATGTTGACATTGATGTACACACTAATATAAAAATTCCTTGATTAAAAAATTCAAATCATAATAATTAATTACAACTAAACGGAGGTACTTGACGAGTCATTCGTTCAGGTACCTTGAAGTTAATGAGCGCTAATACATTTGGGCAGTCCCATATAAAGTTGACAATCTTATGAGACTGTTATGAGACTGTGATTATGAGACTGTTTATAAATTATTTATATTTAAATTCAATTTTATTAAACCGCATAAATTATATCCATTTTAGATAAAATTTTCATAAAATGTAAACATTTTTATATAATTCTTCTGTACGTGTGATGTAACCGAACTCCTCCTAACGGCTTAACCGATTTAGTGCGGTGTTCAGCGAAATGAAGAACTTTGCACTGCGCGTGTTCGTAGATGTAAAAGTTTTCAATCGAATCTGTAAAAAAAAAGTTAGAAGCATAATTTTTTTTTATTGACCTACCAGAATGAATATACACAAAAAATAATAAAGAAAACGTAAGTATTACTATGTGCTTAATTAATTTCACCATAACGTGCTTCTTTTATTGAATAACAATCATAAATGATTAATGTATTTTGTTATTGTATAATTTCTTTAAAATATATATGTATTTCAAGTAATTATAAAGGTTTACAGTACGAATATATTAATATTTCATACTCGATTATTTTAAAATATTTTCATTTTTAAGCACTCTTTATACCACATATATGTAAATGGCAGAAATGCCGTATATAAATAAATAAATGTGAATTTTTTTTTACATATATTTTGGAAAATACATTATTTACTTCTCTCCTTAAACATTTGCACAATCACGAAAATACAAACTGTGTTTTAAAAAACTGAGTATCACCGGTTTGAATTGTATCCTTAGATTAAAATACATTATTAGGGCGTTTCCTCTTGAGAAATTAAAGATAAATATTTCTGTATAAAATATTATTAACGTTTCGTATGTCGTATTCCTGACACCTTATGTCAGTAAATAAATAAATGTAATATAAGTAAATAGTTATGTAAATCGTTCCTATTACCATCATAAATGGCGGCCTCCGTGGTGTAGTGGTCAAGACGCTTGACTCACGCACGGAAGGTTCCGGGTTCGATTCCCGGTGAGAACACAAAAATTAAAATGTGATTTTTCTCAATCCTGGGTGTTCTGTAATGTAATTCACTACTGTAATTGGGCCTCCTGGCTTGATGTGGTGCAAAAATAAATAAATAAATAAATAATTTTTTTTACCCCAGAAACTTACGACTGAGTTACCAGAAATGGCGAGCGTAGTGATTCCTTAAACGAGCAAATTATATTCAAAAGATTTTTCAAAATCGATTACGTCATTCAACGCAGGTTATCAATTTTGGATTCATAGATTGAAGAAATGCTTTACCTCGTTTTTTTATTTTTATTTACACACATACGTCCAAGGATATTTACAAAATTAATATTTTTCTCAAGCCTGGGTGTTCTGTGATGTGATTCACCACTGCAATTGTGCCTCCTGGCCTGTTGTGGTGCAAAAATAAAATAAAATAAAATAAAAATAAATAAAATAATACTTTCTTTAACGATACGATTATTAATTTACTTTCCGGGCCCCGATTCCAATAGGAAGTAACAGAGTTTTCTTCAGCTGTATAAATTAAAATTGAAATTTATAAAAATACGCGAATTTGTATGAGAATTAGTAAGTAAACAAAAAAATGTATGCATTTTTTTTTCATACAGAAAACTTATTTTTACTAAATTATAAAATTGAAGATAACTGTTAACTTCCCATTGTATATCGGGCCCTGTTTATTAAAAAATATCGGTAAAAAGGTATTATTTTATCGATACCTATAAAAATTTAGGCCAATAAATAAAATTGCCGAATATGAATGGAAACTCAAAACAACATAATATTATTTGTGCTTATGAATTTTAGTCATATTAAATCACTTGCTTACAGCATCAAATGTATTATTTACCAATATTACTGGGCAAACCATCTTCGGGACAAATAACAACACAAAAATAACCTATTATCATAAATGATTCCATGGAAAATTAAAATAGCGACCTTTTTGAAAACTATTGTACGCTTATTTCAGGATTTATCTACCGTACGTACATAAAGGAAGAAGACAATTAGGGATGAAAATAGTGAAATAACAGCGCAACGAACGAGTTTTTCAGAAAGGATTTGATCAAAGCTGAGAATATTCATTAGAGCAAAATCTCTCCCAAGTCCTGGCGGTATTTTATACAGAGAAAATATTCTTTCAGTTTCTTCTGAAAGTAGCTTACAAGCTGAAAAACTGAAAACATAACTTTGTGTACCTACTTAATCCGAAAACCTTCAAAGGAGACTTTGCAGTTTATATCATAAATAAAACAATGTACGCGCAAATAAACATTAATGAAAAAAAATATTTGGAATATTTTTGGCGTTGTTTCTTTATAATCGTCTGTGTCCGGGCAGATATACAATTCAGTGAAATAACGGAATTCTAGACTTGTATTAGACTCGATGACTGATCTCAGGTAAGAGTCGTAAAAAAATAAATTGAGTTGTGAGTACGCCTCGAAATGTAGTGAATTTATGTATTATTAATTTATAATATATTATTATTCTAAAAATGATTGATTGTGTCTGTCATGAACAGGCCCGTTTCACACGTATCGTACCAATTCACTCGGTCCAGTAAAATTAACTATCCACTTATTTATTATTTTATTTTTTGCTTTTATTTATTTTAAATCATCTCGCGGGTGAAAATCTTCCTAAAAGAAATCGGATGGAGATTTGTCGGCCTCATGGTGTAATGTTTACCTACCTATTGATAAATGAAATAAAAAATATATATATTATTCATAAAATTACCATGTGTTATTTCATGGTGCCGTGCCATGTTGAACGTTCGTCTAAATTGGCGGATAGGTATTTGACCTCTATCTTTTAAGTAAATCGTACTCATTTTCGTCTGATAAAATTAGTCGTTTCTCATTCGGTATTGCATCGTCTAAACGCTGTGTATGAGGGAGAAAGACGTTTCAATTTCTCGATTATAACTCCAATGAAATTCATTGACATATCAAAACATGCTGAAAAATCACAAAACTTTAGTAATGTACATTATTTTACTCTAATTTGTAACTATACACCGTTTAAATGTCACATTGTGAAATTTAAACCTTTCGATTCAATAGCATTAAATAATGTTTCTAGATTGAATGAATTACGCCATATACGAAATGTAATGTTCTTCAAATTTGAGGTTTTAAACTATCCGGCCGTCAATTATGCTCTCTCGAATATTTAGTAAGCAGTTCCTTTTTTCTGCTTGTACATTTTCATTTATGAATTCTCTTGAATGTAATATTTCCATTATGGATTTTCAATCAGTTTTTCTTTTTTTTACTAACATAAATAATTCTATTCTGTGGGACACCTCGGACCTTAAATGTGCGAGTTTGCGACACTAGCCGCGGGACCACAACCCGATTTAAAGTTATGCATTTAAAAAAAAAGTAAATATCGCCAATAATCTAAACAATAATATGCTTTTTTACTATTTTTATTTTTATGGATGGTTATCCATATAGCGCCATTTTCGTAATATATTTTACAGTCTACACTTTTAATTAGTTGTTTATTCGTATACTAACAGTATTATGTTTTTTTAATATATTGCGAAATGAAGGAAGTATCCTAAATAATTTTACTGGCCATACATTGTAAAATATGTGACCATTTATTTATTTATTTATGCTTTATTTAGTTAGTTCATAACATCTTAAGAACTAATATAAACTTTTAATAATAATATTTTTTTTTATCAAAATTTATAATTTACATATTTTTTCAAATTAATTTGAAATATTGAATTTTTTTCTATTTCCTTTATTTCTTCAGGTAACTCATTGTACAGCTTCAATCCCTTGTACAATGAGTTTTGAGATTCTGTTTTTTCCTCATTGGTAATCTTATCTTTTTTTACCCCTTGTTTCATATGAATGACATTGTTGGTTAAATTTTATTATTGTTTTTATTTGATTCATCCCCTTAATTATTTTATGTATAAAAATTGCCACATTATATTTAATTGGTTGCTTTACTGTGAGCAAGCCAATTTCTTTGTGCATTCTTTCTACATCAGTATATATATATATTTTTATTTGATTTTATTTGATAGAAGCTCACAGATTTTTGACAAGTAAAACTGACCAACACACATAGTCACTTTTATTAGTAAATTTAAGATCCAAAGAATTGACCAAGTAACAGTTAGTCAATTTAACTTGTAGGTGATGTCACCAGTAAAGATTTAGTTAGAGTTAGTAGTTAATAGTTAGTAAGTTAGTATTCGTTTTGTATTTGACAGATACGGTTTTTTTATAAGAAGTTAATTAATAAAATTTATTCTTTCGATTATTACGTAACACCTTTTAATTATTTGTTCTTTTTAATTTATTTTGTATTTCTTTCTTTATTTAACCTTCATAAATACAAAAAATGGATTATTGAAATAAAAAAATCCCAAAAACATAATTTATAGTTATAAAATAAAATAAAATAAAATACTACCTCCCTTAATGAACGACACAAAAATGATTATCTGCAAAATTTCATGTCAAATTTTACAGGTAAAATTGACGTAAGTTTTTCATTTTTTTTTAAATGTAAAAGTAATAATGTTTTTTGTATACGTTTATACTTTATATAAAAGTTGAGAGTACAGTACATATTATGTAAAATTACCAACCACCTACTTAAAAAATCTGATCTTTGAGAAGCAATTGAACTCTAGAAAAACACTAAAATGCCTGCCCTGAACGTTATTTATTTTGTCACTTGGTCAATTTCTCTTGTATGCCCACGAAATATTTAAGCTAGTTTCCAACTCATACGTATATTGGTCTCTGGATAAGCCCAAACTCCAGCCTATCTTTCTTAAATATTCGATGTTGCACTGATTCAATATTTTTGATGTGAACATCACAATATGGAGAGCTGCTTTTTTTGCTAGTTTCCTCCAGAAATGGCTAGCAACTTATCGCAGGTTTCCTCTGTGTTCGACCGTAGCCTGTTTCCTATATTTTCCTCCGCTTTGCAGGTGCTCGTCTTAGCAAATGTCTGATTATTATTCTCGGTACCGGCTTTGTGTTATCCTTTGTTATAAAAATTCTCATCAAGATATGAATAATTGATATCCAGAGAGCATTTGAATACTCTTCTTCTGTGAGAATTAAAAGAAATTACAGCGAGCTCAGGTATAATTGCATACATTAGTCTTGGTAATTTAAAAAATAAAATTGAAATATTACAAAGGGATACTTCTTAGAAAATGCATTCAAACAAATATGGCCCATTTCACAACACTGTACGATAAAATAACATAACATCGATAGATTGATTATACATTGTAATAAAATTAATATCAAACAAATTTGTTTTTAACCACTTATATCATTTTTTTCAACGAAAATTCCAATAGTCCACTCCTGTCTTGTTTTAAAGATCGTATCCATCTCGTTTCACAATTTCCATCTTTACAAAAGCAATATGACAAAAAAACTTAACTTATTAACTCCATATGTTTCGATGTATATTTATTCGGTAAAATTTAGTAATCACTGTTAAAAATAAAATAAGATAAAATTTATCAGTTAAGTATGCCTTGCTAATGGAGATGTACCCGTCTCTTCGTCAGGACACTCACTACACCAACATGCAAGTACAAAAATGCACTTTCACCTTTACCATCAACGTAGAATATATATATATATATACTAGCTGACCCGACAGACGTTGTCCTGCCCGAACGTTAGCTTGCCTTGGAAAAATACTTTTTATTGATAAGTAGGTACCTAGGTACTAGTTTGTGATTAAATTCAAAAACTAAAAATTGTTAATATTCAAATATTAAATTTAAGTATGTACTTGTTTATGTTTATTTACTCTCCATCTCTATTGTAAAATTTTGATCGTGATACTTCCCTACGTGGTGACATCCAGTCCTTGTTTAAAAACATATGGGAAAACTCAACTTTTTTTTTTCACTGTACAAAAAAATATACATATCTGCTACATGTTTATTCTATTACAATAACACAACTTTAGTTTCGGGAGAGTACTCTTCCCGTCAACGGCTGATGTAAAACTAATATTATAAATAACTGTGAATAATATTATGTTAAGCACCCTGACATTTCATGATCACATAAAGGCAATCGATGTTAAAGCATTGAAGATGTAAGGATTTGTTCTGCGGCGTACTGCCAGGGTTTTCGAAAATACCCGCGTACTGAGAACTCTTTACAACTCCTTGGCGCGAAGTAGACTCGAGAGTGGCTCGATGATTTGGGGGCCACATGAACTGAAGTACTCTCTTATGAAAATCCTAAAGAAGTTTCTGAGATATCTCTACATGAGAGAGTGCGGGAATCCTTTGCTCTACTCGACCGGGTTTCTCCAGGGTTGGTTTGGCTACAACAGTTTAGAGACTGGGAGAAATGTGTATTTGACTGCACATTTTTATCGATTGTTGCGCGGTATGGTCAATAATTCTGAGATTATGATGAGCATCGATTTGTATTTTCCTGATAATTCTCTAAGAGAGCGTCATCATAGATTGTTTCATATTCCGATATACAGGACCAACCTGCCAAAGCTTATGCCTGTTGGAAGGGCTACCGCTACGCTTAACAACATCGCTCTGGATGTTGATCTTTTCCATGTATCCAAAGGGCTTTTCTGATGCAGGATTCACCAACTACTTTAAAAAGGGTCTTTGTTAAGGATTTTAAAAATAATATTTAAGCATTTAATTTATGTCTGTAATGTAATCTTACATATTTATGACATTAAAATTGAAATTAAACTTTTTATTTCATAACAAAATATTGTTGATAAAACAAACAAGTTTGATAAGAAAAAGTATAAAAATATAGGTGTTTTAAGTAGTATGAAAAACATGATGCTTTAATATTAATAATTAACTAATATTTTTTTTTCTTAATTTTGTTTATAGACACAAATTATTTAACTTTTTTATATCGGTATATTATTTTTTATATATACTATTTATCTAAATAGCAGTTTTAAATACATATATTTACTAGGTGTTTTCAGAAAATACCGAGAATTTTTAAATTTCGCGGGTCTGGAGAGTCCGATTGTCAATTTTTTTATTGTGTTGGTCTACATGTTCCTAAAGTATGTTAAAATTTTCAGCAGTATTCATTGTTCACTTTGTCTGTGGCAGCCGCTAAGGTTAGACGTGTTTTTATGAGCTCGGGGATGTTCGTTTGTTTAAAAAAATGGATCAAAGAATTTGTATCAAATTTGTGTAAAAAATGCAATAAAGTGTAACAAAGTATGTGAAATGTTAACACAGGCCTATGGCGAGTCTGCTATGCGTAAAACAAGAGTTTGCGAGTGGTATAAGCGTTTCCAAGATGGCCGCGAAGACGTTGAAGTTGACGAACGGCCCGGACGCCCCAGCACATCAACAACCGATGAAAACATGGAAAAAGTCAATGGTTATTGAACGATCGCCGAATCACAATCAGAGAAATCGTTAATGATGTTTGCATATTGATTGGCTCATGTCATTTATTTATCATTTATTTATTCATATATATGTACATTACAAAATAAAATATCTTAATTCATACATACAGAAATAATTAGGTAAAATTAGGTGTATGTAAAAAAAACACATTAGCATACATAATATCCAAAGAATAATATGTTAAAAAAGTAAGAGAATCTTGTAACGAAAAACTCCCTCAGAGACGTGAAAAATGTCAATGTCCAAAGTGATATTGTTCAACATAGAGATAGCCCTTCCAACAGGCATAACCATTGGCAGGTTGGTCCTGTATATTGGAATGTGAAACAGTCTATGTTGACGCTGTCTAAGGTAATTATCAGGAACATAAAAGCTAATGCTCCGCATAATTTCAGGGTTGTCAATAATACCGCGCAACAATCGAAAGAAGTGCGTTGTTAAATACACATTCCTTCTAGTCTTCAAACTGCTGTAACCAAGCATACCCTGGAGAAACTCAGTGGGATAAAGCCATGGATAATATCCGCACTCCCTCATGTAGAGAAACCGAAGAAATTTCTTCTGAACCCTCTCCACCATAAGAGAGTACTTCAACTCACACGGTCCCCAAATCATCGAGCCACTCTCGAGTCTACTTCGCACCAACGAGTTATTAAGAATTCTCAGTACTCGTGTACTACCAAAAACCCTAGCAGTACGCAAGACGAATCCTAACATCTTCAATGAACTACTACAAACTGTTTCGATCTGATCATGAAATGTCAGGGAACTCACAAAAGTGAGCATTTTGAAATATTGAACAATAATTTATTTCGTCTTCCCCATTCAGATACGTTTAATATATCATAAATGTCATAAATGTTTTGGGTATTAATCGCGTGGCAGCAACATTTGTTCCAAAATTTTAGAATTTACAACAATAACCGTGGCGAATGGAAGTAGCTAAGGTGTCACTAAATGAAGTCAACGACGATGCAGAATTACTGAAACGTGTTATAACAGGTGACGAAACACGGGTTTACGGATATGACGTCGAAACTAAGTCGAACTATCGTCCCAGTGGAGGCATTCTGAATCGCCAAACACAGCCTAACCTTAGCGGCTGCCACAGACAAAGTAAAATATGAATTCAGCTGAAAATTTTGGCACACTTCAGGGGCACGTATACCAGAATATTTTTTTAAAAATCTGACAATCGGACTCTCCGAACCCGCGAAATTTGAAAATTCCCGCTATTTTCTGAACAAACCTCGTATGATTTTTTGTTTATCGTTCAGTGTTTTTAAATATTTTTTTGTTTTTTTTTTATCAATATCGTATAATTATTTTTTTATCAATATCAATAAGAATCGGGTTGTGGTTCTGTGGCTAGTGTCTCGGACTCACGGACTAAAGGTCCGTGGTTCGAATCCTACTCTACCCCAACTTGATTCCCATTTTCTAATAGTGAGTTATTTACAACTCGTTGAAAATGGCCCTCAAAATTAAAAATTTGGGTAAATCATAAGAACGCAAATATTTCTTTAAAAAAAAATAATATATATAACCGTTTACATAATTTTTATACTGTTTATCTTTTCAGGCTTCTTAATTTGTAAATTATTGCTAGTATTTTTTTATTTTATTTTTATTTTATTAACATAAACGACAAATCTGCCTTTTACATTAATTTATAATACTAACATATTTGGCTTAATATATATTTTTTTAAACATAAATTTCCTTTTACACCAAGATTTATAAAAAAATTTAAACCTAAAAATTAAACAAGATTTATATTTTTTTAAAAATTAACTTAAAATTATAAAACATATTCAGTAGAAAGTTTATTTAACCCTATACTAAATATATCAAATACGTAGGAATAACTATTGTTGAGTTCATGTATTATGTTTAATACGGCATTACAAGTATACACTGTCCGTGAATTGTTGCTACAAAACGGTGGCACCTGTCTAGTCATTCTTCCAGACACCCTGAAGTTGACGAGAGATAATAGTTCAGGGCAACCCCATATTGAATTTACAATTTTGAATAAATTTAAAAGGTCTATTATTTTTCTTCTATCGTTAAGTTTTAGCAAATTTAATGTTTTTAGTAAAAAATCGTATTTGAAAAATTCATGACTTATTCTAAGTTTCAAATGTATATACCTTAAGAATTTTTTTGGACTCTTACAAGAGAATTTGTTGATCATTAATTTGTTTTAAATGCTATCCTTACTTATATGTTATAACTTAATTCTACTCACACGAATGTATATTATTGTATTTGCGAATAATGTGTAAAAGGCACTAAGTGCCGTTTATTAAAAAAATGCTAATAAATCATGTTTATAATACTAATCGAGACAATGAGGAATTTTTTTTCGTTTTTGTATTATTTTTTATTTGTTGTAATATTACTATAACAAAATTTTTAAAAAATGTATAATTAGTGCTGTGATTTTGTGAAGTTTTGTATTTTTGAAATTACTCCGCGTATTTCGTCTGAAGTTTATTTTTTATTTTATTTTTTTATTTATTTATTTATGACAAAATACAAGGTTTTTAAACTTTATATATTACATTTTATTACATATTTTATTAGTACGAAATATTCCCAATCAGCAAAAGTGCTGGTATGAGGGGATATTATATATAATAACACAATAGTTTAAATAAAAATTCAATAAAATAACATCACATATCACTCGTCACACGGGCTGTAAGAACTGTTTTATTTAGGTGTTTTTTAAGTACGTACATGTTTTGTATATTTTTTAGATCATTAGAAAGTGAATTGTAAAAAAATATTTTTGTATACAAAAGAACTGTTTCTTTTTCTGTTGGTCCTAGGTTGTTCGCAAGTTAAATTATTTGATGCTCTTGTATTTATTTTATGTATGTTGTAGTTAAAATTAAATTTTATATTTGTCTTTATTTTATTCTTTTTCATCTTAAATATCATTTTTATTTTTTCTGTGTAGATCAATCCCTCTAGATTTAGCATTTTTGTTATTCTAGTTCTTTTCCCTTTCCTGTCGGTAAGTTTTGTTGATTGGTCAGTTGACTAACCGTAAAAAAATATTAAACTGGCGACCCTTTGTGTACAGTCCATCCAAATCTTAAGTTAATTTTGTTAATGTGGGCGTAAAAAAATCGTATAAATCATTCGTATTTGTGCGTGCTTATACATTAACTTGGTTCACCGACAGGTACTAACACATTTACATACGCTTAATAAACATTCAGACGCACACATATATAATCATAATTTAATACTTATTCATAGAACGGTAGCAAATGCTTAATTCGCAATATAAATGACACGTGCATTTTGCGATTTGTCGATACTAAACATTTTGCCGATAGTCATATTATTTGATATTATCGTCCGCGGTCGCGCAAATGTTATCACCACGTAATCTGACCTTCTTGAATGTCAAGTATGACTTATTTCGAGCTTTCGATCAACCTACTTTATTTATTGGTCAATGGACTTCATTCATAATGTATTTTTACTCATAGAATTCGTTATTTTGCAATTTAGGTTTGTTCTCCAATTTCTCTTGCCTTAGAGAGATGGTTGATTGGGCCTTGCCTGGGAAGACAATTTTTTTTTTTCAAATCACATCATGGCGGTAAACCGTGTAACGTAAAAATAATTAAAAATGTACCAAAATGGCCAGCCTGTGACGCAAAAAGGATCATTTACGCGGGAAGGGTGAAAAAAATATAAATAAACAGTGACTTTTGGACTCAAATGGGACAGTGCCATATGGACCGAAATAGCAAAATAATAATTATAAATTGATTATACATCAATTTTATTGAGGAAAACGTGTTTTACGAAAACTAGCGAAAAAATACCACATTTTACTGTTTTCTACCGTATTTTATGGTAGAATTAGTTTCTTAAAATAAACTACCAATGAACTGTCGGCCTTACATTTCTACCAGGGGCGAATCGTTCAAATAAGCGATTATGCACAGCTTACCATTATATTTGACTTTCGATAATATTTTTTTCATATTAACTATGTCAATGGGAAAATAAATAAAATAATTGTTATTTATTTTAAATCACCACCACCGTTTATATCTTCCTAAAAATATAAATGTAGTCCGCCCAGCGACCAGCCAGTTCTCAGTGAACGATGAAACTAGCCGATTACCTCTATTCCTCCATACACAAAGTACACTGTATTTTTCATCTTAAACCCAGTCAGGTTTTTTGTACTTAAATAAGCTTGCAGATTAAACATATTATTTGAAGATTCTCTATTTGGAAACTAGTATTTCGAACATGATTTCCGAAGGACTTTTTTTGTTGTTGATAGGATACCGTTGACATATTGTGTATTACATAGGACATGTGGCGTTCGAAGTGGCCGTTTTTGCCATTATTATTTTTAAAAGGAATCAGCTAGTGCTCAGTGTTGACATTTAAACCATAATTGAAATATCTACTGCATGTCGTAGTATTTTTTAATATTTTTTTGCAGAATTTTTACTTGTGAGTACTCGCTAAATTAAAACAATAATTTTGATAAAATTATCATTAAAATCTCTTTGTTAAGTTTTACTATATTATTTGAATAGGGTTTTGGTCCCGTTCGAATCCCACTCTTACCCCAACTTGATTTCAATTTTCTAATAGTAAGATTTTTATAACTCGTTGAAAATGGTCCTCAAAATTGAATTATTTGAATTATGGTTAATTAAAAGAAGCTAATATAGTTTAATAAAATGTATTAACCCTGGCAATTTTATTGATATTTTTATTAAAATCATTAACTATGGAGTTGTTTGAAAAAAAAAACAAAAAAATATATAAATATTATCAAGTTTAAAGAGGTCAAAACGAATTTAATAAATGTTAACTCAAAATAATTTTACCATGCCGTTTAGATTTTTATTTATTTATTCATTCAAAATTACATTCGTTTAAATATTAATGATCTTATTAAGGCTTTTTAGGCTGTGCCCGCGCTAAGCCATAATAATTATCAATAAAAAATTCATAGTAAAATGAATAAGATTAAATTATAACGACATGTGATGTAATAGAATAACAATCCAGAAAAACAAGGTATAAGTAATAAATAAAAAAATCCAAAGAATACAATGTAAAAAAGATAATCAGACATTTATATTAAAATATAGATTATACAAATTTAGATTCATACATAATCAAATAATCAAATACACAAAATTATAGTATCATTGATCAACAAAATAATGGTAAAATATAGTAGTTTTAAAAAAAAAAACTAAATAATATCATCATTGAAATCAAAAGAAAAAGAATGTATGTATAAAAACATAATTGAAATGATAATTGAGATATGGTTTATAGAAACTCACTCTATACTATAGTAAGAAATGTGAGTAATTAATATCCCAAATAAGAGTGAATAATAAATTAAGATATACAAAAATACAAAATCAAAAAACATAAAAATATCAAGATATATAAAAAGCAAATTAATGTAAAAGTATTGAAGGAAATAAGATTTGTCAATTTTTCCTTATTGCTAATCTCGAACTTTGAAAAAATTGACAACTTCATCCCTCGATTAAGATATGTGTGAAATAGTCTATTCTCCGTCGGGTATCACGCGGCTGGTTTGTTTATTAGGAAATTCTTGTAATAATGAACAGACGGTAGGTACACATTAGGGAACATTTTTTGTAGATTACCTATAAAATAAATCACGGCTCCCCACTGATCTCTACGTATAACTGATAATTAAAGTGGTTTACACAAATTTATAAACAACGAAGTGTAAATAATAACCTTATTGTTTTGCATAAACAGCGATACGTTGTCGGAGCGATTTGAAATCGTTGTAAATATTTGAGCACACATTATTAGCGAAAACAAACATCGCACCACATCCGTACTTCACACTCTTCACTCTGAAGTGCTCGAGTGTGAAGAGCAGTTACAGTGATTCAAAGGCAGACTACCAGGAGAACGCGAAGACGAGGAGGTAAAGAGGGTGGTTTTGATTGCCCTCACTCCATGCTACTTCTGCCGTCCGGGTGAGCCCGCCAAACATCCTAACGAGCAAATATTCTTCCCTCCTCCGCGATACGCCGGCAGTTAAGGGCGCGCCAAACTTCCACTACGTCTTCTTAACAGTATGAAATCAGTGCTAAATTGTGCCAGAGCCTATTATAAAGTTTTCAAACTTACAATTTTACCAAAAATCAAGTTCTTCAAACTTGATACATAGTGAAATTCTTATGGAAATCTTCCAGAAGAGTTTTTTTAAGTAAAATTTTGATAACATGGAAAATACTACAGGGTAATTCCACGGTAACTCACGTTACATATAACTCCACAATTGACTGTGTTTTATCTATGTAATCTTTTAAAAATACTAATTTTTTATATCACTGTACATTAAACATCGATTAAGGAAACATTTTCAGAAAAACAATAATCCAATTAAGATATACAAATATTTTAACAATATTTATTTCGCTTTGGTAACGCGCGTTCCATTATGCGACATAAAGTTCTATGCACATTAGAGTGGGCTGATGATGTATATTAAAAAAAAAATGCATTTGCAAAAAAGCATTTTGGATCATATTTATTTTTATTTATAAATTTATTGCAAAAAAATATATACATACTTAATAACAGGGAATCTATATAAAACCAATTAATGTAAAATGAAAACGGAGTGTTCTCTGTTTATGATAGTCTCCATCTAACATGGCACAGCCTGTTCTAAGATGGAGATTTTTTATCTTTAGAGCGTAAGTAGTCCTATACTAATAAAACAATAACATAAAAAAGAAAAACTAAAACTACTTAATTATAAATGCCCAGCTAATCAAATGTAAGAAATTAAAAATCATTATTATACAAATATAAAGTATATATATGTGCCAAGAATGCATGTTACTTAAACATAAATAATATAGTATAATATATAATAAAACAAATATAAAGCAATGAAATACATAAAAATATAAATAATATGTGTACCAATTATATAAAGTACTACGTTTATTGATTTACATATATTTTTCAAAAAAATCTCTCGCCACACTATTTATATGTGCAGTTATTTTTATCTTAAAATTTGTTTTTTATTTTGAGTCTTTTATATTTGGCAATAAATCATTAAATATTTTTGGAACAATTACATTGTACTGCTTTTTACCAAAGGCGGTTGATACAAATGGGACAATACAGTTAATTTGTGTTGCTGAACGAGTGTTTATATTCTGTTGGGTTCTTTTGACCTCACTTAATTTATCATAAAATTTAAGTAGTAGGCACCTTACAAACAATTGTCTTACATCCAATATCTTTAATTCAGCGAATAGATCTTCCGTTGAATACCTCAAGGGTTTTTTGAGAATGATCTTCATGATCCATTTTTGTGCTATTTTTACTGGTTCAAGGATTGAACGAGAGCAACCTCCCCAAGCTAAATTGCAATATGATAATTTGCTTTGGCAAAAAGCAAAGTAAATTTGTCTCATAAGTTGACCATTCAAAATAAATGAACGTTCATTGAACGTAAAAGTTATTTAAAAAATATTCCATACTACTTTTGGCCCTCAACCGAGGTTTGAAGTTTATCACTGCCTGAACATTTTGTTAATAATCTATTTTGATAAAATTATTTTTTTGCTTGTAAAGATATAACTTAATCACATTACAAATTCGAACCCGTTTTAAAACTACCGAAATGCAAAAAGTTTACGCTTCGCGGAACTGATTCCGTTGAGCGCCTGGCTTATATTGACGAAAACAATGGTTCAATAAAACAATACTACCCATTTATTACAAAATAAAGTGCAACTTATGTCCTTTGGTGCTTATTAAATAAGGTTTAATGCACATTAAAAAATTTAATTCGACTGATTTTCTGACTTAAATACGAAATGACAGCCAGTTTAGCGCGAAAAATCGACTTTTTCGAAAAATTGGCAACCTCTGGTTGAGAGCCAACAGGAGTATCGAATATTTTTTTTGGATATTTTTTGCATTTCGAGTAATCCAAAAGGCAAATTTTTAAGCCCCTTTCATTTCGAAATTTCGAAAATAAATATAAATCGGCCCATCCTAATGCACAGGTATAAAATGCTTAAACTCTGTTTGAATTGAACATGTAAGAAAAAATAAAAACAACGAGAACTTGAAGGGATTCTTGTTTCTTTCAATAACGACAAACGAGTTTCGCGAAAAAATAAACTCGTGTTACGTGGTTGTGATAACTCTTCTTCTTCTTTTCCACATCTGCTCCTAAGTGGAACACGTGGTCATCACCAGTTGCCTCTAGGAGACCCTTTCGCCAGCCAGCACTCTCGCCTCCTCCCACGTCAATTTAGCGACCCTCAGTTCCGCCGAGTATAGTTGAAAGAATGTCATCGATGGCCTTCAAGGTCTGCGTGAGCCTGCAGGTTTAAAGAACAGGCAACTTGGATTTAGGTTCTTTTGAAGCATACGTATTACGTGTCCAAGCCAGGTCCGTCGTCGAATCCTCAAGACGCTCGTTATAGAAGGCTGCTGCGCCCGTTCTCGGACTTCAATGTTAGTTATAAAATCAAACCACCTTATGCCTAATATTCTCCTCAAGCACTTCCTCTTAAAACTCTGAAAAAAGTTTGGTGTTCTGAGCTTTGGCAAGGTGCATAATTTTTAATTTTAAAATTTTTATTTATAAATCATACAACACAGAGTATTTTACAAGTATAATACTCAAATTGTAACAAAAAGCTTTAAAATAAATCGTTCAAACTTGCAAGCTTACACAAACAAAAATAGTATGTTTTCCAAATAAAACATAATAAAGCATTGGCTTATTAAACATTTAAATCTACTGTACTAGCTTTTATAATAAAATTTCTAAAATTATTTCGACCTTTGCAGAAAAATTAAAAAATGAGTGTTAAAAGAATTGAAAATAATATACTGCAATTTTTTTTATTTATTTATAAATCATATAACACAAAGTATTTTACAAGTATAATACATTGAATTATATTCCCAGGAGTTACAACAACTCAATTCGGGACATAAATAATATTAACATAAAAAAAACACACATTGAAAACAACAAAGAAACAAAGAAATGTTTAGCACCTTTATAACTAAATATAGCACAACAATTTATACGCTTAAAACCCTTTCTTACACAAGCAGAATAAATATATTTAAAAAAAACACGTGACATGTGATGTTAACAAAATAAGGTCGTTAACATCACATGCCACGCAGACGATGCAGCCATAGTGATGATGAGAACATATCCATCTCAGTTAGTAAACATCTGGATGCCTAAGAAATGTCGTATGGTACGATGAACACGTGATTATTGGAAACATGATTCGGATTTACAAAACGTGTGTCACACCAATCATGGTGTATACAATAGAGGCGAGGGTAGATAGAGAGAAAAGAAAAATATGAAAAACCAAGTAGAAAAACTAAATAGAAAAACTAAATAACGGCTCAGAACGTCAGAGATGTTTGTCGTCATTTTAATATTATATTTACGGCAAAAATACACTCATCTGAGCCTTTACTCATTAATGGAATATCATCTTCGGGATCTTCAGACGAGGAACTATAAACATGATACAATTTTTTATTTTTTATTCCTGATTACAGTGGTCAATTACAGAAAAATCACATTTAAATTGTTGTGTTCTCACCAGGAATCTAACCCAGAACCTTCCGTGGTCGATTCAAGCGTCTTTACCACTAAACTATCAAACGTTTTTTATCACCTTTCGGTGTACATGAAGGTTTTTTTTACAAAAGGTTAAACAAAATACATTCATAAATAATACCCTTCATTTATCTATGTTTTTTGCACCACAACAGACCAAAAGACCCAATTCCAGTAGTGAAATCCCAGGTTTGAGAAACATCTTATTTATTTACAGTTCATAATAAAGTTTTAAATCCAACTCTAACGTGTGGAAATGAAGTATGGAATTAGAAAAACAAAGTCGGTATTACGATAAAGACATTACATCTGCCTTTTTTTCCATATTGAAAGAAATTTATTTTTTTTGTATATGGCATCGTTATTCGGACGATACGTTTAATTTTCTATAAGATTAGTTAGTTTGATCTAATAATTTTACGGAATTTAGAATTTAAATACCGTAATAGAAAAATATCTGTTTTTTTACGATTTCAAATGAATAGGGTTCATGAAATACTGTCGAGTATATATTTTTTATGTAGGTACGTGACTTTTAATAGCATGAAAATTCAATTTACAAATTATGATTTTAAATTTCTGCGAAAACGATTAATTGCATTTGCCACGCCCTGATTCGGTTAAATTTTTAGCTTTGTTTGTGACTGTTTAAATTCAAATAGAACATCGCCACGAACCTCGACGTCATAGTTATCAAGGCCAAACATGTCGGGTTTTTGTAAAGACGTATAAAATTAAAATTTCAATTAAAATCTATAACCTACTTCCACTATCTATCAAAACAATTAGTAACGAGAAAATGTTTAAAAAGGCTATAAAAAATGGATAGTGGAGCTAGGTAAAAGTAAAATGGATTGTCTCATTCGCCTAAACCAATATTGAATCAACTGCCCCACAAGTTTATAGCTTATGTTAGGTTTTTGTTATTTTCATTGTGCGTTTTGTAATATAAATAATTTAGATGCACATATATACCTAGTTTTTCAACAGTCAACAGTCTGAATATTTTGTTTATCATCTCTGTTTATTACGTTAGTCTTCTTTGTTTATTCTCAAATGTTAAAACATTTCAAAACAGTTTATTGTTAAGTGTCCTCGGCACGGGTAACCCCAGTGAGGTCACATTATTTTTATTATAGTTTATAGTTTGTAAGAGTAAAATATGAATAAATAAATAAATAAATATCCTATATAATAAAGACATATCATATAACGATGGAGTTACAGTTATAACATTTACTAGATGTATAAAAGTACATTTATATAAAATTAAAAAAAACTTGTACCAATATGAAATACATTGATTAATATTTTATTTATTATTTTTAACAGTTTTGTTTTAAAAATTGTGTATGAAAACAATTCTCATAGATAACGAGGACTACGAAATGACGACATTTCGCGACCATAGATTAAACAAAGACCGAATCGTCGATGGAACTTAAAGCCAAATTAAAACGCGCGTTCCAGAAATATTTTGAGGATCGGAAAAGTCGCTGGCAAAGGGGATAATATTTAATCTTGAGGAATATTTTTTTTTTTTTATAAATAAGCACAAATTGTGTTTATTTTATTTTTATCAAACTGAGTATGTATGTTGCATTAACTTAACTGTATTTTAATATTAATGTAATGATAAAATGTAAAAATATTATTGTGAAAATATCGGGTCAGCCCTGTATCGAGGAAGGTGCCAATAAATGGATCAAAGGAATCGATGTGCCAAATATTACCATGCGAGAGGATGTCTCTTTAATAAAAGGGGGTGGAACGCCGCGAGCTTCGCGACCCCTTCGTATTTTTTACTTCCAAACAAACTCAAAGAGCAATGAATTCACCCAGAACTTCAATTACAGATCACCTCATTCCCTGAATATTATATTGACAATCGATGGCCCTGGAAAATATATATTAAAATAAATATATAAAATAAAAATAACGTAAGCAAAACAATAACACAAGTATGCCGCGGATTGGAGATTCTTAGTGGATGGTAAAAATCCAAGGGCCACCCAGGGCAGTCGAGCTTATGACGATGATAAGTATATATGTTTGTGCATGGGTAAGTGTGTTATATGACAAAGAGGGTTGTGAGTGAAGATAAAAGCGATGGTATGTGTATGTAAGAATGGGTGACAGGATTTGTAGGATTTGATGGTTGAGGGTTGAAGATCCTACCCCAGAGATTAACAGAAGCTACAAGGTTGGTGTTTAATGCGTATTTATTACATGGCGAATAAGATACAGCACTTGGTCGTGTAGCGCGAGCGTAGCGGCGATGATGGGTTGAAGAGACTGCACTTGAACTACATGCTGGAACTGAGAGACTGAACTGGGCGTTGACTGCATCCTGTTTTCTCTTTATAGGCCACGTTTCTTTGTTCTTCAAATCTCCATGGTAGGGACGATTTTAATGTACTGTAGGACGTTGATCTCGTGTTTCGCAGAATATAATGAATTGAATCCAATAGAAAACGCTGACTTGCTTCTTGGAGTCATGGTTCTATATATCAGGTGAAATTATTTAGCACGTGTGTGTCATCGATCATGGACTACGAACCCTACAGATACGTATAGAAAATAAAAAATACTGGTAATAATTATCAGTTATAAAAAAATATCTATGTGTATATCCAGCGGATGAAGAATACAGATTAACTTTTTTTTAGGTTTTCTCACTCATTGCAAATTTCCGCCTACAACAACAGCAAGAAGTCAACACTTTTTATCATATCCATGAACTTGCCTCGCCCATGACTCGGTGCAAAAATCTGTTTATGTCGTATTGGCTAAAATTGTAAAATAATTCGCCAAATTTAGATACAACCACAATTTTTTTGATAAAGTATTTTATTTGTTTATGTATTAAGACATTACGTAGATACTATCAGATTATTATTAAGTAAGTCAATATTAAATTATATCGATTCATTTGATTAAGTAATCGAGATAACGTGATATCTTCCTGCAGTTATCTTCAAATCACGCAACTATTGCAAGGTTTCGTTGTCGTTAGCGAATTTAAGCGTAAAATCTGATAAAATTAACAGCTGCGAACTGTTTCAAGGATTTTTTTATTAAGTAAAAACAAATTAACTTGCTTGTACAGGGGGTTTCAAGGAATATCGTATTTATAACCATAAAAATATTGAATAAATTCAATTTCTTCGACGAGACGAATGTGCTGGAAATCGATGTATGTGACAAGGCTACGAATCAATATTGATGTACAATTATTAGAAAAAAACTGTAAATAATAATTATCAATAAAATATATATTTGAAGCACTGACTTTTTGATGTTCCATGTTAACCTTCCCGGGCATAAGGAGGGTATTTTAGGAGGAGGGTAGCATATTTGTTCAATAACTTTTTGCTCTTATATATAATTTTTTTTTAGTAAAAAGAAAAGTTTGCGTTCTTATAGTTTACCCAAATATTTCAATTTGGGGGCCATTTTCAACGAGTTTAAACACTATTAGAAAATGTGGATCAAGTTGAGGTAGAGGGGGGTTCGAACCTCTGATCTCTGATCCGTGAGTCCGCCACACTAACCACAGGACCACAACCCGGTTCCAATTTAAATTTGTTGCTACAGTGAGGGAAAACATTTTTGAGAAGGGAATATGGGAGTCTAGGCATTTACAGGTCTTATGACCTGTCATTGGCTGGTTAAAGTGGCCACTTTACACACTGTGTAACATTAAGTTTTTTTCCCATGTTTAAACATCCACATTTCCTCAACTCTTCCATCTGTTGACTTTTGTGAAGTATAAGAGCTGAAGCCTTTATCATGTGGGTGATAAGTGTTCACTTAAATCAGCCAATGACAGGTCATAAGCCCTGTAAATGTCTAGACTACCATATTTCCTTCTTAAAAATGTTTTCCCTTTCTGTTGTAACAAAATTAAAAATGAACTAGGGAGAAAATCCAGACAGTCTGCAAGCATTTGGACATAGTCAAAACAATGTTGAATTTTTTGCATTAAAATTATTAAAATATTTTTCTGCCGAAGTCTTTCAGTAATAATTCTCATTTGTTTTTGCTTTCCCCCGTGCCAACAGCAAACATTGCAATTCATCGCTGTACAGTTTGATAATATTTGATATATTGGTCAGTTTGCACGTGTGCTTTTTCTATTTGGTCGCTATTTTCCAGCCATAACCACAAAAAAACCGGATTTTGTGCTTTACATTTTACATGCATTCCCCCTCCGAACTCACCGCTATACCGCCTCACTAACGCGTAGCGTAAGAGTTTATGTCAGTGCCATTCACACCGAGAGCATGCGATGTCATATGGCATCTTCTGGCAACAGTATTTTATGATAAAATGTATGAATTTCGCCGAAAACTCAAAATATTATAAAACAGTTTTATGCGCACTACAACGACAATTATGCCATCATGTCGTATTTATGGCCCCTAATACGTCATGATTCATGTTAATTTTCAACTTTGTTCCTAACCGATCAAATTTTTATAGAACATCGTCACGAGTCTTGACGTCACAATTATCAATGCCAAGTGTTTTTCTAGTCCTTAATACGTCATGATTCATGTAAACTTTCAACTTTGTTCCTAACCGATCAATTTTTTATAGAACATCGTCACAAATCTTGACGTTACAATTATCAATGCCAAGTGTTTTTCTAGTCCCTAATACGTCACGATTCACGTTAATTTTCAACTTTGTTCCTAACCGATATTTTTTTTATAGAACATCGTCACGAATCTTGACGTCACAATTATCAATGGCAAACATGTCGTGTTTTTCTAGTGACATATTTTTCGTACAGCATTTTTTAAAAGTACAATTTACAGGGCTTATGACCGGTATGTGTGTAAACTGACCACTTAAAGCAGCCAAACACAACTCATAAGCCCTGTAAATGCCTTCCTTTCTCAAAATTGTTTTCCCTCTGTTGCAACATATTTAGATATTTTTTTATAAATTATTTAAAAAAATATATTTTTAAGTTATAAGAACATACAATTAATTATTCTTAATCCATTTAATATATTTTTTATTGGTATTCGTACTATGTGATAGTTTCTTATTGACAAGATACGAAAACGTTCTATCTTAATTTAAAATGTGAAATATATTACAAAAAGCAATTCTACTACGCTTGTAAGCTACGGTATTTATTTGAACCAAGTGTTACGTCATACTGACGTAGTAACTTCAAAAGGTTACTTTTCCAATTACCCCTGAGGTCTCGCGTATTGACTTATGTAATGCACTTTTGAGTCCTTGTGGAAATAATAGGTTAATACAAAAAATATGGCAAACATGTTGATATATGACAAAATAAAACTTTTATTTTAATGGTTGGTTGGAAGAAACCGCCGTTTGGCAACAAGCCCGCCAATGTACAATTAACATGCTTCACAAAAAATTAAAGAAATATAGATAATTAAACATAGACAAAATGGTGTACACGTAAGTCCTGTAAATGCATAGACTTCCACATTTCCTTCTCTAAAATGTTTTCCATTTCTGTTGCAATATGTTAAATCGAATAAAACAAATGTTTTAAATATATATTATATTATATACACTACAGTCCCGCGTAACCGAATTTGATGCCACCGATGAGGCTCTATTTTTAAATTATTTTTTTTAAGTAAAAGGAAATATTAGCGTTGTTATTATTTTCCTAAATATTTAGATTTTGAGGCCATTTTCAAAATAACTCACTATTTGAAAATAGGAATCAAGTTAGGGTAAAGTGTGGTTAGAACCTCAGACCTCTGATCCGTGAGTGTAGCCACGGACCCGAAACCCGATTTGAGCAAATCTAACAAAAATTCGGTTAAACTGGAAAATATGTACGTAGCGAAAATGTGCGTCACAGAATCAATATAAATACGAAATTTCTGGAATACAAAACTTAATCGAGGAAGAAGAAAAAATGTGATATTTTCTTTTGCTTCTTATGAGATAAACGTTTGTTTGCAGCTGATCTCTAAGACATTTTACGAGAAGCATTTTATGTCTAGAGTCGATTATTGTAATGGTATCTATGCAGGTCTACCAATGAACAAAATGACTCGCCTACAATCTGTATTGAATGCCGCAGCGAGACTTATTTTCGGAATCTCTAAGTTCAGTCATATCACTCCACTACTTCGGGAACTACACTGGCTACGTTTTCCACAGAGGGTCGAATACAAACTCTGTTGGCTTATGTATAAGTCACTGCACAACTCGGCTCCGGAATATCTAAGAAAACTATGCATTCCAGATGAACTAGCTGACAGGCGTCTCACGCTTAGATCAGCTACGTCTACGGCGAGAGGAAAAGTTATTATACCTCTACGCAAACAGCGCACTAAATTTGGTGAACGCGCATTTGCGGTCGCAGGCCCTATGGCATGGAATGCTCTCCCAGCAGAGGTGCGAGGCTGTGAAAGTGAAGTGATGTTTCGGAAAAAACTTAAAACCCACTTGTTCTCTAAATCATTTGAATAAATCCGTAGCACGTGACAACAAAATAAATTATTTTAATTAAATTACAAATTTAAAAGCTTCAATTAAATTAACTTAACAATAGAATCACCATGTAAAGCGCCCTTGAGGTATTTTATTACGAAAATGGCGCTATATAAGTTATCCATAATTAATTAATTAATTAATTTAAGCAGCTACGCTGGAGATATTTCTTCTTGTTTTTCAAGGTACACCATGAGGTCTTCGAACACCCTAGTTGCTTCTGAATGGTTAAGTCCTTTATTTTATTGTTTTTCGCGACGCTTACTGTATGAAAGCATTATAGAATATAGAATAATATGTTTACACAAAAAGTGTTTCGGCGATTCGGTTAAACGGGACTGTAGTGTATTTGTTTTCAGTTATGACTGAATTTGAACTCGATATGAAATAAAATATATATTGAATAAATGTGAATCTAGGCCATGTTGACCGAAGTTAAATTCAAATAGCATGGCTTTTAAGCTAAAAACTACATCGAGGGATTCCCCGTCAATTTTCTGTTTTGATTTTCCTACCGCATGTATTGATGTTTTCAGTGTCAAAATTTTTTATTTTTTTTAGCATTAATTGAATTTTTATATATATTTTCATTCTTTATACGGCGAGTTTTTATTCTACGGTAGCTCTAAATAAATATACTCGTAGATGTGAGATGGGCGTTTCGGTAATTTAATAGAAGTAACAGCTACCGTTTAAAAAAATAAAACCGTTTTCGTGAATTTTTTTCTTAATAACAGTTTAGAGCAACCTTGGCAAAAATCTAGTACAAGCAACCGCTAGAATAGTTGAACAAAAGATAATTAAACTATTATTGAAGTAACAGGTTATCAACTAGTTTCAACTGATAAAACTTTTTTTTATTTAAAAAAAAAACAGTAATTTAATATCCTGACAAATTTTTCTATGCATTAACATTTTCATTTTCTTATGAGGCTGTTACAACTGTTTTTTTAAAATAACTTTTACTGATTTTTATTCAGTGACTTGTTAAATTTTTCATGAAACTGTTTTTGCTGTTTCCAAAGAAAAAATAAATGTTTTAAAATAACAGTTTAATTATTTTTTACACGTTTTACATCATTTAAAAAAAGTATTTTTTTCTTTAGAAATTAAATGTACGTACAAGGGTAGGAAAAAAAGTAATGCACATTTAAATAAAAACATACACACAAAGGTATACCGAAAGTTGTACGCTTCAGGTGCCAATCCAGGGACTATGAATTTTCTTGAATTCACACATTTAAAAAAAAGTATTTTAAGTCAATGTTGTTGCGAATCGAACCTGAGGCTAATAGGTCTCGGGTCTCAGTTCTTGCATGGTAGACAAATACTCTGACCATTTGACCGTAAGGTGATCAGCAGTTTGAATATTATACAAAGTATAATGTTCCATCATGTGTGGGATCCTATTTATTTGTTTAATATTATTAATGTGATAAGAATTAAAATGATTATTTATCTTTTGTGCAATCGACACGCTTTGAGTATATGACCTGATACTTCTTATCTGGACCACTCCAGACGAAACTCAATAATTTGATGTCATTCAAGTATCATATATTTTATTATCAGACTGCTGTGCCTGCACTCTGCTGAAATCAGAGACCTGGAAATTAACGTCATAATTACCATTGTTTCACAACCTTGATAATGATAATAAGATTAAGATATTGTTTTTTCATTTGCTGTGCCCCGTGCATTACTTATTATCGATTTTTATTGATTTTATTTATTTATTTATTCAACTGCTTATGCCTTTAACAAATGATACAAAAAAAAATACCAAACACTTGTATTTTGTCATAAATAAATAAATTTAACCTAAATATTAGATTCATTGTTTATATTTTAATGCATACATAATGGGGAATGAACGTGTGTTACCTGATCATTTAATATTATTTTATCGGGGCGATTCTTTAAGCGGTTTATTTCTAAAATTTTAAGTTTATTAAAAATTTTACCTTTGCTGCATGTGTGAAGGAATTTAACATTTGTATTTTTGTCTCTGGTAAAAATTTATAAATAAAAGTGAAATAAAACTATTTACGTATTTTTATTATTATAATTAAAATGCAGTTCCACCAAGAAATGTCAGTAAAATAACTCAATCTATTTTTATATTAAGATAACTAGGCCAGAGCCAGAGACAGTCCTACACATATTTAATAGTTACAGTTTGCGAAATAAATGCTTAAAAAATATCGATTTTAATTTGAATATAAATAACTCTACATTTATATATTTTTTTGCGAATATGTGGAGTCATGAAAAGGGTAAATCGGTACTTTTTTTACTGTTTTAATGTCAATTATCCACTTATTCTGGATGTTTTTGCCAGTGTCAAATTAAATGTTTAATTACATAGGAGTTAACAATGTTTTGAGTATGTCCAAAAAGTTTGAGGACAGAATGGATTTCTTTCCTATGGAGTTATTTAGATGTGAATTTTTTGCAACAGAGAGGAAAAATATTTTTAAAAAAGGGAACATGGTACTATATGCATTTACACTGGTATAAGAAGTATAAAAAAATAATAGTTTTCTTGCGGTGCCTAGTAGGCGAAATGGTTCACGTGATAAAGGTTTCAGTTCTTTTACTTCACAAAGTCAACAGATGGAAGAGTTGAGAAAATTTAGGTAGAATGGTGAATGTTGTACAGTGTGTAAAGTGGCCACTCAAACCAGCCGATGACAGGTCAAAAGCACTGTGAATGCCTAGACTTCCATATTCCCTTCTCAAATATGTTTTCTCTCTCGGTTGCAGCAAATTTAGACTTAGGTTTCACATAATAACAACTAATCACCATCACAGAGTATATAATATTATATCATTTTTACAAACAATACTATTGCTATTTTAAAATAATTAATTGGCATCACTTTTGAAATAACTTTTTTGTGATTGGAATCAGAAACTAGGTTAGACATTTGAGTTGACAGAGGAACTTTTAGTTTGATCAAACAACCTAAAATTTGTCTTTATCTTTTGTCAGTGGACATTGGAAGAAAACGTGATTTGGTTCACCGATGTCTTCTGACCACATTCACAAAACGGAGAAGTTACGCATTATATTTTAAAGGATGGGCCGGAAGCGAACTATGGCAAGATCTCAAACTTCAAATGGGTGAAATTGTATATATATATTTATGGGATGGTGTCAGTACAAAGGTTTGAGAGGGATTCTAACTTGGATGTAAGCATAGTAAGCTCCACGGCGCTTTATAGATTTTCCCCAATTATTTTCCCAGATCAGTCTGATTGATTTTTAAATTTCAAATGACATCCGATTTCAGAAACCACCTGTTTGTAGGGGAACCATTTTCACATGCTTCTTTTGCGGAATAGATTGAGCGCGGTTTGATCTTTAAACGGTGCGAATCAACAGAGAAAGTAAAAATTTGCCTCGTTCCACGCCACATCAAAAATATTAAATTCAAGAGCTCGGGACTAAAACAATATCCAATATTTTAAAAAGCAGCACTAAATTCAATGAGGAAATTTCCCTTCTAACATAAATATTTAATACATTCAGCTACTTCATTACACATTTATAGTCAAGCTCTTCAGTGAAAGTATTTAACTTAAAATTAATGAATCTTTAAACTTGTGTTGAGCCTTCTCCACGCTGTTTGTGTGGGAAACATAATGAGGAGACTAAACTGAGGAGGCATACTCTAACTGACTTCTTACTAAGGTCATATATTATACTTTTTATAAATTAACAGACAAACACCCTTATTTTTCTGATAACAGAACTAAGGGTTTTGAGGTTCTATTAATCATCTCTAGAATTTCAACCGTCCATGCGCTCAGTAGCTGCAAGACTTGTTGTATTCTAACTTCTATTTTTATAAATTTGTTTTTTATTTCGTTTTTTACAATATCACTTGAACTCTAAACTTCATTGTCAGATAAATTAAAAAAAGAAATGTAAATGGGGGCTAGATTTTTTACTGTCCATGCGCTCCGTAGCTGCAAGACGTGCTATATTGTGATCTAGCGTGATCTAGCTCCTATATATCGTATTTTTTTATACATCATAATTGGAGACGAGGAACTAGAATCCCAACCGTCCATGCGCTCTGTAGCTGCAAGACGTGCTGGGATATTTATTTATTGTACAGTGCCCTTGAGATGATTTTCACAAAAATGGCGCTATATAAATTATCCAAATTTATATGAGGAAAAAACGAAAATTTATCATCAAAGATCATTAGTATTCTGTACAAGAGTCAAGATCATTTTGTTGAAGCCGTATAGAAAAATTCACGGATCTTTGATTCGATGCTTAAATATGCATATCTAACAGTGGCGAACGGTGACTATTTTTATCGGCAAGCTACAAAAAGTGTTTATAATTTGTACCTACTTGTATAAATAAGCGATATAGTGTTTTCATTTTATAATTTATGTTTGTATGAAAAGACAGAGTGACATGGCGTTCTATCCTCTCTGCCTACACCTCTCCTTTCTCTCCTTAATTTTTGCTACTTTCCCCTTTCCTCTTTATTCCCTTTTCCCATTGATTAATAGTTTTGATTTAACCCGACAATGCCCAATTTTTCTAATTTTAACTAAAAACATTTTTTTTATATATGTTTTTGATGCAAATATTGGGAAAAAATTGAAAAAAAAAAACTTTTTTCAGTTTTCGTTTCATATTTTGGTTTATGTAGACAATATGCTACAGCGGGCATAAAAATGTTCAAAAATACAAGAATGTAAGGAAAACAGGAAAAAACAATTCTTATGAACATCTTTTAATAATAATGAAAGTTGCGAAAACAATTTTATTTTCTACTGAATGTGTTTTGTAATTTGAATAATATAAACAAAACTTGAATTTTATGAGTTGGTTGGTAGAAATTGCCATTTGGCAATAAGCCCGCCAATGTAAAATTTACATTGCATTATATGAAAAGTTAAATAAATTAATATACCTGCTGAGAAACAGCGTGATTCTTTTTTCAACACTGTTTTGATTATGTCCAAATGTTTGCAGACTAGCTGGAGTGTGTAATGTGGCCACTTAAACCAGCCAATGACAGGTCAAAGGCCCTGAAAATGCCTAGACTTTTATATTCCCTTCTCAAAAATGTTTTCCCTCTGTTGCAAAATTTTAAAATTATTTTTTGTTTGTTTAGTCTATATACTACATTGGTATTTTTTATGTGGTTTTAAAAATAGTTATTACTAATAATTTATAAATTTAACTCAAACAACCAATAAATAATTGCTATGTATAGAGGTATATTATATTCACTATTTATTTTTTATTTATTTAAAAAAAAAAAAAAAGAAATTTTAGCGCTCTTATAATTTGCTCAAATATTTCAATTTTGGTGGACATTTTCAACGAGTTGTAAATAACTCACTATTAGAAAATGGAAATCAAGTTGGGGTAGAGTGGGGCTCGAACCTCGGACCTCTGATCCGTAAGTCCGCAACGCTAGCCACGGGACCACAACCCGATTTTTATTCAATACGTATATAAAAGTTTTTTAAAAAAACATTGGAATTCAACAGATATTATATTCCCCATAATATCAAACATCGGATGAAAATAAAGAATAACATTCTCTTTCTCGCTTTGATTTACTCCGTTTCCAAGGTACTCGTATTTCTTATTGGCACAGACAAATCGGATAAGCTCTAATGGCGTATATGTTCCGGAGAATATATTAAAATACAGCTTTGTACGTGCGATTGTGCGCCGCTGGCTAAAAAGGAAGAGGTTCGGAGTAATTGCAGTGTCATGTGCAGATTCATTTCCTATCCGGAAGCAATCGGAGCTTTTAAGTTTTCCTCGCGCTACTATTTCCGGTACTGAGTTCGTGCCATACAAGCGTCGTGAGATTTAATTATAAGGGTCAAAAAGATGTCAAAAGTCAAAACGCACGTCTGTTACATAAGTTCTACGTGAAAATATTTTGAAAAATATAAACCTAACACCTAAATAAAAAATATTTATCATTAATATTTCGCCGTCGTAATTATTTTCTTTTTCGCATCTTTAGTGCATAGGGCACTTAATTGATAAAACATAATAGAAAATGAAATTAGCTCGCAAAGAGAATAAAAACACGGTGTTCCACAAGGGACAATTTTGGGTCCACTATTATTTCTTATATATATATAAATGAACTATGTGATCTTAAAGTAGAAGGAGAAATATTGTCATATGCTGATGACACTGCTATTATTGTTTATAATAAAACATGGGAGTCAACCTTTAATGACGCTACAAAAAGTATTACTATAGTTAATAACTGGCTTGAAACAAATTGACTTATGTTTTATGTTTGAATCACTTAATTTGTGGAACATTATTATTCAATATATTAAAATAAAATAAAATCACTTTGTTTTTATGTACCACTTATATTTTTTGTAATTTGACAACCAACTAGTTTCGGCAATACTATGCCTTTTTCAGGGTCAATTAAAAACTAACATAACATATATAAATTCACATACAAAACCCCTCTCTTCTCTACCCCCGTAGCCACGCCCACTCTACCTTCACTGTGAAAAGTTTATATATGTTAACAATGTTTGATTATGTCCAAATGCTTGCAGACTGGCTGGATTTCCTCCCTAGGGAGTTGTTCATATTTAAATTTATTTCAACAGGGAAGGATTTTTTTTTTGATTGAAGTGATTTGGTTCAGCCGGACGAATCTCACCCACGTGATAAAGGTTTCAGCTCTTTTACTTCACAAAAGTCAACAGATGGAAGATTTGAGGAAATGGCCCTTCACAAAATTTGTCAATTAAAATCCATGATTTAAAATGTAATGTAGATATCTGTAATAAGTGATAAAAAATAATTTCAGGGGAAAGCTATAAATATTTGAGTATATACATAGATTATAGGCTAAAATGTAAAAAAACATATAGCTTAAGTAACAGACAAACTCAGATATTATTCTTATTTTTCCCAAAGTCTGAAAAATATTTTAACTAAAGAAAAATCAGAAATGGTATTTTACGCTTTAATTTCGTCTTTAATAGCATATGGTATAATAGGGTGGGGAGGAGTCTTGGACGCGCATAGTAGCTCAATAGAAATTCCACAGAAAATATAATTAGGATAATGTACTAAAAACATAGATTATTTCATCACGGCTCAAAGGTATGTGGTGCGAATCCCACTCTACCTCAACTTGATTACCATTTTCCAATAGTGAGTTATTTACAACTCGTCGAAGCTAAACTGGCAGTGCACAACGGAGTTTTAGTCCCAACACTTATGTATGGAAGTGAAACATGGAACCGGCAGAGGAAGGATGAAAGCCGGGTGAACGCGGTTGAAATGCGATCTCTTAGACAAATCTGTGGGAAATCAATGTATGACGGGGTTACGAATGATGAAATCAGGTGAGAGTGTAAATCTGAGACAAGTATAATCGATAAGATTAAGAAAGGGTCTCTGAGATGGTTTGGTCACGTAGAACGAATGGACGACGAAAGAATGGTAAAACAAGTATATATGGCAAAAATGAACGGCAACGTTAGACGAGGACGACCAAGGAAGACGTGGCATGATCAGATAAACAAAAATATTAAGTCTGGTCATGTCAAAAGCAGACAGAACCGATGGGCATGTATGACAAGATGTATGAATGTGGAAGAGGCTAGGATTGTATGCCAGGATAGACGTGTGTGGCGGTCCATTCTCTCTGCCTACCCCTACGGGGAAATGGCGTGATGGTAGTAGTTGTGAAAATGGCAAGCAAAATGAAATATTTGGGTAAATCATAAGAACCCAAATATTTCTTTAAAAAAAAAAGTGCTATACACACATAGAGCAATGTGGCGTAACCAATTATGTCATTAAAGAAAGTGTAAATATTAGTTTATATGCTAATTGCAATATAAGCTAACTTAAGTAATAGGTATTTTTTTAAATTAAAAAATAAATTGGTTAACATATCCGAATTACTAATGTTTTTATTCTCCTTTTTTCAGGTAAGAAATAATCCTTAGCGTGCTCCAGTAATGATTTTCTATACAAACTGCAAACGAAAAGTAAGTTTCTTTAGTGCACTGTCTTGATTTATTAATTTTTACTACAGAACAATGATTATAATTTTAATATGTAGTAACTCCATTGGACTTTGGTCCTGTGCCGAGGCCGGGTTAGGACGCTCAAAATCCACAAACAAAATGCAAACTAAAACATTTTACATATCACAGAGATGGAGGACATTTTCGAGAAGTGAATATGGAAGTTTAGACATTTATAGGGCTTCTGACGCGTCATTTTTTTATTAAAAAAAAAAAAAAAAAAACATACTATTGGTGTACACTCCCGCCGTTATTTTCTGTAGATGGCTTTAGCGGTAAGAAGTGATCGAAACAAAAAGATCATACAATAAACTTCGGCATCCGTCAACATAACCTAAAACAATAAAACGTTCACAGCCAATTTTTTACCCTTAAAAATAGACGCACTATGTCTGAGTTATGGTATTTATATAAATTATTAAATAATAAAGTATACTCTTTTAACCTACTCTCCAAAAGTAATCTTAATCCCCTTTCGCGTGACAAAAAATAAGTATTTATTCCGTCTGCCAGTCTGCAGCACTAACTTTGCACGATACTCTTTCCTCTATTGTCTTACTCAAAGTATAATGCTTTTCTTTCATTTATTGATATAATTAACAATTATTTAAAATTAAATTAAGCCTCATTCTTTCTGGCTGCGATACGCTCCCACTTGCTATTTAATGATGCTCACGCTTACACACACCTGAACACTTACTCCCACACAAATACACCTCTACACTTACTCTCATATAAATACACACAAACACACCCCTTTGTTTACCACAACTTAATATGTATGATTTTTATTTAGAAACATCGCTGGTTTGTCTTTAAACCTTATATTTTTTATGTTATTATATCATTTTTGACTGTTTGTTTCTGTAAAATAAATAAATAAAACCTCATAGAAACATTAGTCGATTTGTGTCTGCATCATAAAGATATTCTCGATTAAAAAAAAAAAGGATATTTAGACCCCAGTATTTAGTAGCCTTACGTGTTATGTTCAAGGCAAAAAAAACATTATTTTTTATCTCAGAAATGGGATGTTCGCTCACTAATTTTGGTTTATTACCTTTATGAGTCCAATCACCATTGTTGCAAAGTCCCAGAACAATGGCGCGTGATAACTACTTTGAACGACAATGTGAATATATGTTAAGGATATTCCATCTTTTCTGCATTCTGCTTCAAGATTATAGCGTTATAAACTAAAAAATAAGCACTGAAATAACAGATGTTCGATACTCTGTGAAGAAATATCATCGCATGGACAATAGTCATCATTCCTTAATTTAAATCCATATAGGTAACTTCTCATAGCTCCGTGTCCGGTAAAAATTTGGGTCGTTTCAAAAGTACTTTGGTGACGACGACGGAAGTTTGCTGCATCAGCTAGCGTTGGTGATTTTTTACAAACATTTTAGTGATTTTACCTGTATAAAAAGTGCGGTAATGATCCTCCCAACGCTGCTGCGTATTTTGTTTTTTACAGCGTTTAGCTAAGCTAAGGGAAAATTCTGAGAAGAAATGTGCCGTTCTTTTACAAGTTGCGGCTCTTGCTCGTTCATCTTCTCTCTTATTTCCTACGATACCAGCATGTCCTCTTATCCAGCATATTTGGATAATCATCCCTCTGATTTTTAGATGCTTAATTTTACTCTAAATATCTACAATGAATGGATTTATCGACCGAGTATCAGTTATAGTTTGAACGCACGACACGAACGACAATCTGATAATATTTTTGCAATAACCCACCTCTCTGGTTATTCTCGAACGTTATTGTCGATTGAAAATGTCAGTTTACCAACCAAATTCTCGTCATTTGCGGGAGATTTTATTTTCTGCTTCAATATAAAGAAATCTTTGGCCAAGGTTCATCGAATGCTCTCCAATACTTATGGCGAAGCCTTGTGAATGCCTGAAATTCTTTATTCCCTTCTCTAAAATGGTCTTCACCTCTGTTGTAATATGTTAATATTAACAGATCCCTAGGGGGTTGAATCTAGTCCTTGTCTATGAAAATTCGGACAAACTCAAAACATTGTTGATAAATCCACCTGGTCCAAGAAGAAGTATAAAAATTAAACAATGTTTTCAGGCGTAGCCTAGTCTGTAGGTGAAATAATTTAATTAGATGAAAGCTCTTTAACTTCACAAACGTCAACAGATGGAAGAATTGAAGTAAAATAGACAGAATGGTGTATGTTACGCAGTGTAAAATGTGGCCAATGACAGGTCATAAGCCCCGTGGATGCCTAGACTTCTATATTCCTTTTACAAATTTTCTTAATTTTTTAACTTCAATTTTAATTTTTAATCAACTTCTATTTATGTTTTTTTTCCTTCTCTTTTTTGTTCTTTAATTAATAACCTTAAATTTAATTACTTTATAATATGGAAACTTCACTGGTCCATTAGAGTTAAGTCCAACTGTGTAAAATATGAAACTTTGTAACTGTACTGTTTGTTTCCTAAATAAAAGAAAATAAAAATAAAATAAAATAAAAAATAATAAAATAAAATATTATAAAATCCATTCTCTAAAATGTTCTTCATCTCTGTTGCAATTTGTTAATATTAACAGCTCCCTAGGGGGTTGAATCCAGTCCTTCTCTACAAAAATTTGGACAAACTCAAAACATTATATTTAAAGAAGATTTTAGAGAAGGGAATACGGAACTCGGCACTGACAAGTGTTACGGTCTGTAATTAGTTGGTGTTTGTGGCCTCTTTACACACTGTGCAACATTTACCCATTGCCAAAATTGAGGGTTACTCTGTTAATATTCACCTTATCAAAAATCGTAGTACCTCTCTACCACCCGCTAAACCGTCAAGTAGAAACACGATAAAAAATTTTAAAATTCTTTTCAATTCGGCCTTAATTAAAATAAGTTGTATCAGAGTGAATAAATTATTGGATTCGGGCAATTGAAACTCGCGCTGAATATTTTCAGGCTGAAATAAGGGACGGAGACGGGTTTCAGGAAGGTTTGCCGTTAAATGAATTGACGTGCTCAATCATCCCCTGTGTTGGCCTTTCATCCTTAGATGAGTAATATCCGATAGATGGCAGATAATATACCCTTTTCGAAAACAAAAAGTCTCTCTTGAATTTTATTTTCACACCGAATAAAGCGATATTTAATAAATTAATATTCTTCCGTTCATAAAATTTTTGTATGTACATTTATTTATTGTGGAAAACTAATATTTAACTAAAAATATAAGTAAGACAACAATTAAAAAAATACTAAGAGACCTGGGCTGGTATTCCAATCGAAATTATAGCGCGGTATAGCGCGTTTTTACGTATTAAACACGCATTATAGCGCGCTGTAAACGCGTTCGGAATACCAGCCCTGGTGGTGTAATGTTCAGCGCGTTTGCCTACCGAGCAAGAGGTAAAAGCCTTGGGGCAGAATCCGGTTAAAACGACCATTTTCAACCATATCTGGTCTTATTCGTTCTATTGTAAGCCGAGCATTTTTAATTCATATTCCGACATTTTTCACCTGACAACGCCACTTGTCGGCCTGGTGGTGTAATGGTCAGCGCGTTTGCCTACTATGCGAGAGGTCTCGGGTTCGATTCCCGACATGGTTGATGTGAAATATTTATTTAAAGGGTGTTTTTACACTGGACCATTTTATAGTTCCTGGACTGGTACCTGAAACTCAAGACTGATAATCTTGCCCAAATGTAACAAAAATGATCAAGACTAGCAGCGATTGCTGTACCAATCTAGTGCCCTATGCACCATTAGATGCGGAAAGGTAATGATGTGTCTCAGTCTGGGGTGGTAACGTTGCGTAATTAAGGCTGTAGTCTGGTAAAACGCACGCAGAATGAGGAAATCACGATTTTGCCATTTTAAAACAAATGTTTTTTTAATCGCGTAATAATAAAAATAAAAAAAAACATTAATTAGATAAAAACAGTATTTTTAAAAGGTATTTCTGTTAAAAAAATGTACTTAAAAGTATTATGTAACTAAAATATAATTACTTTTAGACCGGCAGATTACGCCATTTCAAATTTAGCTAAACGTAGGTGTCTGGGATTTCAATAAATACTAAGTATTGAACTAAAATTTGTAGTTATAATTTGAAGATAATAAATTGAACATGAAAGTGGCCTATGCAAAATTTTAATTTTTGTTTTTGAAAAGAAATACAAACATTTTAAATCATATACCTTTTTGTGTCATTTTCTTTTATTTTGACGTAAAATTATGTACTCGGTAATACCTTAAAAAAAATATTTATTGAAATATTCTTAACATATTACAACAGAGATAAAGAACATTTAAGAGAAGGTTATTTAGAAGTCTAGGCATCTACAGGGCTTATGACCTGTCAATGGCTGGTTTAAGTGGCCACTTTACACACTGTGTAACATTCACCATTCTGCCTTTATTTGAACATCTATATTCCTTCAATTCTTTCATCTGTTGATGTTTGTGAAGTTAAAGAGCTGAAACCTTTATTTATGCGGGTGAGATTCATATAATTGAATTATTTCACCTACATACTAGGCAACGCCTGAAAATGTTATTTTTTCAATTTCTATACTTCTTCATGGACCAGGTAATTTATCAACAATATTTTGAGTTTGTCTAAACTTTTGTAGACAAGGACTGGGCTTATGACATTGACAGGTCATAAGCCCTGTAGATGCCTTGACTTCTAAATAACCTTCTCTTAAATGTTCTTTATCTCTGTTGTAATATGTTAATATAGACAGCTCTCCAGGGAGTTGAATCCAGTCCTTGTCTACAAAAGTTTGGACAAACTCAAAATATTGTTGAAATATTCTTGTTAAAACCTTTTTTTTATAGAATTTAAGCCTTTTTTAAAAGATAATTCTGGTTGTAATATTTAATTTATAACAATGTCTTATTTACGTTTTTATGATCTTATCCCTTCCTTACCGGTACCGATAAGGGCAGGTATGAAGGTCACAAAAAAGTTTATAAGATAGTGTTTTAAATTGAAAATTACAACCAGAATTATCTTACTTTTGAAAAAAAAGATAATACCGTTCTATAAAAAATGGCTTTCACTAAAATATTTCAATAATATTTTTTTAAGTATTACCGAAGGCACAATTTTACGTAGAAATAAAGGAAAATGTCGCAAAGTGTATGTGATTTAAAATGCTTGTATTTCTTTTCAAAAACAAAAAAATTAAATTTTTCTTCGGCCACATTCATGTTCAATTTATTATCTTAAAATTATTACAACAAATTTTAGTTCAATAAATTAGTCTTTATTAAAATCCCAGACACCTACGTTTAGCTAAATTTGAAATGGCGTAATCTGCCGGTCTAAAAGTAATTATATTTTAGTTACATAATACTTTTAAGTATATTTTTTTAACAGAAATACCTTTAAAAAATACTGTTTTTATCTAATTAATGTTTTTTTTAATTTTTTATTATTACGCGATTAAAAAAACGTTTGTTTTAAAATGGCAAAATCGTATGATTTCCCTATTCTGCGTGCGTTTTACCAGACTACAGCCTTAATTACGCAACGTTACCACCCCAGACTGAGACACATCATTACCTTTCCGCATCTAATGGTGCATAAGGCACTAGATTGGTACAGCAATCGCTGCTAGTCTTGATCTTTTTTGTTACATTTGGGCAAGATGATCAGTAATAATTTATTATCTTAAAATTATTACAACAAATTTTAGTTCAATAATTAGTCTTTATTGAAATCCCAGACACCTACGTTTAGCTAAATTTGAAATGGCGTAATCTGCCGGTCTAAAAGTAATTATTTTAGTAACATAAAACTTTTAAGTATATTTTTCAACAGAAATACATTTAAAAATTATTGTTTCTATCTAATTGATGTTTTTATTTTATTTTTATTATTGCGGGATTAAAAAAAAACATTCGTTTTAAAATGGCAAAATTGTATGGTTTCCTCATTCTGCGTGCGTTTTACCAGACTACAGCCTTAATACGAGGGATACACCGGTAGTCAGATTGCAGGAGGGACCATCTGTAATTTTCAGAAATGTTCAGGAGAAATAAGATTAAATTTTAAGACTTTAAATCTACTAACTAAGATATTTCAGTGTTACATTTTAATAATTAATATTCCACTTGAAATGATGATCGATATGTTTCTTTTTTGGGTGATACCGTGGGTGTTGGATTTGTTCCGACGTTTTGCATACCATTGCAGTCTTCAGGGTAAACTGAATGTTTTTTTAAAGTATATAAAAGTTTGTGTTTAAGTACTAGTAATTTGTACCTTGTCGCAGTCGGCAGTAGGCACATTTTTATTCGTTTTTGTAGTTTGTAGTGCTGGGAACCATGTTGAGTTTAATTTAAGCCCGTCGTCTTTGTTTATGTTATTTGTGTGTCTGTGTATTTCAATTGCCTCTTTTATTATTCGTGCACTGTAATAACTGGGTTTATGTCAAATTTTCGGTTCAAAGGCGAAAAAATGTCTGGTGTCTATAAAGTGTTCCGCCATTGCGGATTTGTCAGGAAGCCAATCGTCAATCCTTTTCTTTGCTGTGCGCCATGTTTGTACTATGTACACTTTATCACATCCTTGGCAACTTAGTTTATAAACAGCTTCCGTTTCCAATAGATTATTATCTTATGGGTTCAATAAATGGTTCTTCATTTTCCCCACAGTCCCAAACGTTGTTCCAATATTGTGTTTTTTCAGCACTTTGGCTATCCTGCCAGTAACATTCTGTACAAATGGTAGGTATGCAGTTCCTCTGGTAATATCTTCTTTCTTATTTTTCCTTGTCCTTCTTTGTAGCTTGCGATTTAATAATGTTGTCAATTGGCTGCTTCTTACATCCATTACGCTCCAACGCATCTGTAGTTTTGTTGACCTCTTCTCCCTTTTCGGAATAACAAATGGTTCTTTATTTTTCCCACAGTCCCAAACGTTATTTCAATATTATGTTTCTTCAGCACTTTGGCTATCCTGTCAGTAACATTCTGTACATATGGTAGGTTTGCAGTTACTCTGGTAATATCTTCTTCCTCGTTCTTCTTTGTAACTTGCGATTTGTAGCCATATTTTTTGACTCGATTTCTTTGCAGCCTGCAATGGTAGCCGAAACGTCGGAACAAATCCAACACACCAATCCAGTGACCGTGAAAACCTTTGCACCTATTTAAACGATGATGTTTTTTTTCAATGTGTATTTACTAAAATAAAGATTAAAACTATTGAAAACTAGAAAACCGAAAAAATTCATGTAGCCTCTTCTGCCATCTGACTACCGACATGACAAGTCGGTTCATCCCTTAACAGGTAGCTATCAAACGACACCCGCCCCTTTCCGGTCTAGTGTACAGGGGCAGCGCCGAACTAAGGGTGCAGTATTGATGGAAATTATTGCTATCAATGCGAGAGTCGCTCTCGTTACCATGGTTTACCTCTCTGTTCTCATTTTCAAAGCATCCTCTTACTTCTACCCCACTAACCCCTCCTTTTAATATCCTTTATGCTTTGCAGCATAATAATCATCATATTCCTCTTTCTGCCCTTAGTAGTGCACAGAACACTGCATCATAAGCCAAATGCAGTGCATTAAAAAAATAATTGTTTAATTATTAATAAACATATAATACATGAACAAGATTTTATACAATTTATATTTGAAGCGCTAACTTTATGGTTATGAATTGTATTTTTTATTTTATTTATTTATTATACGGCACAAGTGCCTTTTCCAATATAAAATATAATATTATAATGAGTTTAAAAAAAAACAAAATAACATGGATATACAAAAAGAAAAAGGAAAATAACAAGAAAAATATATTGAATAATTGTTCGTAATATTACATATTGTTTATATTTTATTTTTTATCGATCTCAATATCTACCGTAAACCAACATATACAGACACAATTAAAGATTTTTTTAGTTTTGTGTATTGTGGTTGTGAATATCATGATTAAATGTGTATTTTAAATTTGTGTGAGCTGAAAAGTATATGATATTCAAAATAGTGTTGGTGATGCCATGCAGTTTCATTACCCTTAATTTTTAGTACGAAATATTCCTAATCAGCAAAAGTGCTGGTATGAGGGAATTCAAAATCATCTCCCATCCACCATCAAAGATGTTACTACATTATCTTTGTTTAAATCACGTCTGAAGAAACATCTCCTTTCCCTTTTCCTCTTTCCTCTTTTTTCCTTCTTCCCATTGAGTAATAGTTTCGATTTAAGGTAATTTATAAACAAATACGTTTATTCCTATTTTTATATATGTATCTTAAGCTTTTTAATTTTTTTTCTATTGAATATGTTCTGTGAATCATAAAAATAAAACTTTTATTTTATAGGTTGGTTGGAAGAAATTGCCATTTGGCAATAAGCCCGCCAATGTACAAATAACATAATGTACAAAAAGTTAAAATAAATAAAATAAAGGAAGTATTTTTGCCTGCCGGTAAATATCCTTGACATGGGAAATCCTATTACAGTCTAATAATGTTTCTCCGAGTTCTGTTCCGAAGAACTTGATAGGTGGAATGTGTCATGGCGTAGTTGACGCACATGAAAATAAATTTTGCACTTATTTATTTATAAATTTGTATAAACCACTTTAACTTTAGTTCTTCTGACGTAACAGCGACCTGTGTAGATCTGTTGTGATGGGTCTTTACATGTTACTTCTCGCCATCGATGCCTATCTCTTAAAAGAGCTAGGTTATTGAATGGTGGGTGAGTGCTCTCATATCCATTGCAAAACCTATTCCTTCAAGCCCAGGTCAATTAGAAGTATCGGGCCATAAAGTACAGGGTGAGCGCTCTCGCATCCTCAGTTTTAATCATGGTTCCTCGGAAGTCCACCAGATGGATGAACCAGGTAGCAGTCGCGTGGTTTTCTAGAAGGGTGGACGTGAAATTGATTTTAAAATCTATTTGGATTACAGTCATGTTTTCACACACACTTTAAAAATATGTCTTAATAAAAACGCGACAATTAACAATAGTTGTTTTTTTATATTTTTATTTAGTCTTAAAATAGTACAAACATAATACACGAATGTCCTAAAAATAACTTATATCTTATTATCATTAAAATATATACTAGTTATTTACATTTCCAAACAATACATCGCCCTCGTGGTGTAATGGTCAGCGCATTTGCCTACCATGCAAGAGGTTTCGGGTTCGATTTCCGAACAAAAATGATCAAGATACGCTGCGATTGGTGTACTAATGCATTGCTTTATGCGCCATTAGGTGCGGATAGGGAATAATGATGAAACAATATATGTACACTTGAAAACTATAACAAAAATATTGTGATGTTTTTTTTAAATTTTAATTTGTATCAATGTTCAATATTTAATCGAATCGTGACGTATTAGGGGCGTGGCCTATGCAATGAACCGTTTTCATGGGAATTCAAAATTACAAATTTGAACATATAAATTTTTTTACTCGACCGTATTTCATAGACTCTTATTTATTTGAAATACTAAAAAAAAGTTTTTCTCTATTAAATATTTCATTGTTGCTAGACGGACATCTGAAGTGTAAGACTGGTCATCTTTCCTTCCTGTAACAGGAGATCGAAGCACGCTGCATTTTGTTTTCACCAGGTGCGGATAGGGGGGTTTGATGAAAACTTGAATTTTTTTCCCGATTTAAGTTCGTAAAAATCCCCAACTTATTCATATGTATAATTTTGGGCTATAAATTTCAATTGTGCACATCATAATGGTATACTTAGATGTAATAACATGTAACGCAAGATTTATTACCAAAACTGAGAACAAAATAGAGCCTCTGCGAAGGCTTCTCGGCGGCATTTTGTACCTGTCCGAGGTTCACAAATCAGCGGAAACGGATTCTCCCGCCATTATTTTCCCGCCAAATTCCGAAGCTGAAAAATCGTTCCACTTCCGGGGCACGTCTGTTTTCAAACGAAACCGGATTTTAAAGTGACTCGGTATCGCCTCTCGGAAAAAAATATATTTCCTTCGACTCCATTTTGTTCGGTAGTGTTTTGTCCGTTAACAGATCAATATTATTGTAATCTTTTGCCGGAAGTGAATTCGTAATAAGAACAACTGTAGGACCGGAAATAAGGGTATGATTTTTTTCATTACGAAAGATTCTTGTCTTTTTTTACAAATGAAATTTATTTTTAAAGTTATTATTTTTGAAAATGGTTTTCACCCCATTATTTTGAATTTGTTTTTTTTAATCAAAATATTTCGAGGTTCCAAAAAGGCAAATGATTGCCATTTCTTGGGACCTTATTTATTTATTTGTTTTATTTATCCTTTTTTAAGTTAGTTCATAACATCTTAAGAACTAATAAAAACTTTTTATAATATTACTATTTTTTTATCAAAATTTCTCAATAACGTATTTTTTCAAATTAATTTGAAATATTTCGATTTTTTCTATTTCCTTTATTTCTTTACATCTTCAATCCCTTGTACAATGAGTTTTGGAATTCTCCTCATTGGTAATCTTATTTTTTTTACCCCTTGTTTCATTGTTGGTTAAATTTTATTATTGTTTTTATTTTATTCATCCCCTTAATTATTTTATGCATAAAAATTGCTACATTATATTTAATTTTTTGCTTTACTGTGAGCAAGCCAATTTCTTCGTGCATTATTTCCACATTTGAATAGATATTTCTTTTGAGTACAATTCTCATCGCCTTATTTTGAAGAATTTGTATATTTTTAATTTCTCCTTCATTACATAAAAAAAGAATGAAAGAACAGTAATTTACGCGTGGACATATTATTGTTTTAAATATGAAAATACTACTTTTTATATCTATTACATTTCGAAATCTTCCTATAAATGATTTTTTTTTTTGTTTTTTTTTTGTTACATATGAAGAATGTGTTTTGAAATTCAAATATCTATCCAAGTAGACCCCGAGATACTTTATTTCGTCCACAGAATTTATATTCAAATTATCAATATTAATATTGTAACCCTGGGGTATTATTTTTTTCCCAATATTCATATATTTTGTTTTTGATATGTTTAATTTTAATTTATTCACTTTTAACCATTTGGATATATTTCCTAAATCGAAATAAATCTTATTAAACACTGTATTAAATTATATCGATGTGTCTGACCAACGAACCCTAAAGTGGAGAGAATTAAAAAAACACACGTGTAAAATTAGCAATCACATCCTTATTAATATTTAAAGTTTTCTTTTGCGGTCAACATTCTAATAAATGTTAGTAAATATTTGTACAAAACTACTTATCGCTAAGATTAGATCGATAAGATTAAGGAAGGGTCTTTGGTTTAGGCATCTAGAACGAATGGATAACGAAATAATGGTAATAATAAGCTAAGGAAGGTGTTGACTGCATTCTTAATCCATATTGGTCGGAGGGAGTCAGAGAATTTGTTGTCCGATGTAGAAGGACGTAAGCTGGTTGCTTGTTTTACTAGTAATGACTTGGGACTTAGGATATAGAGATTTTGGTATTATTTATGTTTTCTCTGGATGTTCATTGTTTACCTTTAAGACTGAAAAAGCACACATTATGATAAAACTGTAAATACTTTTAAATATCATTATAAAATACATAATTTACTGCCTTAGAACGGGGAAGCTATCCCTAGTTAGGCAGTTTAGATGAACCAACAGCAAAAATAAAAAATATGTATGCTTACTTTTACTACTGAATTAATTTGTTGTATAAATAATTACTTGTACATTGCTGTAATAAATATGTAAAATAAAAGTAAAAAAAATAAATAAAAATAAATAAAAAAAAGCAGGATACGGCGAGAGTGAACGGTAACGTTTGACGAGGACGAGCAAGGAAGACGTGGCATGCTCGCACTAACCAAAATCTTAAGTCCGGTCATGTCAAAAGCAGGCAGAACCGAGGGACATATATGACAAGACGTATGAATGTGGAAGAAGATAGGAATGTATGCCAGGATAGATGTGTGTGGCGGTCCATTCTTTATGCTTACCCCTACGGGGAAATTACGTGATGTTAAAAGTAGTAATAAATCTACTTACCGACATTTCTATGCCTACCGGTTTAGTCAGGATACTTATTGAATTCTTTATTCTGAAAACGACCAAAGTGTGAAATCAGGATAAAGAAAAAACATTCCCGTGAAAAAAAATGTATTAAACGACTTCTTGTTTTATTGCTATAGAATGAAAACATATTATCTGTAATCAAAATCATAAAAATAAAACTAGTTTGAATTGCATGGACTTAATTTCTACATGTCAATGTTTTTTTTCAAAATTGCACTTTGGTCCTTTTTGAATCAATTAAGTCATTTTGTTATAAAACAACCAAAGTTCACTCACTTTAATTAATTTCTAAATTAAAATCCATGGAAGGGATTGCAAAGAGCACGGAAATATATTGTTTTAAACACATTATGTGTATTTGAATTTTTGTTTAAATTTGATTTGGAAGTGTACTTAGTATTTTTAATTATTAACTTATATGTAAATATACGTTATAACATCATTGCTATGGAATTCCATGAAAAATTGACGATAAATAATTGAAATCAAATATTATATTTATTTATTGTGTATATGGCCTAAGCTAATTACATCAGTTATATGAAGAAACATATAATGTACTGGAAAATGAACAAAAATAACACAATATTATGTGGCAAAGGCAAACAAGGCAATAAAATAATGGTATTCGATACATTTAAAAAAAAGATCAACACATAAGACTACGAGCCAACCCATGCCAATCTATCTTCATCCTACACTCTGTAAATGGCGATGAAATCTATGAAAAGCTAGAAGATTTATTGCAAAGAATCCTAAGTTGTGTGTCGAATTGATATATTAATTAATTTTGTATTACGGTTAAAATTTATTAGTTATGAGTAGATACATATTTAAAAAATGTAAAATTACTACTTAAAACACTAAAAACTTTGCTATAAGTAAAACTCTTCTTCTTTTCCATATCCGCTCCTAAGTGGAGCATGTGGACATCACCAGTTGACTCCAGGAGACCCTATCGCCAGCCAGCATCTTCGCCTCTTCCCACGTCAATCCAGCGCCCGTTAATTCCGCTGAATAAAGTCTAAAGATCGTCATCGACGGCCTTCCAGGACGGCGTGAGCCCGCAGGTTTAAAGAAGAGACAACTTGGGCTTAGGTTTAGGTAGTAAAACACTAATCAACATCATGTTCTTTTTCCCGTATTGATCTTAACAATACATAGTGTCCCAAAACAGTTTATGTTCTGTAGGATATATTGTGCAGTTTTATTAGTGTCCAATTTATATAAATATTTTCTTCTGTGTACAGTCTTTCTATGGAAAGTACAGGCAAATCATCTTCATGTATGTTTTTTTTTTTATATCAACAGTAATACAGCAAATATACATGTACAAACAAAAAATATTAACAATGTTTTGACTATGTCCATATGCTTGCCGACTGGCTGGATTTCCTCCCTAAGAACATTTTTAAGAAGGGAATATGGAAGTCTAGGCATTTACAAGGCTTTCAACTCTTTTACTTCACAAAAGTCAACAGGTGGAAGAGTGGAGGAAATTTGAATGTCCAAATATAGGCAGAATTGTGAATTTTACACCGTGTGTAAAGTGGCCACTTAAACCAGCCAATGACAGGTTATAAGTCACCCACCCACATGTTCACAAACGTCGCATACACACGATTATATGAACTCTTTTGTTCTATTGTTTTTTTTTTAATTGACTCTTGTATTGTTTACATTTTTCTACATATTGTTGTGTAATAGCTGTAAATATCCCTAATAAAAAGTTAAAAACAATACAATTACGAGTATAATATAAAATGGGCACCCCTTTTACTTTCTGAAAAACACCATTGGCTTTAATTAAAATATCATACATGTATAGTATATGTATTTTTGTGTGCTAAAAAATCATGGGTTCGTAATGGTAGCTAATTGTCAAGGTAACTGAAGGCTTCTTTAAGGCGTCGCAATACCGACGCCTTGGCGCATGACGTCGCGTCGGCACCGTGACTTCGTAAAGACGCCTTTCTTAGATTTCTCATTTTAGTTGAACACGCTCAAGAGTGAAAAATTACTGTGATTTTTACCAGAATACTGCAAAACAAATACCATTATAGTAGCTGTAATTAAACATTGAGTTTATTTGTTTATTAAAAGTAACCCATGCTTGTATCAAAGACCTCGGTATCATATTTAATAAAACACTTTCATTTCGTAATATTGGTTATATTTTGGAATTATTTTGAGGTCAGCAAAAGGTTTAAATAAATATCATCATCGAGACATTATATCGTTCATTGTTTTGGAATCAGTTAGAATAGGATTCTTCAATTTGGTCACCTCTCTATGCTACCTTTTGTAACAAAATTTCCCAAAAATCCAGCACTAATTTCTCCGGATCATAAATTGTAAACTACATTTACCGCGAGAAAACTTTATCTATAATCTTCTCTTATATACGTTGAATTTACTTAAAATTAGTGAAAGAAAAATATCTGATTTGTGCGAAGGTTTTCACGGTCGCTGTTATCTATGTTTCTTTTTTGGGTAATACCGTGTGTGTTGGATTTGTTCCGACTTTTCGGCTACCATTGCATCCGAAATGTCGGAACAAATCCAACACACGGTATCACCCCAAAAAGAAACATATTAATATCTGATCTGTTTTTTTTAAACATAAAGTTGTAAATAATATTTTTGATGATCCTGATTTGGTCAAATGTATCTTTTTTATTGTGTCTAATAGGCCATTTTTTTTTGTTGTTTGCGCATGTTGTGTTCACATATAATTCGGGGGTTAAGGGTCATAAGGGCGAAACTACAAAAACACAGTTTTGAGATAAATGATAAAACAGTTTTCAAAAAATAATACTGTCTTTTAAGGGTAACAAATAAAGAAAATAAAAAATACAGTTAATAGAGCATAAAATGTTTTAGAGACAAAAATATGAAACTACGCTTTCGTCTATATGACCCTAACTTGCGCTTACATTAGTAAATTAACAAAATTATGTAAAAGGTGTTTTATTCTTCTGACTTTAAACAAAACGCTTCATTTGTAGTTTCACACAAATTTATCTAGGTAACTACTTATCGGATGAGTTTCATCTTTTTGTCACTAACAGGATATTTTGTTTGGATATCAGATTAGTACTTAACACAAAACAGCATTTTTTGTAGTTTCGCCCTTATGACCCTAAGCCCCCGAATTGATGAACAATATCTAAACATAACAAATTGTAATTTTGTTGCAATAGAGAGAAAAAAAAAACATTTTTTTCAAAAATGGAATAACCCGCTAAGCCTATATTTCAAATTCTTGTAAGCAGGTAGGAAAGCGAGGATATGGAAGGAAGCAATGAAAAATACACCACAACACCCAGACTAATTGAGAAAAAATTCTTTCTTACATTTCTTTCTTGCAACTGGCGGGAATCGAACCCGCGACGCCAGTCTCACGCCAGTTAGCCGTTTAACCAACTGCGCCACGGCGCCTGTCTGAGAAGGGAATATGGAAATCTAAGCATTTACAGGGTTCATGACCTGTCATTGGCTGGTTTAAATCGTCCATTTTCACACTGAGTAACATTATCGAAGAGCCAATCAAAGTTTTTTTTTAACAATTTAAAAATCTTAAACATACGCATTATTTTGGCGTGATTCCTACATAATTTAAATAAAAAAATGTAATTCGAGATTCTTTTTGAAATAAAATAAAATTAATTGGCTCTTCTGTAGCTTTTTCCTTTGCAGCGTCCATATAAATAAATTAAATGCAAGAAAATTCTATGCAAAACGACAAATGCCCTCAAGAGACGCAACATTTAAATAAGATATTCCTACGGTGTTTTATTTTTTCAAGTTTACAAACTCCGACCTCAAACTGCGGTTGTAGATATTTTCCATACTGTAAATGCTCCACTCGAGGACGTAAACTGCTTTACATATTTTGCGTTTCTTTCCTCCCGAGGGTAGATGACATGACACTCTTATTGAGAGCACTTACGTAGCTTTGCCACTTTTCCCAGTTTCCCACTTTTCCCGTGGAAAATTGTACCGACGGACTGCGTTTGAATGTTTTTTAAATTGATTTAATTCCATTTATTAATCTTTATACACTGGAACCTCATTTTACACGTTTTTTCACACAATTTCGATGTAACACAGTCCAAAATTAAAAAAAAAAAATTGAACGTTAACTGAACAATGCGTAATAGTAATGATCGGCCACTTGCCTGTTAGCAGATGAACGTTTGAAATTGTCTCTTTCGCGGAACACGTTATCTTTATTTACTTTGCCACCGAACCCTAATACAATGAATGCAATTACCTACCATGTACTGGGGTTCTGGAACCTTTATTGTTTTAAACTTCTCTCGCGATAGTCAGGATCGGATTAGATCCTGTGGTCAGGAAGGAGGAGCACTTGACGTGGTTTCTTGATTATTGTAATGAATATTATATGCGATTACACGACGCAGTGGAGTAATTGAGTTATTGATCGCAAAAATAACTTATTCGCGATTGCGGTGAGAATATCAAAGGCACATGCACTCACGATGACAGTTAAGTTGTTATTTTGGGGCCGGGAAAATATTGGTACCGGCGGTAGGCATTGCATTGCTTAACCAGGGCCCAGTAGGTAGCAAACGAATTTGAACGCCTCAACCTAGTTAATGTGATAAACACATAGAGTAAATGTGGTAAAACCAAGTAATATAATTATAGACCGACCGTCACAAGAATAGCCGAATAATAAATCGAATTTCGGCTTCTTATCTAGTTTTGGTCGAAACTGAAACACAAACTTATTTAAATAAATTTGTTGCAACAGAGAGGGAAAACATTTTTGAGAAGGAAATATGGAAGTCTAGGCGTTAACAGGGCTTATAACCTGTCATTTGGTGGTTTAAGTGGCCACTTTAAACACTGTGTAACATTCACCATTCTGACTATCTTTAAAAATCCACATTAACTCAACTCTAAAAAAAAATCTGGCCTCTGATAAATATGAACACGTGAAATCAAACATGAAGATTTTCATTAAGAACATTAATGCTACCTTAAGCATTACCCAGAATACTTAATTAGGTTAAATTGACAAAACCGTATTGGTTTTTGACCGTTTTTTAAACCGTTTTTAAAATCATTTGACTTTTAATCATCAGTGTCGCCATTATATGAGGCAAAGCGTCATCGCATCAAAAATAAAAATCCCTAAATTAAGCACTCTCTAGAAGGTAGAGAAGATTCAGAATAGCACCCCCGGTGTAGGATTTCGATTGAGTGATCGCGTGATATTACGATGCTATTTCTTTAAAAAGATACCGTTGGTGCTATAAGTATATCATTTTATAAATTGTAATATTTTTTCACATAATCATATATGTCGAAATGTTTATGGGTGCGGAAGAAGCGAAAAAGATTTCACCCTTTGATGGTTTTGAGTTAGGGGCGAAAGGCGTGAGGTACAGCTCTACACACTACACGGTACTACGTAACTAATGGGACGTTGTCATAAATTAAAAAAAAAAAAAAAAAAATTGAACGTGGATAGGTCATCGCTGTACACGATCTCATTTCTCGTCTCCTTCATATAACTGTTGTAATTTCCCTACATTGCCTACAATTGCTTACAGTCTGTATTGAATGCCGCAGCGAGACTTATTTTTGGAATCTCTAAGTTCAGTCATATCACTCCACTACTTCGGAAATTGCCCTGGCTACGTTTTCCACAGAGGGTGGAATACAAACTCTGTTGGCTTATATATAAGTCACTGCACAACTCTGCTCCAGAATATCTAAGGGAACTCTGCATTCCAGATGAACTAGCTGACAGACGTCTTACGCTTAGATCAGCTACATCTACGTTGAAAGGAAAGGTTATTATACCTCTACGCAAACAGCGCATTAAATTCGGCGAACGTGCATTTGCGGTCGCAGGCCCTACGGCATGGAATGCTCTCCCAGCAGAAGTCCGAAACTGTTTGGAAGAATGTTTCGGAATTAACTTAAAACCCACTTGTTCTCTAAATCATTTGAATGAATTCTTAGCATGTGGTGACAGAGTGCAGTATTTTTCTTAAATTAAAAAGTTAAAATTAAATTTATATCTTTATATGTTTGGAAGAATGTTTCGGAATTAACTTAAAACCCACTTGTTCTCTAAATCATTTGAATGAATTCTTAGCATGTGGTGACAGAGTGCAGTATTTTTCTTAAATTAAAAAGTTAAAATTAAATTTATATCTTTATATGTTTGGAAGAATGTTTCGGAATTAACTTAAAACCCACTTGTTCTCTAAATCATTTGAATGAATTCTTAGCATGTGGTGACAGAGTGCAGTATTTTTCTAAAATTAAAAAGTTAAAATTAAATTTATATCTTTATAAAATCACTTTGTAAAGCGCCCTTGGGGTATTATATTACGAAAATGGCGCTATATAAGTTATCCATAATAATTATTATTATTAGCTAATTACAACATTTATATGAAAAACCTTACATATGTACAATAAACTGAACAAAAATGACATAAAATTATGAAGCAAAGACATACAAGGGAAAAATTATGGGATACAGTATATTCATAAACACGATCAACATATAAGACTTCGAGCTAAACCATGCTAATCCAACTTCATCCCACATTGTGTTCATGGCAAAGAGATCTGCGATTTATCCAAAAAAAATCCAAGTTATCTGACAAATTTACTAATTTACACATTCTGGACATAGGTCATAAAAAAAGTTGCATTCAGAAGATTTGATAAATAGCAGATTTTGACTTCAGGTGACACACGAAAAGAAATTGATTTCAACAGAGATGGGACATCACTTATAGCATTGATTATTTTTTTAAATGCATATAAGGTCTATCTACGTTTCTCCAATGAAGACTGAATCAAAGTTGAATTTCAAAATTGGAATAATTTGTGTAAGAATGAGAAAGTTTTGTTTTTTAAAAAAATATTTGTTTATAAACTAACAAATAAGCCAAAAAAATTAAACGCTATAATTTTTGTATTTATTTATTTTATTTATAAATCATATAACACAAAGTATTTTACAAGTATAATACGTTGAATTACATTCTCAGGAGTTACAACAACTCGATTCGGGGCATAAATAATATTAACATTTAGAAAATAACACATATGTATTGAGAACAACGAAGAATCAAAGCAAGTTTAGCACCTTTATAACTAAACATAGCACAACAATATATACGTTTAAAACCTTTTCTTACACAAGCAGAATAAATATATTTAAAAAAACGCTTTTAAAAATAAAAAAAGGAGTGAATCTACTAAGGGAGATAAGGTCATTAACATCACATGCCATGCATACGATGCTGCCATAGTGATGATGAGAACATATCCATCTCAGTTAGTAAACATCTGGATGCCTAAGAAATATCGTATAGTACAATGAACACGTGATTATAATTATTTGATTGCTATTGTTTTGTAATTTTGCGAATCCCACTGAATCTTCAAAATTACACCGGCCACAACGTTACGAGTTCAAGTCGGTAAGTGTTTCTGACTTATGAAAGTTGAACCCGTACAATTATGAAAATAAATCAGTTTTACCCGTTAAACGTCAAAACATGCAAAACGTTGAAAAACATGGCTATCTCGGATATTGTTTCCAGTTGCCACAACAATATATTGACACTGTAATTGATTAATTGTTGCGTACACGGTCACATATACCTGTGACGTTGCAATTTTTTCATGTATTTTCGAAAAAAATTGCCGCACAATTAAATGCTCTATTTTTTACCACGTATTAGAAAACATTTTTTTTCGATTTCCCGTAGCACTGAACTTGCTCATTAGAATGAAGAACTCGCAACTGAATTTGTTTTACTTATTTATTTCACGGGTATGATCACAAAAAAACGTTTTTTTCTGAACCTAGGTATTTTGTGTTGTACCGCTGTAATATGGAAATATCAAATATTATTACGAATACCGATAAAAATATATGAAATACATTTAGAATAATTAATTGTATTTTCAAAATCAATATGGATATTGTGGAGACATGTTTTCACATATAACTTTAAAAAGGAATTATAAAAAAAATATGTCACCAGAAACGCGACATGTTTGATAATTTTTACGTCAAGATTCGTGACGATGTTCTATAAAAATTTGAACGCCCTCAAAGTTAAAAAATAACATGAATCGTGACGTATTAGGGCCGCGGCCAACGCAATCATTGTTTTCGCGGGAATTCAAAATTATAAATTAAACAATATTTTTTAAGTTACTACTAAGTAGTCAAAAATATTTTTTTTCTCTGCAGTATTTCATTGACCCTTATTACTTTAAAATTGCAAATAAAAAAAGGTGATATTTTCCTATTTCAGGTAGCACTTACTTAACTTTCTTATCGTTTTGGGTCACCGATTAGCTTCTATAGATATAGGAATAAAGGGATTGATATTTGAACGGCGGAAATTGTATACGGCGTTTGAAATTTTGACATCTGAAGATAGAGGGAGTTCCTGTCGCTCACTTCATGTGTAATAAAAGGTGTATGGATGCGGAATCGTGATACGGAATCAACACTATAAAAAGAACTAATATTTTTAAACACGAAGGCTTATAAGGCACCTTGGAATATCGATTTTTCTCGAATTAATTAGGTACGTCTTAGGCACAGTGAAAAAAACATTTTCGTTTTCCCGGAAACTATTTATATGCAGCTATTTATCGACACAGAGGAGATAAACCTATTTCCTTTCGTAACTGATATAATCGTAGGGAACTTTCAGCCACGCTTTGATTAAATTTTATGCTTTTAAACAAGTAATTTCAATTAAATTAAAGGGTGGGAAGAGCGTGTAATCAATAGAAGAACAATAAATATTAGATTAAGAAATATATTAACCATCAAAAATTTAAATGAATTCACTTTGCAGTAACCCAATCCATATTACAGTACGAAATAATCGGATGGGGTGGAGCTTCTAAAACAAATATTTTACCGGTCGAAAGAATACAAACATTAATTATTAAGGTTATATTTTGAAAAACCGTCTACTTTTCCCACTGTTTAAAAAAAAGGTTTAATATATAAAATTGTTATATAAAAAGAATTGTTTGCTTCAAATATATAAAGACAAAATAAATGGTAGTGTTTCAACGTCACAAAACGTAAGTACGCGACCTAGAACAAGTGGTAACATCTTAATTTTAAAATTAAAAACAACTACAGCAAAACATCATTATACTTACAGAGGAATATTTTTCTTTAAGGAAAGAAGTAAAAAGTTTCATTTATAATTCTTTTTTGTAAAGCTCTGATTAAAAATACCGTTTATTATTTTTTTGTAATTTATATGTTTTAAAAATATTAATAATTATAAATAAATTAAGATGTCACTCTCCATCATGCTCAAAAGAATTGTTTTTTCTTTTACGTAATAGGAAACGTTAATGTAAATATATGTATTTAATAAATATAAAAATTATGTTCAGTAGTTATATTGTCATATTTGTTATCTGAATTTAAAAAAACATTAAAAAACTCTTGTCTTTTTTATTGCTATCATCCGATTTTTTAAATTAAATTATTTAAAATTTTTATTAATGATATTATCTTTTTTTTTACAAGAGTCATTGACATATTTAATACATTAATGATTTGTCACTGTACAATTTCAAGGGAAAAATTATCATATATGCCGACGACATTGGACTATTCTATAAAAATCAAACAGACGTTTTAACAAACAATCACATAAACAAAGACCTAACTATGTTGACTAAATGGACAAACACAAACTTACTTACACTTAATGAAAAAAAATGCAATATTATCCATTTTGAAACTAGAAAAAAATGTCATAAAGTAGATGCTTACATAAATAATGAACGACTTACTGAAATTGAACATGTTAAATACTTAGGACTAACAATAGACAGCCAATTAACATGGACAATTCATATCAACAATTTAATTAGCAAAGTGGCGACATTATTGAGTCTTTTTTTAAAAATCAAAAATTTTATTCCAAAAACGGAAAAAATTCTAATGTATGAAGCCTATGTAAAATCTTAAATATGTTATACGCAACTATTATGGGGAGCAGGATATCAAAATGACATAAACAGACTACAAAGACAACAAAATAAAATATAAAAGTTAGTACATGACCTTCCCTATTTAACTGCAACTAGAGAACTTTTTAAACAAACTAAGCAATTAAATATAACTGAACTCTTTCAACTAGAATCATTAAAATTTATCCATAAATTAGCCACTAATGTAATTGTAGACGAAGAACTAAAACTAGTAAAAAATTGTAGTCAACATGGACATAATACGAGAATAGACAGGTACCATACACAACTTTCTAAAACAAGACAAGGACAATCGAGACTAATGAACCAGGGACTGAAATTATACAATAAACTACCAGACAAAACTAAACAAAAGACTCAGACAAACTTTTTAAAAGATGTAAAAAATATTATTTTGAACAACAGAGTATAAATGAAAAATGTAAATATTATTTTATGTAAAATGAATGTAATAATCCGTAAGGGTTTATAAATAAATTTAAAAAAAAAAAAAATTCTGGCCATGTGGTTACAAGAGGCGATCCCAGCAGAATGCTCGTACGAAATTCTCCCGTAATTTGAATTATTTAATACCAAAAACACGTACGACTTTCGCTCTAAAAAAATTTTTCTTTTTATGGCGCCAAGAGTGTTCAGTGTCCAAAACGAAATCCATTTTCAGGAGAAGTGAGCATGTTTGAATTTCGTCTAGGAAGAGACCATTGCAGGAGACTGCTGCGAGACATTGCATAGATGTATATATAGTAGATACTATTAAGCTTGTTGTCCAGATTCACGTGCATGTAATAATTTTTATTTATTGTATTCTTTAATAATATGCATGCTTCTACTTTCTATTATGTTGTATCCCAACTCAACACATGGCTGTTGACCCTATAGAGATATTTGTAGATAAAATTGAAGATAAATGTTAACTTCCCATTGTAATACGGGTCCTGGTACCCATTGAAAGCATCCACCACATACCCGAATCCGTTTTAAAGACAACATGTCTTTCTTCGGATTCACTCATATAAGCAATTTTTTTTTTCATTACGAATTGATTATATTTCATCCTTTACTAACCAAATTCAGTAAGGAAAAGCGCGAACAAATATTTACATTTACAACTTTCAATGTCCCTTTCACTGTCGCTCTAAAACCACCCCTCATCGTCTACACGGTAGGGACAAAGGAAGTATAAATAAAATAAATAAATAAATCCTTCACCAATTTCAAACCCCCTTATGTCGACAGTGATAGGAAACGTTAGTTACTACGCTCTGGAGCACCAGAACGCCCCCAGGTGACGCTTAAGGCCAGTCACCGGCAGCGCACCCAAAAGCAGCGGACTTACCCAAAAACTACTGGTTGCAAACCAACTTTTGCCACCACTTGTACCTACTCAAACTGTAATTATGGGTCTGGGTACCCAGTAATAATGAAATCACATAAACGCTACTACTACTGCTACTACCAGCCCGCCATTTCTCCGTAGGGGTAGACAGAGAGAATGGACCGCCACACACGTATATCCTGGCATGTCATACATGCCCTTCTGTTCTGGCTGCTTTTGACATGACCAGACTTAAGATTTTGGTTTATCTGATCATGTCACGTCTTCCTTGGTCGTCTTCGTCTCACGCTACCGTTAATTTTCGCCACATATACTTGTTTTACCATTATTTTGCTGTCCATTCGCTCTACACGACCAAACCATCTCAGAGACCCTTTCTTAATCTAATCAATTATACTTGACTCAGATTTACACTCTCGCCTGATTTCATCATTCGTAACCCTGTCATACATTGATTTCCCACACATTCGTCGAAGAGGTTGCATTTCGACCGCGTTCTCTCGGCTCTCATCCTTCCTCTGCCAGTTCCATGTTTCACTTCCATACATAAGTGTTGGGACTACTACTCCGTTGTGCACTGCCAGCTTAGCGATTGACTTTTTTTATTAGCAATTTAGCTGCCTACATTCACTCTCCTTTCAACATCTTTTTCTACTTTTCCATCTCTTGAAAACATGCTTCCCAGATACACAAATTCTTCGACTTGTTCGAAACATTCGTTGTTTACATTTATTATGCTGTCACTTCCCTTTTCAAATACCATCACTTGCTTTCTTTCGTTCATCGCCAATTCGCTCTTCAGGCGTACATCATACAATCTAGAGACTATTTTTAGCAAATCCTCGTTGCTGCTTGCTAACAGAACTGCATCATCAGCATACAACAAGCAGTTTACTGAAAACTTATCTATAAACGCGTAGTCTGTAAATCGATACAGATTAACAAGCTGCATAGAGCTACGATAGCGCCATAGTACAAATCCTAAGTACAAAGCGTTTTATACATGCATACATCTACACAAATAACATTAATCAATCAGTGGTTCTCGCCAAAACCAATTATTAGTAGATCAATCAATTATTCGATTATTTCCATCTAGCAGTTATGCGCATTCTAATTATACGTTTGTACATTTCAGTATATCAGGATCCCTTGAGTTATTGAATTAATTCAGTGCAGAGCGATTCCTCGGCGGTATAAATCAGGTCTAATTGCTGTCACGGGACAGTAGCAATGATTAGCATGTTGCGTATTGCGCTCCTTGCTAGACCGGGGAGGCAGGATTTATGACGTTGCAGCTAATTGAATGACGTCATACGGCGGTTGGCAGATTAATGGCCGCCGCAGGATACAGGTGGCAGCACTGACGTACAATAAATAGACACGTTTTTCCTATACTATCTTCATCTTAGATATAGCAGATATTGTGCTGCCCTCAACAATGGGAAAGTTCAGCCCTACGGCAAATTGGATATAAAAATGTATTCTTACGCTCGGTAAAAAATGGAGCATTTCATTGTACATCAAAGTTTCTCGGAAATGTATGAAATAAAAACAAAAATGACTTTAATAAAAACGAACTACTTTGCAAAACACCTATTCTCCGCGTCGTGGCACCGCACCAAGGCCCAAAACAGCAAAATTCTGAGCTTTGAGAATAGGTGTCTCAGAAGTTAAGTGTGCGGTGGTTTAACTTTGTGAGAAATGAAGTTATAAGAGAACGGACGCAGCGAACTCCGGTCACGACTGAATGCCTCCGGAGAGCCTTAACCACGCTTGCCTACTTCACATGGAGGCTCTTTGCGGATACCATATGCTACGCCAACTACGGAGCGGACATGGAATAATGATAATGATGACTTGCATGATATCACTAGTTCTTTCGAATCAACCCATGATAAGAGAATTGTGATCGATTTCTGATTTTACGGTAAGTCGACGACTGACGAATCTGCAGAACTCATCGAAAAGAAGGGGAAAAGAACTTGAGACGTCACACCCGAAATAATTTTTAAAAAATCATAGCGCTGATAATACGATACTTATTTAAAAATAAATGTACTGCCTTATTAAACATTTAAATTTTAAAACGACTGAACTTCTTTATAGAAAAAAAAGAAGGATAGCAAATCCCGATACACACGCAAATATTTATTTAAGATAGAGATGCAAGAAAGGCAACTACCTACGAATCGAACACCGTGGGGCAAAGTTTCCATCGTTCCCTTTCCACACCTAATGATGCATAGGGCACTGCAACGACACTCCAATCGCAGCGTTTCTAGACCATTTTTGTTACATGGAAGGTAATGAGATTAATCTAACGTTTTACGTGCCAGGAACATTTAAATATTGCAGTGTTGAATCACCTTAAAACCAAAATTTCTGATTAATAAATAAATACTAGCACGTAACAGTCGGCTATAGCCGACTGTTACGTGCTTTAGAATTCGGCCCTCCGGGCCTTAGTTGATTAATTAGGATCTCGGGCACTGTGAAATTTTTCCCATTGGGGAAATTAAATTAATAGACAAACAAAAAAGTTATGCTGCATATGATGTTTTGTATCTCCACAGGATAAAGGAAAAGCTAGTCTTAACGCTCTACCATAACTTGGTTCCCATTTTCTAATAGCGAATTATTTATGGCCCCCAAAATTGAAATATTTGTGTTAATCATAAGAACATGAATTTTTCTTTTTAAAAAAAAACTAACAAAAAGAATAACCAGTCACTCAGAGTAATGCTACCAAAACCACATACAATTGACATATATAATAAATTAAATATCCCAGTGGCCTCCGTCGTGTAGTGCATGACTCACGCACGGTAGGTTCCTGGTTCGATTCCTGGTGAGAACATAAAAAAATAATGTGATTTTGCTCAATTCTGAGTGTACTGTGTTGTAAATCAAAGTGCAAAAAATATCGGTCTACTGAATTTCATCGAAATTTTACCGATTATAAAACAATTTTTTTACTATTCATTCGTCCCCAAAATAGGCAATCCACTTATAAATTAATAAACCAAATTCTCATTTTTTTCTGTTTGCTTAGAAAGCTTCTTTTTCTGCCATCTGTTTATTTGTAATATTATAATTATTATATTTTTTAATATAACACCACAACAGGCCAGGAGGCCCAATTACAATGGTGAATTACAGCGTAAACACCCAGGCTTGAGAAAAATCACATTTAATTTTTGTGTTCTCACCGGGAATCGAACCTGGAACCTTCCGTGCATGAGTGCATATATGATTTTGAAGCCTTAGAATTGTACTTTAATGTATTTTTTGCTATTTTTTTTCTTCCTGTTCTTCAAGCATGTGTGCATCACTTTTCAGCCTGCGTTCGTAGTAAAAAATAACTTTGAAAATAATTATTTATAACTACCATAAATTAAAAACAATAAGGACCAATATTGCCTGCGGCTATATTTGCTCCTGGGATATCAAATTCTTCGTCTGACGAAATAAGATCTCGCGCAAAAACGAGCACTTTCGTCACAACATCGTTATAATTAACGCAGAATTAATCATATTAATTTATGTCTAATGAAGCAGTAATTAATTAGCGACTTTGCAAATTAAATATTGTCATTTTTGTAACATTATTTTGAATAATGCCCCGAAAAAGTTTTCTTTTTTTAATGATTGGAATCAAAGATTTATATAAGTACTTTGCTTGAACTTAACGTAAAATATCTTAGAAACTTTTTAAAATTACAGTAGGTATGGTAATAGCATAATCTAGGCTCTACAGATACATGGCAAGTGTCTGCTAGGGGTGATAACACTGCTTGTTTCTTAAATGCTTTCCTTCGCTGTAGGAGCACATCGACAGCTCGTTTAACTGATTAAAATTTAACCAGATTCTGTTAACTGTTATATGAATACTAAATTTTATTAAATATTTCTACTACTTACCCACTTTTCTACGTCTACCGGTTTCGTCAGGACACCAACTAAACCAACATGCAAAACCCACTATATACCATCACTATAGTTGTTGCACAAAAATATAAAACCAACATGCCATGCTTTTTAATAAGCAACCATTACACACACTGATTAGGATATGAAAATATTTTACGCTGTGGGAGAAATAGTTGAAAAAAGAGGGTGATTTATTAAACTAACGCCCCTCCCTTCATCCCCTCACTCTATTAATAGATATGATTGTTTCTAAGCATAAAACCAGTATGTGTCTTATCTACACTGCGTTTTTGCTTATGAATCTCTAGATACAATGTTATTATTTAAAAAACTCAAATAAAAAAATTGTAACGTTTTTTGTACTGAAGCATTCTTTTATTGCTTTTTGCTTTATATCATTCGAAATTTTTTATGGAACATAACCTCCTATTTCATTCATTTTGTGTATTCGTCCAAAAGCTCCTTTTAAAATAAAATGTTTTTCTTACATTAGTTCCATCTAATATGTAGAACATATTCACTGGAAAAATACACATGATTGATTGTTGTTTTTAAAAATACTAAATATTAAATGTCAGTACTTTTATAGTAAACAAACAAAAGCCTCTCGTTTGAGTTGTGGAACTGACAGATTGACTAAAAATGTTATTTTAATTTTCCGTAAAAATATATTCCTTTGTTTTCTCTACTAATTCGAGTTTATTCGCCTGTCTATGTTTAAATAAATGCTATGCAGCTGGCCGTTGGGCTCACCGATGTGAGTTGCAATATTTCAGACGAATTATTTTAAGCGGACAAAGGCAACCTCTCCTGGCTCTTGCTAGACCATATAGGACATGCTGGACGGAAGCACTCCTGGTTCTAACGGGCTTGTCCCCTTTGGATCTGGAGGTCCAGCGACGATCCGCATTTTCCACTTAAAACGAAAGAGTTCCTCTGTTATTAGTGCCGTCCGTCTACTCCCAACTGAACAATCTCTCAATCGGATATTTAAAAAAAAGTCTTTAAATGCTCTTCTTGATGCTTGGCAATTGCGATTTTTTCTTGCAGGGAGAGTAACCTTTTTTTCCCCTTCAATCCGTCAGCGCTTAAATTCTTCTTGAGTTATCCGCGATCACAGGACTACGCAGTTTTTATCACGTCATGGTAAATTTTATGACAAATTATTTGTTTTCAATATTATTGATTCCTCTTCGTGCTGCTATCCTAATCAATCTTCTGAACACATTCTGTGGTATTGTCCTTTTTCCCCTCTCTATGATTACCGTATGGAGCTTCTCGCTACTATCCGTGGCCCTGTTATAGGTCGTGTCGAATACACAGATCTGGTGGCTTCCAAAAATAATTTGAAGGCTTTAAAAAAGTTTTGTAATAATTTCGGCGAATCTTTGAGCTTCTTCATTAATTTTTAAAATAGTTCTCATTTATATTTTGTATAGTTTTCTGTGATAAAAAGTGCCAACTACAAAGCGATCATAAACTCTAATAAATCCCAATTTAAGCAAAAAACGCTCGCTCGATCATGATTTTTATATGACTTTTGACAGTTAGCAAGACTGTACACTTAACGATTGTCTGTATTTATCTACTGAGTGATTACAAGGCTAACTCTCGATACGTGCATTCAGAAAGATAGTAAAAAAGATGGAAAAAATGTAATAATTAGACTTATTTTGAACATTGGTAATATTTTACGGCTAGATGCTCTTGTATGTTAATAGGGCAGGCATCTAGCCAGTCTAGTCACTTCATCTAGCCGCTCGTTTTCAAAACGGACAGTTATGTCGAAATTTAATTCGACTTCAAAATTTACTTATATCTCTGTCATATTTTTTGTAGGCTTTTAAGATAAAAAGTGTCAACATCAGAACAATTAAAAATTTAAATAAATCGTAATTAAAGGATAAATTGCTCGATGGAACAATTTTTGTTGTCACTTTTTAACGTATCGAAGGGTTCTGACCCGTCGATACAAACCGATGTACTTACATCAAAACTTAAATGAGGGGGTCAGTAGTGTATCTTCGTAATTGGTCGGGAGAATTTTATTTTCAAATATGACGTCATATTGAAGCTATGTCATTTTAGTGCGTAGATATGTGTACCGTGACGTACGCTTTTCCTTTGTTTCATATCGATGTACCCACCCAAAACTTGAAGGTGGAGGGCCGGTAGTGTATCTTCGTAATCGCTAGAGAAAATTTATCTTCAACTATACCGTCAAGGTGTGACGTCCTTATCTTCCCATCATAATCGAGGCCCAGGAAGAGCTAATGGAAAATATGTGCAGCTTTTAAAATCGATAAAAATCACAATATTTAGTTCTTGTAACATTCAAAAAGTCAATCAGTTTGATCAGCGTCGTTGCTGGGGGCTGATCAGGTGGGCGGCTGCCAAGGGCGCAACCTTCATAGGCGCTCTTTGCAGACCCACGGCCTTGTTTTCTCTTTCTCTTCCTAGAAAATAATTATATTCAAAGCTCATGACCCCGCTACACCGCTGAGTTTAATCGAGCACGTCAATTCCGTTTTTTTATTGTTTGTAAACCAAATAAATAAATAAGTAAGTCTCAGATCGCGACGATTTACGTAATCAAATGTGAAATTGTGGTTCAAAGCTTTTAATTGAACAAAAGTTGATTTAATTCGAACTTTTCGGTTTGTTGTGGCAACCTCCTATTTATTTACTTAAGTTTGTATGACCTAACGACCCAATTACAGGGAGAAGCCATAGCGAGGAGTGACTTAATATGTATATTGATTTGAGTTACTTAGTAATCACATGTATAAATCTGTCTACAAGGAGATTTAGTATGTTTTGATATGTCTTAAATATCTACGTTTGATTACTTTAGAATTCTGATAAAATTCGTTATAATGATTGAGGTATTTTCTTTTTTGATATTATCTGCTAATAACATAAACCCACCTGCCATTTTAATCATTTAAATAAATCCGTAACTCGTGAAGATAAAATAAATTGTTTTAATTAAATTATAAATTTTAAGATACAATGAAATTGATAATCATAGAATCATTTTAAAGCGTCCTTATTACAAAAACGGCGCTTAATAAGTTATCTAAAATAACAATATTTTAAATTTGTCCGAATTTTTGTAGACAAGGACTGGATTCAACTCCCCGGGGAGCTGTTAATATTAACATATTACAACAGATATGAAGAACATTTCAGAGAAGGTAATATAGAAGTCTACGCATTTACAGGGCTTACGACCTGTCATTGGCTGGTTTGAGTGGCCACTTTACACACTGTGTAACATTCTCCATTCTGCCCATATTTGAACATCCATATTCCTTCAATTCTTTCATCTGTTGATGTTTGTGAAGTTAAAGAGCTAAAACCTTTATTTATGCGGGTGAGATTCATATAATTGAATTATTTCACCTACATACTAACGCCAGAAAATATTATTTTTTCAATTTCTATACTTCTTCATGTGTTTATCCAAATTTTTAAGGCAAGCTCTTTAACTTCACAAACATCAACAGATGAAAGAATTGAAGGAATATAGATGTTCAAATTGGGCAGAATGGTGAATGTTACACAGTGTGTAAAGTGGCCACTTAAACCAGCCAATGACAGGTCATAAGCCCTGTAGATGGCTAGACTTCTTTATTACCTTTTCTAAAATGTTCTTCATCTGTGTTGTAATATGTTTAATTATCTATAATAATAATTATTACGTATTGACAGTAATTTATTTTATTATCTGTGTCCGGGCGGATGAAGAAAACAGTTTTGTGTATGAAATAGAACTAGAATCTAGGACGAGTGTTTTGGACTCTATGGGTATTTTTTAAAGTTATACACATTATATGATAAGAAATGTTGGAGCAGGTAACGATTCCGGAAGAAGACAGGAAGACGATCTAGGAAATAAAAGGATAAATTAATTATTATAAAGAAAAAAAAAATTTACTTTTTGTTAAATGTCTAACCGTCATATTTTTTAACCAGAAGTTAAAAAATACTCCCAGAAGCTTCCCTTAACAGATTAGCGTGGCTATCTCAGGATTAAAATGAAAATTTAATAACAATTATCCCGCTTCGAAAACAAACCCGAACGAGCGGCAGGAATCCGTGTTACGGCCGGGACCGAACCGGGAACCCGGCCGTCGGGGGAATAATTAATTTCAATCACTGCGCCACCGAGCTGACCCGCTAATGACGTCACGGGGGACGGACCAATCACGGCGCTGTGGCAGTTGGTATTTTTGCTGAAAACTTCTCAGTCGTATACACTTCAAACTCCATAATTTGATTTTTATTTTGGACATTATTTCTCGTTTTGAATCACGAAAGGGAAATGAAATATTTAAATTTGGAACACTAACTGAAATTTATGCTTTGTTTTTCGTACGTTCAAATCTTTGAAGACACATAATGTATTGGGATTTCGACTTACATTCCAGACAAATTAATGATGAACCCATTTTAGAAGGGTTAATTAATTTTACAATTTTGTTTAATTAAGTGTATTTGAGTTGTATAAAATCAAAACCAGCAATCTGACTTTTTACTAATTTGCGGTAAACAAGAAAAATTGTTTTACGCTTCAATTAGTTAGTAAAATTATTGCATGTGTATTGAATTACATTAGTTAGAGATTCTAAATATATTCTATTCATCCTCAAATAGATTCAGTTTTAATTAAAACAATAATTAATTACAGACTTTTTCAGATTGTTGTTATTGATACTGAATTTCAAACTTTGCTGAATATGATTCTAACCAAATGTTAGATTGCTGCTTTTGTTTTTTGTCATGTTCAAAGATTGCTGTTTCTGATTATTACCAAGTTCGAATTTAATAGGGTTGTGAAAATTAAAACATTTTTTTTTTCAATCTACTTTAAATATTTATTACTTATTTTTGTCCTACTTTCATTTAGTTATTAATACAGTTTAAAAAATTCAAAGACTCATATTTTTACATTTGAATAAAAAACAAATAATTGGTCAAATAAATAAGTGGAAGTTTACCAAGTATTTTTAAATTATTAACTTATATGTAAATATAATTTTTTTTTTTTTTTTTACATATTTATTACAGCAATACACAAGTAATTATTTATACAACAAATAAATTCAGTAGTAAAAGTAAACATTTATATATTTTATTTTTGCTGTTGGTTCATCTAAACTGCCTAACTAGGGATAGCTTCCCCGTTCTAAGGCAGTAAATCATGTATTTTATAATGATATTTAAAAGTATTTATAGTTTTATCATAATGTGTGCTTTTTCAGTCTTAAAGGTAAACAATGAATATCCAGAGAAAACATAAATAATACCAAAATCTCTATATCCTAAGTCTTAAGTCATTACTAGTAAAACAAGCAACCAGCTTACGTCATTATTACATCATTTCAATAGAATTCCATCAAGAATTGTCAATAAATAATTTTAATAAAATATTTTTTATTTTTATTTTATTTTATTAACATAAACGGCAAATCTGCCTTTTACAAACATTTATAATATTAACATATCTTAATATTTTTTATTTTTTTTAAAACATGAATTTCCTTATACCCAAGATTTAAAAAAAAAATGAAACCAAAAATTATACAAGATTTATATTTAAAAAAATTACCTTAAAATTATACAGCATATTCAGTAGAAAGTTATATATATATTATGAAGTATATATATATATTATGAAATGCATGAATAAATAAATCTAATTACCATTCACCATCTTTGAAAAAGTTCAAAAGGTTTGTTCTATAGGAAAAATACCTGTTTATAATCATTATATAACTGTTTAGAAAAATTGACATTTATAAAAAGAATCAGCCGCCATCGTTAAGGTGTGTTAGCTTTATTTTTTGTAGGAGTAGAAAATAAATTTTTATATATAAGTTTGCGTTTTTGTTATTGATTAAATATTTCATCAATTAAGTTCTCATTATATCCATTATTATTAGCAATCTGTTTTATTGTATTAAATTGTTTTTTAAAATGAGTATCTAGTGCAGTGTTTTCCAGCCTTCTTTAGGCCATGCCCCACCGTAGTCTTTTCAAAAGTCAGATGCCCCACCGGCATCTTTTTCAACTATACAGCAAGTAAATTTTCAAATCATATTGTAATATGTTTGTAAACATATGAACCCCTAATGGAATTAAATAAAACCTATTCTAATACATATATTATAAATTAAATCATTGCAAAACACAAATTGAAAATGTAATTAAGTAGAATGAAATAAAAATGAAAACAATAATAAAACACACGTGACAATTGAAATTGAGTACTAACACACATATCTTGACGCCTAATTTGTAATTAAATTCAGTTACGCTTGCCACAAAGAAATTTGATGTCCGGATCTAACTTAGTCAATTTCAGTCTTAGGTCCCCTCTATACCTCTACTAGTTATATCCAATCGATTTCGTTTTTTAATGAGTAAATCGCTTATGGCACTAAAACCACATTCCACCAAATAAGATCTGGGAAATGGTGATAATAATTTTCTGGCATGCAAAGTAACATTAGGATATTTTGTGTTAGTTTCTTCGCAAATCCATGCCATTATTCCTAAATCCTGCACAGTTTCTGTGTTTTTAGATAATTATTGAAATTGTAACAGGTTACATTCTATTTTAAGTACAATTTGGCGTATATTTCAATTTTGTACATCTCATGCATTTTTTTGTATGACCGATGAGTATTCCCCTTTATATGTGGAATGCCGACGTGTCTCATCCATGAAGCGTGGTGCCCCACCTCTGAGGCGTTATGCCCCGCCGGTGGGGCGTACGTCCCACCTTGGGAAACACTGATCTAGTGGAACGTCAGTTAACCTATGTATTATTGAATGGAAATAACCGGTCTAGCATTATTCTTCGATTTTTAAGAGAGTTTCAATGGTACTGCATATTTTCAGCATAGTTAGAGAAATTATGGTAAGCGGTACTTGACAAGATTAAAGAATTTTTGTTGAACCCTTTCTAGTCATTTAATACTAACATTATAGTAAGATGACAAAAATAGGAGTACATTATTCTATCTGGGGACGAACGAATGTTTTATAAAGTTTTTTTATATGTCTCTGCATGTTCAAATGATTTCGATGCCCGCATGATAAATCCGACAATTTTATATGTTTTTTTCAGGACTGATAAAGCCTAAAAAATAGTTTAGTATCAATAATTTTTTTTTTTTTTTTTTTTTTTTTTTATTTGAAAATTTATTTATAAACCCTTACGGATTATTACATTCATATTACATAAAATAATATATACATTTTTAATTTATACTCTGTTGTTCAAGATAATATTTTTTACGTCTTTTGAAAAGTTTGTCTGAGTCTTTTGTTTAGTTTTGTCTGGTAGTTTATTATATAATTTCAGTCCCTGGTTCATTAGTCTTGATTGTCCTTGTCTTGTTTTAGAAAGTTGTATATGGTATTTGTCTGATATTCTCGTATTATGTCCATGTTGACTACAATTTTTTACTAGTTTTAGTTCTTCGTCTACAATTACATTTGTGGCTAATTTATGGATAAATTTTAATGATTCTAGTTGAAAGAGTTCAGTTATATTTAATTGCTTAGTTTGTTTAAAAAGTTCTCTAGTTGCAGTTAAATAGGGAAGGTCATACACTAACTTTAATATTTTATTTTGTTGTCTTTGTAGTCTGTTTATGTCATTTTGATATCCTGCTCCCCATAATAGTAGTAATAACACCTAAGTCCCAAATTTGACTATATGTTATAGAAATAGGGGTGTTATTGAAAGAGTGGGGAAAGTTGATCGTCTTTTGTTAGCGCGAAATACGAAATGAGTGACATTTACTTATATTTAATTCCAGTAAATTTTGCTTGCAATACTGAAAAAGTCTCTCGAGATCTTGTTGCATTTTGCGCAGTCAGGGTGTGATTTATTACAGGCGTACATTTTCATGTCATCAGCAAAGGAGATGTAATTACGATTGTTAATATGAAGAGTATAATGTAATAATAATGACTACGAGAGTAAGGAGGATGGGAAAGAAAGAAGGATGAGAAAGGAAAAACTCATGTATTCAGATAGTGACGTTATAATGTTGATTTAAATGTTAATAAAGAACATGCTCTCCACATAAAGTCTCTGACATTAATGGGTAAACCATCTCCCATGATAAACATGGCAAATATATCTATATTATGTGCAAACGCTATATTAATGAGTAAATTCTTATTTCCTTTCGTACGGCTCATATAATTTAATTACTAAGTCACTTAATAATAATTCAGTAACTAATTGATGTTATTCGTAACTAAGTCACATAACTCAACAGCTAAGTAATGTGATTTATTTATTTATTTTATTCACAATATATTTAAGTAACATTTATTGAGACACAAATCCCAACACTATGGAACCAAAATCCTGAGGTGGGACGAATATAACACTTAACTTTAACAACATAAATACCACCATATATATATTAAACAGAAAAAAAACATCATTAAAGAGTACATGGCATATTTACCTTTAAAAAAATATTTTAAGTTCATTAAAAAAAAAAAAAACTGCAATAAACTAACTCAAATATTTGAAAAACCATCAAGGAGTTTCTCACTCGAATCCCTGCCCATAAGGAAGACCCAGTACTGAAACGCTTTTTCATAAATAGATTTTGTCCTCGAGAGCTTTACACTCTATTCAAAAATATTTTACACTCTCGGTGCGATAAAGGAGAAGTGTCAGTGAGCAAAAGTCGTCCGGGTTTTGGGATTAACATAATTGAACGTAGTTATGCAGAAAGCAGCCAGTCCGCAATTTCGAAAAGGAGCATTCTGGTTTTTAACGTGTTTGTTGCGTTTTGAAAAAAAAAAAGAAATTCGTTTTTATGCAGTTTCCATCGGGTTTTAAAAAAGGAATAATGCTTTGAAATCGTGTTCCTTCGTGTTTAAAAATAACGATTCGTTTTTAAAACGTCTTTACGTTTTAAACAAAAAAATCCAGCTTTTAAAACGTTTTCGCGTTTCAAAATAAGAATTCTCCTTCGTGTTTTAAAATAAGACTTCTACTTTTTAAATGTCCTTTACGTTTGTTTTTTTTTTGTCAAAAAACAACTTATCTTATTTTTTTATGTGCACCATTTTGTGAAAAGGACCTGAATTATATTGTTATGATATTTTTTACAATCAATATAGTCTAAAGTTTCCGCAAAGCAAGTTTTGTAATATTTCCATTGAAAATAAACGTAAAAATGTCATTTTTAATAAAAAATTATTAAAGCTCCATCCATGAATAATTATACCCGTATGCAGAGACAAAACTTAAGGTGAGGAAAGTACATTCTAATCTCAAATGCAGAGAATAACCCGAAGGGGAAGACAATAGAATGTACTTTCCTCACCTTAAGGTTTGTCTCTGCATACGGGTATTAGTTTCATATTTTCGTTTAGAATTACCTTAATATTTAAAAAGCAGAATTCGGCTTTTAAAATGTGATTATTGCTTCTTGAAAAAGAAGAGAAAGAATTCGTATTTTGAAACGTCTTTGCGTTTTAAAAAAATAATTATGCTTTTAATCCATTTTTTTGCGTTTAAAAAAAAAAAATATTATATTAAAACCATGTTCCGTTGTGGTGCTTAAAAGTCCCCTAAACACTGAATGACGCTTTCTTCATACCTTTCTATATTGTATCTTCTTGTTTCGGGTTCGGGTCCCCGAATGGGCTCTCCGGGGTTTACTTTACACCTGCAATAGCCCTCCTGATACTTATCCAAACATATATTCACATTTCCCGTAGATTTATAACTACTTTGCGGTGGACACAACAAGCTACGTTATACGTTTATCGCGTATATATCTTTATTTATATCTACCCATGAAATAAAAGGTTTGGCTTGAAAATGAAACTACATTTTCCGGTATACTGAAATATAAAGTTTTGTAATATATTATAATATACTTTAATATTGTATGTATGTCATATTGAATCGGGTTGTGGTCTCGTGACTAGTGTTGCCGATTCACGAATTGGTCCGAAGTTCGAACCCGAGGATATTGTATAACTTTGTAATAAATTAACTAGTAAGTAGTCATGCTATTGTTTATTTTTGCATAAAAATGTCTGCCTTAAAACAGGTTGTACCTAGTTAGCTAGACTTGACATAATCCAGAGAAATCTATAACCTAAGTATGTACCTAGTAGGTAAAGAAGTTGTATTTTTTGTTAATAAACCATAATAATAATTATTATTATATTATTATTATTTACAACTCGTTGGAAACGGTCACCGAAATTGAAGTATTTAAGTAAATTGTAAACGGTAATATTTATTTTTATTAAAATAAATAAATAATGAAAACGAAATAAGTGTGTTGCTTATTCATCAATCGACAGTTTTTTATGGAATTAGATTTTTTAATAGGTGAAAAAATTCGGCAAAATAATTCTCTCACCTCAATAAAATTATCAGTTCTTTTACTTCACAACAGTCCACAAATAGAAGGGTTGAAGAAATGTGTATGTTCAAATAAACAGAATGGTGTACGTTACATAGTGTGTTAAGAGGCCACTTAAACTAGCAAATAACAGGTCATAAGCCTTGTTAATGCCTAGACTTCATTCCCTTCTCGATATCTTTTTCCTCACTTTTGCAATAAATTTAGATCTTAATAATTCCCTTGGGAGTGAAATCCAGCCTGTCTACAAACATTTGGACGGACTAACATTTTTAATAGTACCTACGTACTAAATTTAGATCTGACACCTTTTACTGCAGCCAAACAGTAAAATAGTGTTTTCGGTTAAAGTCTGGAATCAGCGCCAGCGTCCAGAACGTACATTTGAAAGTTCCAAATCCGTCCAATTAGTCCTGAGTCATTAGTGAGTAAGTGACCACTCTGGACGGGGTAAATATTGTGTTGACTTAGCAAAGGGAATAACGATTGCTCCCTTAAGTCTACACTGCCGTCGACACTGGACAACTTCTCACTACAGAACACCCCCTGGGGTTGGATTTTTGCAGTGTTACAATTAATTTACAAAAAATCTACATTTTGACAAAAACAAGTCCTTTTGTTATCCTTAAACACATTATTGAAAGTTCGTTTTGGATACAGCGAATGTAATATATTGATCTTACACACTGTGTAACATTCAAAGTCAACAGATGGAAGAGTTTCGGAAATATGTTACACAGAGTGTAAAGTGGCCACTTAAACCAGCCAATGACAGGTCATAAGCCCTGTAAATGCCTAGACTTACATATTCCCTTCTCAAAAATGTTTTCTTTCTCCGTTAAAATAAATGCATATATGAATAACTCCCCAGGGAGGAAATCCAGCCAGTCTGCAAGCATTTGGACATACTCAAATAGTGTTTTTTCTTTTCGTTTGGATTTACATTAGATTTCTGTTCATTTTATGTTAAAATAATTTTTAACTTACTGTCATGCTACTTGTGGAAACCTGTAATTCGCTCATTTATAATTTGTTTTGTTTTACATATAAGATAAATATAGCTGTTGGTTATCCAAATAAAGCATAGACTTTAACATTTTCAACTTTTTATAAACTAACAAAAATAATTCATTTTCACGATTCCTTCAATCGCCCCGTAAAAATATTCCCGCGGAAGTCTTTTATGTTTGAAAAAGAAAAGTATCCATTACAGTTATAACAATTAGTTTGACTTTTAATAAGTATAATTTATTACTGAACCAAAACTCCAGACTCGCATTTATATCAATTTGAGTTCACTGAGAAACTTTCTGCCCTAAGACAGACATACTTCAGTAATTTTGCATACATAATACACACCCACTGGCTAGAGTAAGGTATCATGTCCCCTCATTAAGAGGAAAAGCGGTCTGACTTTTCTTCATACAAACGTATTATCGTATTTTCTCCCTGGATTTTTTTTTTTTTTTTTTAGAGTCTTTATTCAATAAAATATACATATTATTACATTATAATACATTATAAAGAAAACAAAGTATTAAGATATATTTTGTCCCGATAAACTATTCAATAATAGTTTGTCATCGGGTGCTCAGACATTAGTTTTAATTAATAATCAAATAAGAAGAGTACAGACATAATACTGTATACGTATAAAATAATAAACATAAAAATAGTTTAAAGATTTTTTTTTTTTTTTAAGTAAGAAAATAGAGTAAAATAATACAATTAAAATTAAAGAATAGTAATTTACTTAAATATATTTTAAATATAAGAAAGAAAAAAAAATAATAGACACATATATAAATAGTGTGTGCTCATAAATGTAATCAAAACAAGATAAGAAAATAAATTAAACAAGGTAAAGTAAATCTAGAATTTCAATTCATATCTACAGAAAAAAAAAAATATAAAAAAATAGTAAGAAAATTAAAAGTACATATTAAAATTAAGATCTAACATTTTACATTTGTAAATGAAATAAGAAAGTAAGAAAGTAATAAAAGAAAAGAAAAGGTTAACCCAAGAAAATAACAAAAATGTAATTAATGAGGGATAAATTTATTTTTTTTTTCAAAAAATGTATAAATGTAAAAAAATAATAATAAGTAAAGAATATTAAAAAATTTAAAAAATGTATTACATAAATACTACATAAATAATAAATCAATATAGGAACGTTTTATCTACTAACCACTTATGTAATAGAAACTTAATTTTATTTTTACTATGACATGTTTTCATGTCAAGTGGCAACAAATTAAATACTTTTGGAACAATATAATCCAACGTACGTTGTCCATATTTATTTTTAAATTTTGGTACTACTAGGCCATCAACAGATGTAAATCTTGTTAGATAGCTGTGTTCTAATTTATTTTTATATATCGAGCTGAACATCTGTTGGATAATAATTTTGCTCCATAAAATACCCTTAACTGGTAAAACATTTAATTTATCATACATAAATGGGGTATTATTCCTCTGATGATGGTACTAGAGCAGTGATTTTGCACACTATAGATATTTACCATTGGCGTGTCTATCGTTTTGCTTTTTAGATGAATTCGTCATGACGTAGAACACGACGCATGTGATTTTCTTTAACTTTACATAAAAGCAGTTTTGTGTCACACCAGGATAAGTGTAAAATATATCATTTGATACTTGGGTAAGTTATATATATATATTTTTTTCATATCAGGAATATAAACCCTTAATGTATAACCCTTTCAATATCAAATCGCCGGGATCGTAGAACAACGGCGGATGTGCGAAAAATGTGACATTGACTTTCTTTTATATTTCATATTGAAAAAGGCTTTTTTCCGGGGTTAATTTTTTTTTTTAATATTTGGATACTTTATATGGCGCCATTTTTGAGAAAATCACGTCAAGGGCGCTGTACAGTAAATAAATATCCCTGCACGTCTTGCAGCTACAGAGCGCATGAACTATTGGAATTCTAGACCCCCATTCATAAAATCAAAGTATTTAAGGTTGATAAAATTGACATATTGAAGCAGATTACCAATCGTCTTGCAAAGCTTGTCTTAAAATAACCCAGTGGCTTATTAAGTTAGGAAGAAAAGGAACTGAAAGCTTATTAAACTACATTGCAAGGTAGGTAAGTAATATAATATTAATATTATTCACAACAATTCAAACCATATATAATACAAAGACAAGAAGGATAAAATATATATATAATATATATGTATGTATGTGTATGTAAGGGTGTGTATGTATAAGGGTGCATATATATGCATGTGTATGTGGCTATGTTATAAAATTGTAAGATTCAATATGTCCATGTATTTATAATTTTCTCAAACTGAACGGTTTGGGTAGGTAGGAAGAAATTGCCTTAAGGCAATATGCCCTCCCTTATATGTATATATATATTGTATATGTATGTAAAGTGTCAAATAAATATGTGTATATGTATGTGTATTTATACATGTATGTATGTATATATACATGTATATGTGTGTATCTATACATGTATGTGTGTATGTTTGTGTGTATCTGCATGAATGTTTATTAAGGTGCACACGTGTGTGAGTGTGTATGTATATGGCAATATATAAATAAACATAAATGTAAGTCTGCCGTAGCACGTCTGCCCTTCTTCTACTAGGCATTACTTTATCATAAAAAAAAAATAAAAAAAATCTACAAAGCGCATTGACGAGTGGAATTCTAGCAATTTAAAATTGTATTAATAAATTTACAAAAAATAAATATTGAGTACAGTAGATAAATATATATAACTAACCTAAGTATCAAATGGTTTAATTTTTTGCTTTTCAAGTTGTGACTTAAAGTGTCAAATAAAATTAAACCGCTCTCACGTAAAGGTGGAGAAAATCACATGCGTCGTTGTTCTACGATCCCGACGAAATATAAAAGAATGCCAATGTCGCATTTTTCGCACATCCGTCGTTCTACGATCGTGACAAATTGTTTCTTATGGTAGCTAAGACACTACACACTTCTAGGGGTAGTCCAAAAACACAAAAAAGGGTCTAGTTTTATCTGGCGTCTTCGGACGAACAGTATACAAATATGATGAACAACTTTGAAAAACAGAAAAGGTACCGACACAGAAAATTTCCTGTCTCCCCTATCCTGTGATAGGAATCTGTTTCAAATCAGTTTATTCGTTGAATATTGTCTAACGCCTTGCTGTTTTAGAGATATTCAAGTTGTCTATAATTTCATTTATAATTTATTTCTTTTTGAGCTCTTAACAGTTTATTTTATGCTACTTATAGATACATGAGTGCAATACCGCGAACTTACGCCGCGCTCACTTAAATTTCCATAATACTGGTCGCCATCTTGCGACGATAGGTGTTTTCCCGCCAAGCCGCATTACAAATTCATGAGTGGACCGTTCGCGCGGGAAAATTAATCTCGATGGAAATTTTCAAAAAAGCGAATGTTTGCCGTATGGAAAAATGGTTCATAAGCCGCGGATGGAGGTAAATTGAAATCTCATTCATATAATGGGATGTTTAAGAGCTAAATTGGGTTGGCAGGGGTCGAGTCGGGAAAGGTACATTTGCCTTAGTGGAATATCTGAAAGTGTTCGAATGTTGTCAAATTCAATTTATTAACTTTGCCCTCAACTTCATAAAGGTCTATTCACCTTTTTACTATAAGAAAACTTCGTTTTATTTACCATAAATATAAATTATTCAATGTTATTAGCGGATTTCAACGGATTTTAACAGTATTACTTAAATTGCACGGATTCACTAATTATAACCACACTTTAATACTCTAAAATTTCATTGTGTAAATTTTGAAGCGGAATCAATATTTATCTCGGAACTGGCTATATTGAAAAGACCAATGTTACTAAATACTTGGGACTATTTGTTGACTCCAAACTTTCATGGAGCTACCAATTCGAACATGTAAAATCAAAAATATCACCCGTAACTGGCGTATTGCATAGACTTCGTGGCTTGTTTCCTCATTCCGTTTTGTTTGCCGTCTACTATGCTATCATGTATATGAGGTTTCGCCAGCAAAAATCAGATCTCAGAAATACAAGTTCTTCAGAACAGAGCTCTGAGAAACATTCGTGGACTGAAATGGGATTCCCATGTCAAGGATATCTACCGACAGACAAAAATACTTCCCTTCAAGGTGATGCCACTGCATGGCATTACCAATACTATTTTGAATATCATAAACTTTTCTGCTCACACAAATTTAAAATACACATTTAGTCATAAAATACACAGATATTCACAATAACAATACGCGTTACAAATTTTCATGTGTCTAAGTTTCGCTTAACGAAGTTCGGCAGACGGTCTCTGGAATATATTGGCCATTCCGAATTTAATAAACTACCCGATGAGCTAAAACATGAAAAGTCAAATAAAAAATCCAGAAGTGTCGCAATTAAAAATATTGCTTAAATATTTTTTAGGGCGATAGTTATTAATGTAATTTATATATATGATGTAAATTACCGTGTTTTACGTTTCTTATATTGTTATGTTTTTTTACTATTTCCGATGTATTAACTACGTATGATATTACGTATTGTCATAAAAACGTTTTCTTTTTATGTACGGTCCCAAATGAGTTTTTTTTTAAAAACTCCTGGGAGTATAATATGTACTTTATGTATTATATGTTTTATTAATAATAAAGAAAAAAAAAAAAAAGAATCATACGATTTTAAATATTATATTATACTTGTCGTTGTTTTTATATATATTTTTAAAAACAATAATTATAATATACACCAGAGGTGGCCAACCGGTCGATCGTTGCTATTGGGACTGTCGATCGCTATATTATACTTGTCGTTGTTTTTATATATATTTTTAAAAATAATAATTATAATATACACCAGAGGTGGCCAACCGGTCGATCGTTGCTATTGGGACTGTCGATCGCGACCAAGTAAAAAAATAATAAGGTTCCAGAATGACGAAAACAATAAATATTTTATTAGCATCTTTTCTGGGTGTATGTCCGCTATCGGACGTCTGGGATTATGTTGGCCAAAAGTACTTTATTTACGGCTCTCCGGCTGCAATATTTCATAGTCCCTGGACACGCTGGATTCTATGACCGATTACCTGTAACAGATGATCGAAATTTGTTGCATTTGGTGTCACAAAGCAGTGCTCTATGCACCATTGGCTACGAACAGAGGTATGGTGATTGATAAATCACATGGACACTAAATAGTAAAAAGTAGACTTAGGGTCTGATCTAGTTGGCCACCCCTGCTTGCTATACACCGTTTGATCTCCTTATAAAATAATGAGGAAGTTCGGGGTTATTTTTATTTGTTAATAGAATATTAAACTAAGCCAAAAATATATATTTTTATATATCATATTATCAACGCTATGATTTTTTTTTAAAGTTTTGTATTTTTGAAATAACCACGTCAGAGGTTCTTGTCTGTCAGTTCTCTCGATTGGTTCGTTAACGGTAAACAAAGTGAATATCCTTCACAGCTCTCAAATCTTTGGTTGGTTCATATACCAGTGACGTCGTTCAAAGTAGTGCGTTTTTATATAAAAAAAAAAATTCGTGCATTTCAAGAAACTTTACCGTAAAATTTAATGCTCTAATTTTTACCGCGCGCAAGAAAACATTTTTTGTATCCGATTTTCCGTAGGGCTGAAGTTCCTCGTTGTATAAATTCGTCAAAGCTTAAACAAAAAAAGGCATTGTTTGATTTCAAGTGTATAAAAACATTTATTTACAATCCATACTAATATTATAAGTGCGAATGTGTGTTTGTTTGTTTGTGTTTCCTTCACGTCTCAACGGAGCGACCGATTGACATATTTTTTGCATAGAGATAGACGAAGAGGTAAAAAATAAAATAGGATACTTATTCTTCATCCCCGATTTTAAAAAAGTACAAAGAAAAAAATATGTTATAATTTATTAACAATGAGCAACATTATTTAAAAATGAGTAGGCGGTAAGGTAGGATGTCAAAAGGAATCAATTTAAAATTAATTCTTTAAATTTCTATAATTGACTTGCTTTATCTATGGTTAGTTTGGTTTGCTTTTCGTTTTGGTATTATAGTAGGATTTTGGATTTGCAAACAGAATAACGATGGTACGTCGCCATAGACTAAAGGATCGTCGTACTTTTTTTCATAGTGATAGTTAGAAAACCGGCAATCGATACAAGCTACTTTCTATCGCGAAAAAATATATTATTCTATCGGGAAAATTCTTACTCATAAATGACATAACTAATTAATTACCTAACTAATACTCCCTAATACCATGTGAACGAAGCCGTGGGTAAAAGCTAGTTATTAATAAAGCTTGAATCGCGGCAGGAATTTCACTGTGTGTTTTTATTATCTATAAATTAATCATTAAGGCTGGTCTGATAAAACTAATAATAAATGTCATTAAAAAAAACCGTTCTTTCGAAATAAAACCATTAAAAAAACGCTAATTTTCAAAGATTGTATTTCTGATAAAAAAAATACCTAAAAGTTTTTCATAACTAAAATATAATTACTTTTTGATCAACTGATTACGCCCCTTGAAATTTCTATGAAATAAAAATGTTTATATCGTCCATTCGATGGCATTAAAATTTTGCTAAAAACATTACATATGTAGATCTTAAATATTTGCGATTAAAATAATATTCAAAGAAAAATGTCCCTTTAAAAAGGGTTTGAACTAAAGTATTTTAACAATATTATGAATTGCATTATTTTTTGGGAATTCGTTTTAGTGACATGGTGATAATAATTTGCTGTCAGTTTTTAAAATACAAATACACAAAGACCCAGAAATCAACAATATGACGTCAGCTAACGTGTGCTGTTTATAGATTTTACCTATAAAATAATTACGCAAAAACTCTGTCGATCTCTGTCTTTTTCAGTTTGGCAAATAAAGTAGAAAAGAACGTAAGAAATTGACGAACATACAATGTTAAAGGATTTTTTTTGATTGCTTTGTTTTGGAACGGTATATTTTACCCGTTTGGTGGCAAATCGTACGATTCGAACGACCGACCATAGCCTTAAGCCAAGAATATAAGAAAGTACCACAAAATTTATGTGATTTAAAATGCTTAAACATTTTATTAAAAACATTTACAAAGATTTTGCTTTGATCACGTTTTTCTTTAATCTATTATCTTCAAATTATTTTAAGAAATTTTCCTTTTTTACTTTGCCTGTATAAACATGAGTCTAAATTTCAAGATACGTAATCTGCCGGGCAAAAGTAATTATCGACGGTGAAAGGCAAATATTACCAAGCGACATTTAGCTAACTTTATAGAAGAGCCAATTATTTTCTATTATTTTAATAAATAAAAAAACTTCATATTTACTTGTTATATTGGCGTGGTTCTCATATAATTCAAATAAAAAAAAATGGATTTAAAAAAAAATCTTAATATGACTCTTCTGTAAAGTTTGGATACATGTCGCTTAGTAATTTTTGATTTTCCAGCGTCGCGCGTCGTTATATTTAAAATATACATCTACTACTTTTAAGAATATGTTTATCAGGAATATATTAGAAAACGTTTGTCTTTACATAACAATAATTTTAAAAAAAAATAATGGTGAGATTTTAAAAAAACGGCGTGGTGTTTTAAAATGTCAACATCGTATAATTTCGTTTCTTTTTACCACTACACTTTACCAAACTCATTCACTCCGCCCATTTTCTTTTTCTTATAATTATTCAATCTTGACCTGCATAATTTTTTCTGGTTGGTTGGAAAGTATCGCTCCATACCAATAAACCCACCAATGCAGTATGCACAAAAGTTTACATCAAATAAAATAAATTAACACAGTCTTAACAAATACATAATAAATCAACAAATGCCATCTTTCTAAATCCTTTTCGATTGTCGTTTACGCTTTATTACCTTTACGTTTAATATCCGCACCGGGCGAACAGGAGGAGTGAGGAGTGGACCAATGAGCACTCGGTATTCAGAATCCTTCTCGCGTGGCACTAGAGGTGCCGGCTGATGGAAACGGAGGATCGGATTTGAGAATATTGTAAGCAACTTATACCGGACGTGCCTCCATTAACTCCGCTCGCAATGCTCTCCACTGCTCCTGTGCTCCGGATACCTACTCTTCTGTGCTGTTCTCCGGGTATTAAAATGAAAACATATTTTACACTGAAAACGTTTTAAATCAATGAATTGAATTATTTGTAAAATTGAAACGCGCTAGCTCTGTGATTATAATGTATTATATAATTAAAATTAAAATAAAAACACTTTTACAATGTATTTATTACTGACAAGTTTTTAACCATTAGTTGAAATCAAAGAGTTTTTTATCTTAATTTTAGCTAGAATTATTGTTTACCTTATCATAGGGACGATATTTCAAAGTATCTTATTCTTGTATACCACGTTTTCTTTGAAGACATTATATGTCGAAACCGTCCAACAAAACAATATTTACAAAGATTACATTTACGCAAATAACACATTATTTAATAATACAGTCCACTTACATTAAAAAGCATTGTCAGGTTATAATACACGTACTAACCTACATTAAAATCCTAGGTTAACTTTATTACGAATAATATTATTCAAAATAAAGATATATCTAGAAAAATAGTGACGAATTTTTCCTGAGAAGACTTTTACATTTATTGGTGTAAAAAAATGTACACGTACTATAGTAACTTTAAACTATATTCAAACATTTTTTATTAGTAAAAATAACAATTTTTAAAGCTGCTATAGCTGATCTCCAGGAGCTTCTATAAAAAAGGCGCAATGCGGTGACCACGATACGATATCTTTGGACTGGATTATCTAAAATAAATTAAACCAAGGAGATTTCGGTAAAGAATTGTATAATTTTGTAATTAATCAAAGGAATGAGCAAAATATTTTTTTGACAAAATGGCGGCTTATAAAAAAAACGATTTTTCACTTTTTTATTATTAGGTGTTCACGGATGTTGCATTGTGATCGCGAATACGATAAACAACCATGGTGACAAATTGTTATCACGTCGATAGTTATTTGTGATTGATAGTCGAAAACACTCGTCCAGCATTCTGGCTCTATTTCTCATGCAGAACTCATAAATTTTATAAAAAAGGTAAGTACCACTTGGTTTTTCAGGTTTGATGGTATAACCTAAAACCCAATTTGCAGTTACCACGGGAAGATTCAACTTTAACCAAATTGATCGATCTCCTCGACCAGTTGAATGCAAATAGCCTTCGAATATTTCAGGGCCCAAGTACTCCGAAGTACGACCGCCGACCATCCAAAGTACGGCGGATATTGTATACCCTCAAACCAATTCGCAGCCGCTTTGATGAATGTTTTCGCGCTTCAGAAACTCGAATCCATCAAACTCATTCATTATAAGCTCCACCGCAAACGATGATGCCTTTATTCCCCGAATATCGACTTGTCTTGTTAATATCCTTTATAAAGAGGGGAATCCGTTTCCTCATAAAAAAAACTTTACCCCTTCGGGCGATTTTTAGGGCTCGAATAAAAAATTGTGTTCAATACAGAAATTTTCTTCTACTTGATTAATTTTATTATTAAAAAAGATAAAATTATAAAGGCATTTAAATAAAATCTAAATAAATAGGTTTAGCTTTAGCGGGTTCTGTGCCTCGATTATTAAAGCTATCTTCATCTGTATATATCGAGACGGTACACTTAATTTTTGTACGATCTGTATCTTACCTCGTTACGTTCTACCTTCTTGTTATATCGACATCATATGATCGAAACAAGCCAATGAATGACAGTTAACAATTAGTCCGCGTTTCTTACGTCTTTTACTTTTAAAATAGTTCTCATTTATATTTTAAATAGGCTTCTGTGATAGAAAGTGCCCACTTCAAAGCGATTATAAACTCCAATAAATCCCAATTCAAGCAAATAAAGCTCGCTATAATATGATTTTCATATTACTTTTAACCATTGCCAAAACGATATGCTTAACGATCGTCTGCATTTATCTACCGAGCGACTACAAAGCCGGCTCCTTTAACGTCTCGATACGCACACTCCGGAAGATAGTTAAACAAACGAAAAAAATATAATTCAATTTATTTTTATATTGGTAACATTTAACGGCTAGATGCTCTTGTATGTCAATAGGGCAGCATCTAGCTAGTCTAGACTGCTGCACTGCATTTAGCCACTCGTTTCCAAAACTGACATTTATGTCAGAATTAATTTCGACTTCAAAATTTACTTATTTATATCTCATATTTTTAATTAGCTTTAAAAAAAATGCCATCCTCAAACTGATTAAAAATGTAAATAAATCATAATTAAAGGAAAAATCGCTCGGTGGAACTAATTTTTTAGCACTGTTAAGCTAGGGTTTCCTAGGACAGCGGTGCCCGTATCTTAACGGCCGTAGTGAACGGTGATGCGGTGGACAGCCGTCGTAGTGGTGACTAGAGAGTGGTTTTATTTTTTAACGTTGTTATCAACACCATTTTTATAGGAAACCACTCTCTAGTCAATCGCATTAATGTTCACTACGGCCGTTAAAATACAGGCACCGCTGTCCTAGGAAACCCGAGCTTTAATGCGTAGACAAATGAATCGAGGGGTTCTAGACTCGTCGGTATAAACCGATGTATGTATCAAAACTTGATGGTGGGGGGATCGGTAGTATTTATCTGTAGTCGGTCGGGAGAATTTTATCTTCAACTATAACATCATTCTGAAGCTATGTCATTTAAGAGCGTAGATATGTGTACCGTGACGTACGCTTCCCCTTGTTTAATATCGATGAACCTACCCAAAACTTGAAGGTGGGGGGTCGGTAGTATATCTTTGTAATCGCTAGAGCGAATTTAACTTTACCGTCAAGGCGAAGGTATAACATCTTTATCTTCCCATCATAATCGAGGCCCTGGTAATGCGCAGATATAAGAAGTTGTTTATTGTGTATGCAGACAATTGGTAGAATATCATATTTTCCATATTCCATTCCATTCCGTCTTGTTAGGACATTTTCAAACTGCGTGTGTTTCAAACAAAATATACTAACAAGACGAAACGCGTCAAAATATACCCTCTTATATATTTTAACAAATAAACCACCAACCATTTGACCAACGTAGCGATTTCTTTTTTTTTTTTCATTTCATTTCATTTTTTTTTTTGCATTACAACAGGCCAGGATGCCCAATTACAGTGGTGAATTACATCACAGAACAACCAGGCTTGAGAAAAATCACATTTTTAATTTTTGTGTTCTCACCGGGAATCGAACCCGGAACCTTCCGTGCGTGAGTCAAGCGTCTTGACCACTACACCACGGAGGCTGCCAACGACACGCACCCGACGCAGACAAATGGAGCGGCTAAGTAGGAGAGTGGTAGGGGTTTGTGGAGGGACTGCTAGTCCGAGAAATTAAGGATTTACTCCATTTTGAGATTAGCTTAAAAAAAATATTTATTTTAAAAATGAGTTTTTGGATAAAAAAATATTAGGATTTTTTTTCAAGCTTACCATGAGGAATTTTCCTCTGAAGTTTCGTGGTCTGGCCCTGAAAAACCGTGTATATACAGTTTACATACTCGTACGTATTCAAAAGGGCGGGCATATTGTCTTAAGGCAATTTCTTCCTACCTACCCAAACCGTTCAATTTTAGAATTGGCATATGAACATATTGTAGGTATATTATAATATTTTCATTACATAAGAAAACATCACAAAAATATTTTTTTTTTTTAGAAATAAAAATTAACTAAATATCTACACCATACTATGACAAGAGGAGGGGGTAAAGAGGGAAGGAAAGATGGAGGAGAAAGGTAAAACTAGAATATTCAGGAAGTGACACTTGATTGGAATGTGAATAAAGAGGGGCGTCTCTGACATTAGTGGGTAGATTTTTTCATAATCGAGCAGCTACTATTGTAAAAGAGGAGGCAAAAAAAGAGCGATGAATGGGTTTTGAAAGGGTTCTCTCGTTACTAAAACGAAGAGATACCCATGCTGTGATAGAGGTAGGAAGAGCTCCCTCAGATAAACGGGCGAAGTGGGATTATTAAAAATATTGCGTAGAAGTGATAGAATGTAAATGTTTCATCTATGCCTGATGCTGCGCTGGTATAGCTGTGTGTGATATTCGGCTATGTGGTCAAATTAAAAAAAAAATACTACAGCCAACTTCATCGTGATGCTCACCATTAGGCTTGAAATGACAGTATATTATGTTATTTATAGCATGGGCAAAACACTCTGACGTTGGTTGATTTTGGAGAACGAGATTTTTGATAAATGTTTTCATACATTTTTGAGAAGCTTCGTCTTCAACAGAAAAAAATGCTCTTATTTTTACCGCGCGTAAGAAAACTTTCTCCATCGAATTTCCCATAGCATTGAACTTCCTCTGAAATGACGATGATGTACGGTTGTTAATGTTAAGGGTTGTTTAATAAAATGTGAGTTTCAGTTTGTTCCATTATTTTAAATTAGACAGTTTCTGCAGAGAAATGTGTAACGGATATTTATGGACTGTCGACCAGACTGTTCACTATTTCTGCGCTCCGTTTTTAACGTTTTATTTACTCTCTGAGAATTCTACAAAAAATGTCAAGACGTGAACGTTGAAAAGCACAGTAGAAGTGGGGTATGAGGCACAAAACATTTTTCAATACGAAAATAATATAATATTGTTTTTTTTATTTGAATAAAACAAACAAACAAACACACCATCGCGCCGTTTCCCCGTAGGAGTAGGCAGAGAGGATAGAACGCCATAACACTCTATCTTGGCACACAGACCTCGCTTCCCCTACATTCATACATCTTCTCATGCACGCACGCCGATTATTCCTACTTTTGACATGTCCATCTTCAAGTATTTGATGGACTTGATCGCGCCATGTCTTTCTCGGTCTTCCTCGTTTTCTGCGTCCATCAACATTCGCATCGTAGATCCTTTTAGCCGTTTATTCGCTGTCAATTCGCTCTACATGTCCAAACCAACGCAGCACCCCTTTCTTGATTCTGTCAATAATGCATGTCTCAGCCTTACACACTTCGCGGATCTCGACATTTGTGCACCTATCATACATCGTTTTACCACACATTCGCCCGAGGGATCGCATTTAGACTGCATTCAACCTACTTTCATCATAATTTTTCCAATTCCATACTTCGCTCCCATACATTAGAGTTGGCACTAGAACTCCTTGTGCTAGTTTAGCCTCCTGCGATAAACATTTGTTTGCCAAAGTAGATTAACCTTAAAAATAGCTAAAAGACGTATTTGAATGTTTATGGTACAGTGCCCTTGAGGTGATTTTCACGAAAATGACGCTTAAGAAGTTATCCATAGTAACATTAATAATAATTCACGTTAAAAAAACAATGGTTCGAACTGTCAGTAGGGTCGCAGTGAGCCACATCTTGCTGGAGAGTGTGATTCTATAAAATGCTGCGAACGCCCAGTTGCATTCCACCGGCAACACTACTGACTAGTCCTACTCGTTAGCGTCCACGTCGCGAGCCCTGGGCAATGGGATCACACTCATAACGGTGTGATCGCACCAGATAACGAGAGGATGAACGGCGAGTTTCCGGCGCCTCAAAACCAAAACCAACCAGCTAAGGAAAGGTAACCCCGACAGAAAAATCCACCAGAGAATGCAACGGGAAACCAATCTGGTCACCTTTTCCCAGGAATCACTATGGCGAGTACATCCAATAAGCAGTCGTCCTGGCTACGGAATATAAGAGTAGCGCAGGACCGAGATGCTTTCACTGTAGTGATCGCCAACGTTGGGGGAACCCGACAAGGCGCCAAAAGAAGAAAAAGAAAAGAACAACCAATACAAATAAAATACAGTCGTCCATATTATCATCTCGTCTTTAATGTATTTTAAAAAATCCTTCTCTGAAATGTTCATCATTTCTGTAAATTTGTTCTCCCTGCATTCCATTTTTTCCAATTCCAACCTAAAAATATATATTTGTTTACGTTTTTTTTAACTGGTGGCGATTTCTGAAATAAATTATAAATTCTAGTATGTATACGAAATAGCACGCTAGTTGCCGAGTGATAAAAATATTTTTGTTATCACTTTTGTAATCCGATTATCGATATGTAGCAGACCGTCTACATTGGGCCGTGTAGGGTTAGTATCCTGAAATTTACAATTTATTTTAATTGACCAAAAGTAACCAAATGTTTTGAAATATTGTATATTATGTAAATATTAATAAAAAAGTTGTGCTTTCGGTTCAGATGATGCGTATTTTAAAACAAACAGAGAACTCAATGACACGAATATGCAATAATATACTCCCATAAATCTAACACAATAAAATGTGTATAAGAGATATGCATATTTTACACGCACGTAATAAAGTCTTCACATATTTCAGGAGACAACAAAGATTTGATATATACTCGTATACATATATTGAATTTATGAAATTGATCGCATGAAATATAATAATATTTTAGCTTTGAAAGAGATTGAAAAAGTTCCAGGTGTATAAGGCAGGCGCCATAGAATTATAATAGTCAGAAGGCGCGTAGAACCAATTTTGTGTACATCGTACTGTGTCCAAAAGTCCCCACTCTACCCGACATCCCGCCTGCGCGCATGCGTGAAGTGGCTCCGTAATATTGCCAGACCGTGAACAATATATTATCATAACACAAATATAAGATCATTTTTTGCTATGTTATGTTTTACCACAAAAAAAGACTGGACTATTGAAAATAAAATAGATACTTTAAATAGGCAAACGTAAAAAAAACATTAAATACTAATTTATTTATTAATTTTTTTCCACTATAAAATAATTAAAATAATGTGAACTCACTGGGGTTACCCGTGCCGAGGACACTTAACAATATACATTTATTTAAAAAATATTTTTACATTTAAGAATAAACAAAGAAGAATAACTAAATAAACAGAGATAATTAACAAAATGATCAGACAGTTTTAAATACTACGTTTTAATGTTTATAATTAATTTATGTACATCTATATTATTTATTAAACCCAGTTTTTTTATAACTGCTTTGATATATATATTGTCCATGGTAATTTGTCATCTAATTCCAGACCCAAGCACTTAACATTCTCATTCTCTGGGGTGGTATTCCAAACGCTCTCGCGGCTGTTTTATCTCTTATTATATTTTTTTTTTACTTGACAAAAAATCGGATAAAAAAGTGGTTGGAATCGTCGCGCGTCGAGGAAAACATTGTCTCATTTAATAGTTCATTTTGTCATCCAGTACCAGAAATTGAAGAACATTCAAACCATATTAAAGGTAGGTATCCACTCCATGTACCCATTCCTTTCTCAAACATTTCCCAATAACAAAACTGAATGAAATTCGATTTTCATTTACAGTCCGCGTTTTCGTTACATACAAAATACACGAGAAAATCTGTTTTAGAATAGCAACCCTGTTTGTTTAATTTTTTTCTTCTTTAATTACTAGGTTTAGTTTTATGGGGTTAGTAATTTCTGTTAACACGCGGACAATGATCGAGTTCTGGGACAAAACAATATTGAATCGTCCACCTGTAAACGGCCTTTTTGTAATTGGCTTTGGCCGTAAATATAATAAATAAATAAATATGGCCACTGTTTATTTATTAGTCATCTCGCTCGCTTAGCAAAATCGAACCACTGGCCGTAAATAGAATATATAAATAAATATGGCCACTGTGTATTTATTAGTCATCTCGCTCGCTTCGCAAAATCGAACCACTTGAAATTCGAATTATCACTTATCACCCAATCCTCAATGAATATCTTCAAATGAAAAGCCAATGTCTTACTTATCTCAGACATTAGCGACTATGCGGGCCCTTGTATCGCCTCGAGGAATCGGTTACCCCATTCTATCCTTTCCTACCCTACTTCGTCCTGCCCCGTTCTGTCCTATCGCACCCTACACCGTCCCTAAATATCTACGTTGGTATCTCATCATGCTCCTATTTCAGCTCTGATCCAAAGCCGATTACTACTAGAAGCAATTAGGGCTTATCATTTGAAGAGCCCGGAATGACAATGGGCCAAGTCTTCACACATTTATTATTAGTACACAAAAAAAACAAAAATTACGGTGAATCTTCTAAGAGCTTTGTAGTTGCTAGACGGAACTTTATTAGAATCCATAAATTACTCATATATTTTTTTTGTAAAACCAATAAGTATATGATAAAAATATCTCTCCCCCACTCTATAATCTCATCCCTTAACCTTCATATTGTAACAGTATTATTATTGTTGTCTTATAAATAAAATAAATAAATTATTTTTTCTCTTTACTGTGTAACATGCTTTCTCATACATTTGTGAAAAACTTCAACTTCATGTAGGTGCCTATGTACATTTTTTTATATTTTATATAACAACTCTATTTTTTCCTAAATAAATTAATAAAATAAACATATATCCAAGATGCTTTTTTTTTTAAAATAAATATTTAAACAGGCGGATAATCTTTTAAGTCGAGGAGTTTACAATAATGACCCGGCGGCGGCGCGGCGTTGGCCAACTAAAAAAAAAAAATTGGATACAAAATGGATTTTTCCTAACCATGTAGGTAACAATAAAAATATATAATTTACATAAGTAGTTTTCTAATAAAATTAAAATTATTGTATCATAACAACAATATTTTCATATTTACCATGTGTTTTTTACAAGTCAAATACTAATCTTCTATAAATTTTTTTTGCAAGTATGTACTTTTTTTTGCCAATAAACGCCGTATTTCGGCACTGAACTGAAAAACAAGATGCGGAATTATTGGCAGGGTGAAGTGGCCATTATACACACCGGTCACATTCACCCTTCTTTCTATGTTCAAATATCCACATTTCCTCAACTCTTCAACCTGTAGACTTTTGTAAAATAAAAGAGGCGAAACCTTTATTGCTGTGGGTGAGATTCATCCGTCTGTAAAGAAGTTCAGTGCTGCAGGAATTTGGATTTTAAAATGTTTTCTTACGCGCCGTAAAAATTGGGGCTATTGAATGCTCTAATTTTTTAACAATGTTTGAGTATGTCCAAATGCTTGCAAATTGGCTGGATTTCCTCCCTAGGGAGTTATTCATATTTAAATTTATATCAATAGAGAGGGAAAACATTTTTGAGAATGGAATATGGAAGTCTAGGCATTTACAGGGCGTTTCAACGTCCACATTTCCCCAACTCTTTCATCTGAAACATGGGCAGAATGGTGAATGTTACACAGTGTGTAAAGTGGCCACTTAAACCAGCCAATGACAGGCCATAAGCCTTTTAAATGCCTAGATTTCCATATTCCCTTCTCAAAAATGTTTTCCCTCTCTGTTGAAATAGCTCTAATTTTTAACTGCACTGTGAAGTTTTCTGAAAATGTATGGAAATAAATAAATGTTTTTTTTTAATGAAAACGAACTACTTTGAACGACGTCCCTAGTTCTTCCAAATCAAATAATGATTAAGTGTTGTGAGAGATTTCAGGTTTACGGGAAGCCAACTGACTAATCAGCAGAAACTACCGAGAAGAAGTGGACGAGAATTTGAGACGTCACACGCGGAGTTATTTCAAAATTACAAAACTGAACAAATTATACCGCTGATTACCGTTCGATACATAAAAATTAAAAGAGAGAAAAAAAAAAGAAAAAATTCATTACTTCACTAACTAGGCAGCGTCTGAAAACACTTTTCAATTATGTTTTCCCTCTGTTGTTAAATCCAGGCTTGTCTAAAAACATTCATTTTGATCCACTAAAACTAATGTTGAAATATTGTTCAATCAAAATAAAATTGTGATACGTCATAAGCCCTGTTAATTCCTTCTCCACAAAGTTCTCCATATCTGTTGCAATATCAATATTGTTTTATTCATTAATAATTCGTTTTTGTTCTCTTATTACTATGAACGTACATTCTATTAGATTTCCCGATTGCAAGACTATCCCATTTACATTTTTGTCGCAAATTGGATATACGAATATCTTTTGTCAATTACTTCTTAATTTTAAAGGACCTTAATAAGGCTTTATAGCTCTGGTCCCATAATCTCCTGGTCCTTTATCCTGGACTGATAAGGTACCATTTGAGACTTGATTAAATTGCCTCTGAAAATTAAGATTTTCAATCGGCTTCCAGGAAGGCCCTTTATTTAAAAAAGTTAAATTAGTTTCTTGCATTAATGTAAAATTAATACTTAAATCGACAGTGTTTTAGGTGTCTCTAAATCTTTGTTTAAAAGTACAAGCATTGATTAACAATTGAATTTTATCAGGATTGATATACTCGTATATTTCAATAGAAATGGAGAACCCATTTGAAAAGGGAATGAAATCTTATATTTTTTTATCTTTATATATATTATTCATCTGTACGTGTGATGCCACCGTACTCCTCCTAAACGGCTTAATCGATTTACGTGCGGTTTTCAGAGAAATATAGATCTTTGCACTGTACGTGTTCGTAGATATTAAAATCTTCAATCGAACATGTAAAAAAAAAAGTTAGGATCATAAATGTTTTATTCATCTATCTACCAAGATTGCATTTGAAGAGAATGCATTTGCAAAAAAGTGGAAAGATCTGGTTTTTTTGTGTATAAAAAAAGTTTGTTTTTGAATGTTTACATACAACATTTGTATTTTGTGGATCTCAATCAGATTCTTTCCTTAAATTCCTTATAATTTCTACCCATTTATTTATTTTTATTGGATTTTTGGTAATACTAAAATAATATTAAATTCAAAACATTTATTTAAATCGTATTTCTATATAAGTACACCCTTCTGTTGGTGAGAAGACCGGAGTTTGACGTTTGCAAAAAGAATGCCATATTTGAAAAAATAAGTATTTTATGTTTTGGAATTCAGCCATAAGCAAGTACCCCGGTACCTACTCAAATTCAATATTATTTTAATATTAACAATTTTTAGTTTTGGAATTTAATCACAAACAAGTACCTAGGTACCTACTTATCAATGTAATGTCTTTTTCAAAGGTAATACATAGCAGGCAAGCCAACGTTCGAACAGGACAACGTCTGTCGGGTCCGCTAGTATGGATATAAAATACAACATTTAGTTGACTTATGCACAATATTTTAAGGAATATATTTAAACTTACACTAGAATATTTCATATTTCACAGTCCCTGGACTGGCACCTGAAGCGTGAGACCGATCATCTTACCATTATGTAAAAAAAAAATCAAGATACGCTGCGATTGGTTTACCAATGCAGTGCCCTATGATGATGATAATGACGATATTCAAACTTAACTTAACTTTACAACATTTGGAATTCGTCCAAATGTTTGTAGACGAAATACTGGATTTCACCCCCTAGGGAGTCATTAAGATTAACGAATTACGACAGAGATGGAAAACACTTAAGAAAGGGAAATATGGAAATATAAACATTTACACGGTTCATGTCATTGGCATTGGCTGGTTTAAGTGGCCACTTTCCACATTGTGACATTCACCATTTGTCCTTTGTTTAAACATTCATATTTCTTTCATTCTTCCATCTGTTGATTTTAGTGAAGTCAAAGAGCAGAGACTTTTATTGTCGTGAAGAGATCTATCTGATTGAATTATATCACATACTGGGGATATTAGGCCTAGAATAATAATAAAAATGGTAAAATTGTTTTTAGGCGTTGCCTAGTGTGTGAAATAATTAAATCAGGGGAATATCAAAATATTTTTCAGTCTACACTCACTTAGAAGGTTGCAAAAATTCTTACCCATTAGTACTAAATGCACCCTTGTACAAGCATTTCTACTACCCATTCTAGATTACGCTGATGTTTCCATGACTGATTTAAGCTGTGAGCAACTCGATAAACTTGAACGACTTCAGAATACATGCATAAGGTACATTTTTGGTCTTAGGAAATATGACCACATTTCTGATTATCGTAGGCAACTGAAATGGCTCAAAATTAGACAGCGGAGAGATTCTCACTTCTGTTCATTGTACTTCATAGTCCTAACGCTCCTATATACCCGCGTGAAAAATTTCAACGCTTATCAGTTCATGGTTTACCTCTTCGTTCTAATTCTCAAGGCACACTCTTAATACCCATCCACAATTCCTCTTTCTTCTCTAACTAATATAGTGTCCATGCGGCTCGACTGTGGAATCATCTCCCACCCACCATCAAAGATATTACTACATTATCTCTGTTTAAATCACGTCTAAAAAAACATCTCCTTTCTCTTCCTTAATCTCTCCTCCTTTCCTTTTTCCTCTTTCCTCTTTTTTCATTTTTCTCATTGAGTAATAGTTTTGATTTAAGGTAATTTATAAACAAATACGTTTATTTATATTTTTATATACTTTTAGCTTTTTAATCTTTTTTTCTTCTATTATATATGTCCTGTAACTTGAATTATAAAAATAAAACTTTTATTTTATTGGTTGGTTGGAAGAAATTGCCATTTGGCAATGTACAAATAACAATATGTACAAAAAGTTAAATGAATGATTAAAAAATAATATCGTCATTACAATGGAAGTTTCAGCTCTTTAACTTTACCAAAATCAACAGATGGAAGAGTTAATGAAATATGGATGTTCAAAATGCTGAATGTTGCACGGTGTGTAAAGTGGCCAAATAAAACTGCCAACAACAGGTCAAAAGCCCTTTAAATGCTTAGATTTACATATTTTATTTTATTTTTCAGTTAACTGTCGAAATCAGGCATATCGTTTCTTATTTGACATCATTTTACAATTATTTTTTTGTAGCACTGATTGAAAATACCGATTATTAATTTTTTTGTAGTTTATATGTTTATACTAAAAATATTAATAATTAAAACAAGACTATTTTTTAATTTTTTAAATTTTTTATTTTTATAAATGAAATATTTGCGTTCTTATGATTTACTCAAATATTTAATTTTGAGGGCCATTTTCAACGAGTTGTAAATAACTCATTATTAGAAAATGGAATCAAGTTGGGGTAAAGTGGGATTCGAACCACGGAACTTTGGTCCGTGAGTCCGAGACACAAGACCACAACCCGAGTTACCATTATGTGCATATGAATTGTGTTTTTTTTTTATGTAATGGGAAACGTTATTGTAAATATATGTATAAAATTATATAAAAAATGTATAAAGTAGTAATATTGATTACTTATATATATTTTTTATCTGAATTTACTAAAAAAAAGTGGATTTGTTGCTTATTTTTCGGATCGATAAATTTGCGATTGTATAATAGAAACATGAGAATTACTATCTCGTATTCATTTGAATAAATCCGTAGCATGTCATAACAAAATAAATTGTTTTAATTAAATTACGAATTTAAAAGCTTTATTTAAATTTATATATCTATAGAATCACTTTGTAAAGCGCCCTTGAGAAATAATGTAACGAAAATGGCGCTATATAAATTATCCATGATAATAATAACAATAATAATTAAATATCACGATAACATGTTCTTTTGATTGAACTGCATTCATAAAAAATGTAAAAAATGTAAGCATTTTTAAAAATATATACTCGTATATTACTAACTTCTGTTCTTAAATGAAAACTAATTAACTTAATTGAATAACTTTTTTTAAAATTCAATTTATTTATCTATGTCAGTGTACATTACAAAGCTTTAATTCCTACATATAATAAGAAAGTCAATAAAATTAAATATCTATAAAAATAACACATTTAAAAAATGCTTAAAAAACTAACGTCGAAAAACGTCCCCAAAGACGTGAAACATATCTATGTCCAATGTAATATTGTTCAACATAGAGGTAGCCCTTTATATGCATAGCCATTGTGGTAAAAACTGTGTTAAGAAAAACTATTGATCGTCTTAGCATATTGCTTAAAACAAAACTTAGCTCTGTTGGGTAGACTGAAATTATGTAATTAAAAACATATCTAACATTATTCAGGCGTAGGTACTTTGCGGGGAATTTGTGTTTTTAATTTTTTAATTTTTTAAAATTATTTATTTATTTATTTATTTACTTATTTACTTAAAAACAGTTCATAACACATTATTTGAGACAATTCCTTGGAACTAAAAGTCCTGCATTGAGTTGGGATGAGCAATTAGTTGACACAGACACATGAGTATCATCAAAAATATTTTATAGGATCAGAAACACATCAATAATAATAACAATAAAAAAAACAAATATATGGCATCAATATGGTAAATAGTAAACTCAAACATTCGGAAAATCATAAAGGAGTTTCCCACTCAAATCCCTCCCACTAAGGAAGATCCAGTCCTAATCCTTGAAAATAGTTTTTGTCCTCGAGAGCTAAATACGTTATTCCAAAATATAAATATCATTCTCGGTGCCTCTGAGCAAAAGTCGTAGGGGCTTTGGGCATGACATGATTCGTGTTCTGGGAAAACCATGTACGAACTTTTTGCTGAGGTCTTTCCTCATTGTTCGACCAGAAGTGTGTAAGTGCTTCTTTTAGGTACAGTTGTCTCATATCCAGCACCTTCATGCATTGGTACAACTGTTCCAACGGGTATGTTGGAGGTCACCGGAATATTATTTTTAATAATAATTTCTGTGAAATTAATGCAAGCTTTGTGGATGCCACACTTGTAAATAAAAACAAAATAAATAAGAAATTACAAACAGTAGTGTGGAAGTAAATAATAATTTTCCTTACATGGATATAATTCATTTCATTTTGCGGAGATCTCATATCTTAAAGTATTCATTAATTAATTTGCTCTAATTACGAACATCTCATTATTCTCTTATATCCTTTTTAAGGTATTAATTAACTGTTGATTTTAATTCAGCTTCGTGGGTAGTTAGAACGAAATCTTCTAACCCGATTTGTGGACGCGATAGAGAAGGCACGGGTTGTCGGCCAGGGGTAGGGAAACGCGCGGGGGAGATCTCAGGGGATGATAATGAGTAGTGATGTTTATAATCGATTATCATTATTTTAAAAATCGATTGTTGATGAAAGATGATCGGATTGTGATCCAGTGGCTAGTGTCTCGGACTTACGGCTCAAAGGTCCGTGGTTCGGATCCCACTCTACCCCAACTTGATCCCATTTTCTAATAGTGAGCTATTTACAACTCGTTGAAAATGGCCTTCAAAATTGAATATTTGGGTAAGTCATTAGAACGCAAATATTTATTTAAAAATAATAATGATAATACTGAAAAAAAAACTAATTTATTTTTACTCAACAATATTTTGAGTTTGTCCAAATTTTAGTATGCAAGTGAAATAATTCAATAACACGAATCTCACCCGCATAAATAAAGGTTTCAGCTCTTTAACTTCACAAACATCAACAGATGAAAGAATTGAAGGGATATAGGTGGCCTCCGTGGTGTAGTGATCAAGACGATTGACTCACGCACGGAAGAATTAAAATGTGATTTTTCTCAAGCCTGGGTGCTCTGTGATGTAATTCACCACCGTCATTAGGCCTCCTGGCCTGTTGTGGTGCAACAAAAAAAAAATATGGGCAGAATGGTGAATGTTACACAGTGTGCAAAGTGGCCACTTAAACCAGCCAATGACAGGTCATAAGCCCTGTAGATGCCTAGATTTCTATATTACCTTCTATAAAATGTTATTCATCTCTGTTGTAATGTGTTAATATTTTTACTCACTCACACTTTTCAAAACGGTCCTTCTGACAAAAAATAATTTAAATAAAATTAATATTTTTAGCATCATCTTTTTGATTTTCCATGTAAAATAATATAAGTACGCTTTCTTGAGAAAATTTGTAGAAATTGGTCGGCATATAAAATATTTAAAATACACGTATTCTGAATTATCTTAAAATGAGACGTATCGCGCCCTATGGGCTATTTCACACTATCACAGTAATCGTGAGTATGCCTCTTGCGTATGAAGTCCTTAATATCAAATCATAAAAACTCGATAGAACCTATTCAAAAAAGATCTTAAAGTACCTACCTTTGATACAAGTTCCATATTTCTAACCCACGTTCAAATTCAAATTACGAACAACTTTTAACTTTTTTTCATTTTGATTCTGACAAAACACCGCGTTGTTTTCCATATAAACTTTCTCTGTAAAATATTTAATTATTAAGTAGATACTAACCTCCTCAACAAAATATAAATAAACGCGGGATTGAGAACACCCAGACATCGCGACTTATTAAAACTGACTTTGTTTTCAAGAAATGCAACATACCACACGCCATTGGCTCGCATGTGTCGGGAACAAAGTCGACGTATTTCATGATGCTCTCCCAACTTTTGCTAATAATCTCTTATGGATAAATCTTTATTAAAAAGTACACATACTCTTCTGTATATTGTAAAAGAAACTAAAAACAAAACCAATAAAATTTCATCTATTTTGTGTAATTCTATAATTGCACGTGAAATTGTATGTTTTCAAGTATTTATCATAAATTACACTTGAAAATAATAAAAAAATTATGTGTTATTCAAATCTACGCGGCTCGGTAAAATTAGGCTGGGTGAATCCGTATTATAATTTTTTTTTTCGTTTTATTTGTAGTATTTTGTTGTTGTTTAATACGTATTTATTACATGGCGAATAAGTAACGAATTATGTCGCACGAGTGTTAAGCTAGGGTTTCCTAGGACAGCGGTGCCCGTATTTTAACGGCCGTAGTGAACGGTGATGCAGTGGACAGCCATCGTAAAGGTGACTAGAGTGTGGTTTTCTAGGAAAACGGTGTTTAACACCGCTTTCATAGGAAACCAATCTCTAATCACCTTTACGACGGCTATCCACTGCATCACCGTTCACTACGGCCGTTAAAATACGGGCACCGCTGTCCTAGGAAACCCTAGCTTTACGGCGATGATGGGTTGAAGAGACTGCACTTGAACTACATGCTGGAACCGAGTGACTTCGTTGAGCTGGACTGACTGACTGAACTAAACTTGTTGGGCTGGCTGACTTTGATTGCGTCCTGTGGTATCTCTATAGACTACGTTTCTTCGTAGTTCATTTCTTCATGGTAGGGATGATGTGAGATCGATGCCCCCGATTTTAAGTGCAATATTGTTTGAGTTACATTATGTGTTGTACTGAATTGCATAGAAAATAATGATGAATGAAAATTTAAAAAAAAATTATAATGCGATAAAAAATAATCTACGCTATATTTTATTTATCGTGCCGGGTGGCTTTTTACTGTGGTGTGAAAACGGACTGTGGGACAAACGACACATGACGTTGTCTGCGCCATTTTTTTTAGGACTAGCCAATTTTGAAATAAATTAATAAAATATCTTAGATATCCATGAAAGTAGATATTATTTCCGGACTAGCACATGAAGCGTATGACTGATCATCTTACTTTCACGCCATGATATACGCTGTGATTGGTGTACCAATGCAGTGTCATATGCACCATTAGGTGCGGAAAGGGAATGGTGACGATGGTTATTACCAAATATTATTTTTAACCGGTTAAAAATTATCATCCTAAACGGATTGAAATTATTCGATTTATGCTATTATTTAGTTATCGCATCACTAATCATTAAGCCGGCTATATACCCCATGGAATTGCCGAGAGGAGCTGAAATGGTACCCATAATAGCGTAGTTCCCGCTTAAAGGACACTTACTTAAATGAATCCTTAAAAAAGAAGAAAAGAACTAGTTATTTTGTAACCTAGTTGACAGTTATCATTATTATCAAAGTGGTTGAACTTTTGCGAAAGAAAATTCTTTTTTGAAACTTTTTAATTGGCTTAGGTGATCGCCGCCTGATAATTGAAAATACCAGAATCTGCTCCATAATGAGTGGATAAGAGTGTAAACTCCTTCATTTCTAGTTCAATATTTTATAAATGTTTCATACCCAAATAAACATAAACAACTCTCTCAAACTTCTTCGTTTTTTCAATAGAATGACGACGGACTTCAAAAATATTACGATCAAAATTCTTTACTGCTCACTAGTTCGACCCAATCTGGAATATGCTTCTCCGATTTGGTCTCCATTCTATAGGAGTCGTATTGCCCATATCGAGTGTGTCCAACACCGTTTTCGAAGAAAAGTGGCATGGTTGCTCGGATTGCGAAGGGGTTATTATTCCTACGCTGAAATAGAGCAATCTCTTAATCCGTCTTCATTATAACGAAACGAAAAACGGAGATGGACTTTTCATGTATTTTCAAAATAATTAATGCTATAAGTGATGTCCCATTTTTGTTGCAATTATTTTTTTTAAAGTTCCCAACCATCTCACAAGAAGTGAGTAGGTACGTCGTCATATCGCTCGGGTCACATTCGCCGTTTCTCTCTGATACCGTCGACCAATTTGGTTATTTCGAATTTCATGCATCTCTATCGGCTGCCACCTCCTTTGCATCCTCCTAAGTCATGTTCTCGTCCCGAAATTCTGACATAAACTGCCGACGAAGTCAGCAGTGGACGTCCAGGACGTCGAGAACCTGATGCCTTGTAAAATTGGCAATCGTGGTTAAGGCTCTCAGGAGGCATCCGCAGTACATGGCCAAGCCAACCGTATCGCCTCCGCTTGATGACAGTTGTCACCGGAGTTTGCTGCGTCCGTTCTTTTATTAATATTATAAATTAGTTAGTTATTATTATATTCATAAGCCCGTTAACGCCTAGATTTCCATTTACACTTCTTAAAGAGGTTTCGAGTATATATTAAATAAATTTCAAAAACACATACGACTTTTGCTCAGAGCGATTACTCTTTGGTGGCCCAAAGAGTGTTCAGTGTTCTGGACGAACATATTTAGTTCTTCAAAACAAAAGCCACTTTCAGAAAGTGTACAAGTTTGCATTTTGTCTTTGGGAAGAGACCATTTTAGGAGACTGCTGCGAGATATTGCATAGATTTATATACTATTAAGCGTGTTGTCCAGATATTTATTGAAATACACTTTTAATTTTAATTTTTGCTTTTATTTTATAATGTACATGCTTTTACTTTCCATTATGTTGTATCCCAACTCAACACAGGGCTATTGGCCTCATAGAGTTTGGGATACGTTATTTATTTTATTTTATTTTATTTAGCAAACCAACAGTTTTACATACATATTTAAAGTAAACAAACATATATAGTGTATAAATTCAGAACCAATAAAAGATTTTCACAAAGTATACAAAGTTAGTAAATAAATATATCACATATTATGTAAATACATTTAAGCTTATGCACATAAAAACGTTATTTCCATGTATTCGTACATATTTTTCAATAATCAAAGATTTTTTTTTAAAGAAAAGTAAGTTATTGTAAATTGGGCGGGATTAGGACAAGGATGCTTGGAGAGAGGATAAAGAGGGGAAGGAAGATGTACATATTTATTATTATAATCTCTACTAAGTTACATAAAGCTTTTTTTAGTGTGAATTTTAAATCTGACAGAGTGATATTTGTGTAGTATATGTCTTTAAATTTGGTATTGTGCACTGAAAAAGTCTACGAAAAAAAGCATTTTTAACATTCGATGTTTTACTTATTTATTTATTTTATTTTATTAAATTTTCACGCCCACAAGGCTTTTGCATACATGAAACTTATATAAAATATGAGTATATAAACAACATAAAATTTAAAAAATACAATATAAAGCAACAGAAGATACAACAACAGTGTTTAGAAGTAAAGTTGGTATAAAAAAAGAAGATGAGTATATAAACAACATAAATAAAAAAATAAAATAAAAAATTAAAGATAGGAACAGTGTTAAGAAGAATAGTTGGTATAAAAATAAAAATAAATGATGAGGGTATTAACAACATAAATAAAAAATAAAAAAAAACAATATAAAGTAATAAAATATAGAACTGTGTTCAAGAAGTTTAGTTGGTTTTAAAAAAATAAAATAATAATAACAATGTTTTTTTTTTAAATAAGCTAAAGAAATGCAGTGAAATGTTTATTGGTACATGAAACAGGTGGTACCGTCTAAAAATCCTGGCTGACACATGTATTGTTATTAAACCAAGTAGTCAACTTTTCCTGACATAATTTTGTGAAGTAGTAGTTGTATTATTATTGTTTTGTAATACGTATGTATTTGTATAAATAAACATTTTAAAAATAAAATAAATAAAATATAAACAATCAGCGTGCGAAACTATACTTAGCACATAATTAGAAATGGTACTGCGCCAAAATGTGAAGAGGCCGAAACAGCAAATTGGTAATTTCTCGTAATGGAGGTCAGCTTCATTACAGCGTTGTCAATTTGCGCCGCGATACCAGAACTTGGAACCCAATAACGCGAGCAGTATTCTACAATCGACAACGGTAATGCCCAGTTCGCCCCTCATTTGCTAAACCTCACTGTTTTCCCGGGACGCCAGCATAACGTTCGCCCGTCGTTCGTTTCCGCTTCCCCATTTTTCTAAAACGCCGCTAGTTTGTACTTTGTAGACAAAATTGATGATAAATGTTAACTTCTCATTGTAATTCGGTCCAGGAACAAAAATAAGTGGGGAACAAAATGCCGAACACTCTTCTAGTGGAACGGAGGGCCGGTTGACAACTGTCAACAGGCCGGCTTCTCCTGAAGAGTTTTAAGTGGTTTCCTCTCCACATACCTGAGTGGCCCACATTAGAATATCCTTCCTGATTCCAAAGGTTGAGCTAAAATAATGTAATATAATAGCAGTAAAATCCTCTTTTTGAAATTTAATCCTCGTATATTATAAGCAAGGTAAAAAATAATGCAACTCCCAAATAATTTATTTTTTTAAAAACCCAGGAACAAAGAAATATTCCATTGAAATTTATTCAATCAAACACTTTGTTATGATACAACTTGAATTTAATTTGGAGCAATACTTTATAGTTTCAGTATATTTATGTTTAAAGCATTAACTTTGTGGTCAAACATGTTAACTAATGTTAGTAAATAAAAATATTTTAGAACTTTTTTAGCCTCTATCACCCTCCCTCTCAACTTCCTACCAATTCGTTAATATATATATTTTTTTAATTAAGCTTAGTGCATGTTTAGACATGGTGGTGTTCGCATCTCTTTAAATCTGCATGTGATTTATGTATTTTTGTAAATACTATATTTATTCAATTCAATTCAATTTATTTATTTTAAATATAACATATACATTACAAAAATATATTCAATACGTACATATTATAAAAAAGAAAAAAAAATACACGAAAGAGACTCATGTCAAAGTAGTCGAAGAATCCTGCTCCGGAAAACCCCTTCGGATACATGGAACAGATCAATATCCAGAGCGATGTTGTTCAGCATAGCGGTAGCCCTTCCAACAGGCATAACCATAGGCAGGTTGGTCCTGAATATTGGAATATGAAACAATCTATGCTGACGCTGTCTTGGGTAATTATCAGGAACATACAAACCAATGCTCAACATAATTTCAGAATTATCGATCATACCGCGCGGCGACAAACGATAAAAATGTGTGGTCAAATACACATTCCTTCTAGTCTCTAAACTGTTGTAGCCAAGCATACCCTGGAGAAACTCGGTCGGGTAGAGCCAAGGATAATACCCTATATATATAATATATGTATAACCGTTATCATGTGGATGAGATTTAGCTCTTTTACTTCACAAATGTCAACTGATGGAAGAGTTGAGGAAATGTGGATGTTCAAACAAAGGAAGAATGGTTAATGTTACACGGTGTGTAAAGTGGCCACTTAAACCAGCCAATGACAGGTCATAAGCCCTGTAAATGCCTAGACTCCCTATATTTCCTTCTCAGGGATGTTTTTCCTCTCTATTGCAACAAGTTTAAATATGAACTATTCCCAATTGAGGGGAAAATCCAGTCAGTCTGCAAGCATTTGGACATACTCAAAACATTGTTTTTTTAAGCCTATTGGTTAGCTAAAAAAAACGTAATTAAGCTAGCCCAAGACCTTGTATCTGTATGCAACCGCGCTGAAAACTAGATCACAGTGGCGAGTCGTGATTTATTTTATAGGTAAACAGCAGAAAATGATCATTTATTTGTACCTAAATTACGTAATATATAAGTATTATAATTATAAATGACTATTCTTTCCGTGGTTCTGTAGAAATCAACAATTATTATAAACCACGCGGTAAACGTTACTTTATTCTACGCTATTTTAATACAATACTTGTACAAAATTTTATTTTGAAATACCACAATGACATTCAGCAGATACATCCATCATGATTTTAATTGTCAACACAGAGCACTGGGCACTGGCCGATTACCTTTAAAATGAAAAATGCCAAAAACGGCCACTTTGAACGCCACATGTCCTATGTGATACGTAATAATATGTCAACGGAATCATCAAAGAATCTATCAAAGAAAAATAGTCCTCCTAATATTTGTAATCTGCAAGCTTGTTTTAGTATTAAAATACCTGACTGGGTTAAAGATATAAAATATAGTGTACTTTTTTGTATGGAGGAAGATATAAACGGTGGTGGTGATTTATAATAAAAACAATTATTTTATTTATTTTCCCATGAATATAGTTAATATAAAACACCATTATAGAAAGTCAAATATTATGGTAGGCTGTGTGTAATCGCTTATTTGGACGATTCGCCCCCGCTAGATCACGAGTTGGACAGTCTTCCCCAGCTCACACAAACAAAATTGAGCCAAACGATCGACTGGCGAACGGATGACGAAAGCGCCTGATGAAGTCACCTCATTTCTTCCCTTTCCTACCCATTTTATTGTTTTTGCACATAACGTTAACTATCCCTCCCACGTAGTCGTGTTATTCACGCTCAATTATTTTGTTTTGCGCAAATTAAATTCTCACTCGAAAATGTTTTTATACATTTTGTAGTCTGCCAAACCGACTGAGGCTCTCTATTACATTATCTGTTTCACTCTCTCCTCCACGAAAACATACCTACACATATGAAGACTACAGGGAAAGACTGGTGTAAGTCAATGTTTGCTCTAATTTGACTTATTTATTTATTAAACACTTTATATTGCCTTAAAGCAATTTCATCCTTCCTACCCAAACGTTCAGTTTGACAAAATTACAAGTACATGGACGTATTGAATCTTATGATTTTATACGCAATTAAAAACAAAGATTAATTTAAAAAAATTAAAGTATGAAAATTAACACATACTATGAAGAGAGGAGAGGGGATGGGAAGGAAATGAGAAGGATAAAGGAACATATTAAATATTTATTAAAATTCGCTTAAAAAGAATTCTTAAGACAATGTTAAAGTTGCCAATGAGGAATTCCACTGTTTTCTATTTTTTTTTCTATTAGTGTATTATTTAACTAAGCAAAAAAAAAAAATTAGTTTTGGTGCGTTATTTACAAATATATGTTATTTTAAAGTTACATTTATTGAATACCGCTCCAAATGACTGTAATCAGTGTGTCACTTTTCAGTAGTGACGTCATGAAACGGTTGGCGTTCTTACTTTCACTGACCTGACAAGAATCTGTGGAATATTGCTTTGATTACTTCATTTAGTTGATTGTAATTTGCTCATTTCTATGTTATGGTTGTTTTTACGAACGTTTCGATTTAGAAAAACCTAGAAAGTTTACATAATCTCTGGTTGAAATGTCAAATTATACTCTTTTTTTCTATGGTCAAAACGTTGCGGGGACTTTAAAGCGGAAACCGGAAATACTACACGTAGATATAAGTAGTGACGTCATTATTTCCGATTTTAAAATGAATACTATTTTTAATATTTTTTATTTATTTTTGCGTGCGTTTTTGAGATATTTCATCCTACTCCAAAATTTTTAAATATTTACTTGTACACGAAAACATTTTTAAAATTTAATTCCGGGTTGGGCTGGAATTCCTCATTGTCACCAGTTCAGTATGTGTGTTCGAAGCAGCGGCTGTTACGGATGTTATTCAAATTTTCAATCGGGTTTTACTATGTTATTGGTTCAATCACAAGACCAAAGCCAAAAATATAGGAACCCGGGGAGCCATCGAAGAACTGCAGCCGGTGCCGAGAATGAGAACATCTTATGGTCAATGTTCTTACTTATATCTTGGACCCAAATCCTTCAACAGTGCCAAAAAATGTTCGCGACATATCAACATATTCAAAATTCAATCAACTGGAAACTATAGTCACCCTATAATTCCGATAATCTTAGATAAGCTACCTACACTTAGTTGATACTTGTAACAATGTGTTTGTATTTTAATTACATTATCTATGTAATAAATCTAAAACAATTTATTACGTAAAAAAAAAATATATCACACTTAAATAAAATTGTAAAATGTCTTCCTCGGCACGGGTTTTCCCTGTGAGGAATACATTGTAAATTCAATTTTGTAATATATTTTTATGAAGTATTAAATATATAAATAAAAAAAATAAATTATACAGTGACATTTTAATCTTGACTTAAATGTTAATAAAGAAGGGGCGTCTCTAACATTAGTGGCTAGATTATTCCACAATCGAGCCCCCACTACTGTGAAAGAGGAGGCAAGAAAATTAAAGCGATGAAAGGGTATTAAAAAGGTTCTCTCGTTACTTGAACAAAGAGATAGTCCACGTTGTGAAAGAGGTTGGAAGAGCTATCTCCGATAAACAGGCGAAGTGGAATTTTTAAAAATATTGTGAAGAAGTGATATAATGTGAATGTTTCTTCTTTGCCTGATACTAAGCCAGTGTAGTTGCGTGCAGTATTCGGTTATGTATGTATAATCATTTGAATAAATCCGTAGCACGTGACAACAAAATAAATTGTTTTAATTAAATAACAAATTTAAAAGCTTCAATTAAATTAATTTATTAATATAATCACTATGTAAAGCGCCCTTAAGGTATTTTATGACGAAAATGGCGCTATATAAGTTATCCATAATAATAATAATAATAATAATGTGGTCGAATTTGCAATGATATAACGTATACAAACATGCCTATCAATGCAATTTTGTTAACAATATTTGATACAACAATGTGAATTTACTTCATACTCGTACCAAAACCCGTACGACAATTGCTCGGAGACACTTTTCGTACACAGCTCCAAGAGTAATATTCTTCTTTTTCTTCTTCTTTAGTCTTCTGTTCTCCACTGCTCGATATAGGCCTCTTCCATATCCTTCCATTTCTTTTGGTCGGTTGCTGCTTGCAGCCAATTTTTACCCCCCACAGCGGCTATGTCGTCGGACCATCTTTTTTGAGGTCTTCCGGCGCCCCCTTATTCAGAGAGTAATAGTAATATATAAATATTGAATAATATAAAAAATAGTGTTTCTAATGGTCATACCTTGAGGAACCTAAAAAAATTCAATATAGATTCGTTCAAGAATAATTTGTTCTTTTTCAATCCAGTGTCAAGAATATGCAGTTTGTATAACAGTATTGAAAACACAGAGATTTACATTTTCGACACTGGAAATATATACAAGATGTGTTTTTCAATTAAACCAACATGCAAAACCCACTTTACAGGGTGTTCATTAAACCCTCTCACATCCGAAACCACGATGATCAGTAACAGAACGAATAATTATTTTTTTTATAAATTACAAAAAAAGCAAATGGTTTATTACTTCTGCCGGGGAGAAACGAGGAGGGTGGAGGGAGGAGGGTGAATATGATACGCCGATAAACGTGCGGCCGCGCTTCCCTCGCTTTTCTCCTGCAGAATTAAGCAACCACTTGTTTTTTTTAATATTTCATTTTAAAAAAAATATTTGTTCTAAATATTTTTTTAATATGCTAATATGTATTCTTGCCCATACTGATCATCGTAGTTTCGGAGGTGACAGAGTTTAAAGAACACCTGTATACCTTCGCCATAGAAAGTTGCACAAAAATATAAAACCATAATAACCAAAAAACCATAAAATAAATTTAAAAAATCGGTAAGTGACTATGTACAAATATTTCATAACATTTAGTAAAATGACCGCAAAGTTATTAGCTTTAAATATTAATAATAATAATTTTAATTATTTACATTGCTACAATATTTTGAGTTTGTCCAAATGTTTGTAGACAAAATACTAGATTTTACGCCCAGGGAGTCATTAAGATTAACAAATTACAACAGAGATGGAAAACTTTTTACGTTACAAATATTATTATATTTGATTTCAAGCCTTCCAAATGGAATGGATTTGATCATTTTCGACACTACTTTTTGTTCGGGTTCAATCGACGGAATAAAGTTGCCAACGCTGCTCGTGTAATTTGCGCAGTGTACGTACGGTGAAGATGCTATAAATTATTTATCAATTTTCTGTATTTTTTTGTTGTTGTCTTTTTGGTCTCTTTATTTGTAAAAAAAATATTGTAAAATAAATAGGAAAATAAATAAGTGCGACAAAAAAGAACAGTGCATATTTTGATTGCATAAGCATGAAAACTTGTTTAACAAATTACAACAGGGATGGAGAATACCTTAAAGAAGGGAATGTGAAAGTCTAGGCATTTACAGGGCTTATAACCGGTAATTGGCTGGTTTAAGTGGCCACTTTACACACTGTGTAACATTCTCAATTTTGCAAGGAAAAAAAAATACGGTCGTAAATTTTAAAAACGAGTTGTTTCAAAACCTATAGTTATTTAAAGACTTGCATCTCTTTTTTCCTGTTGTCTTCATATTCTATCTCACTTGCACAATTTTCCAGGGGCGTAGTTGCTGTACCTGTGATAAAAAAAGTTATATTATCGGTTTCACGAACAAGAAATGGACCTTTTAAAAACAAGCGTTATTATCAATAAATGAACCTTTTTTACTTATAATTTTGTATGCATGTCTAAACATGCTAATGCATGTAGAAAGAGCAATGTCGTTACTTAACTGTATCTCTTCGGATTTTGACATCTTAGTGTTACTGAAAGAAAATTCAGAGAGGATAGCTTCCTTTTACTCTAAAGACTTATTTTTGTATTTTACCATTTTATCACATTTAAATTATATCGCATTTATCACATAAAAATTTTGTGTTACGTGTGCCTTGAATAATATTTTTATAATGTACATAAACGTATAAAATAAATACATTTTAATTCAAATCAACCCTAATGGACGCTGTAATCCAAGAAAATTGTATTTTTTAATATTTTTTTTTATTCGAGTATTTAAAGCATTAACTTCGTGGTCAAACATCTATTATATTAATCCTCTATAATTGATCGATTGCGTCTGTCCCTTATACTCGCTCACATGAATTTAAGCCTTATTATTGTCGGTATCAACGGTCTATCTATATATCTATCAGGGTCATTTTCTTCTTATAAAATGTAATATTTGAACGGAATAATAATTATCTCCGTATATTTGTACTAATATTTACCTCAATTTATTTTTTTAAATAAATTTCGAGAATATGTATTTTTTATTACCACAATAATATTTCCCCCTAAATCGTTATTTTTAAAAGCCGTAGAATATTCTTTAATTCCTTTAAATGTATTATGTCAAAAATTTAATGACTTGGAGAACATATTTACATTACTACATACATACATACATTTTCTTGAATTTAATATTTTTTTTATTTTAAATCTTGAAACAGGGTGGTATAGAAATATACCACCAGAATTAAGGTATTTATTTTCAAATATTTCGTTTTATAATTAGTCTTATTTCACAAAAGTATCAGGTTAATCAGTCTTCCACTTAGCTTTTTCAAATACAATATATATTTATTTTATTAGAAAAAAAAAACACATTTTATTAGGTTTGTAAGTCGTAAATCAACCAAAATAAGTTAGTTTCCTAGAAAGGCTTAAACAAGGTCCTAAGAGCCGATCTGCAAGTTACAATAAATGCAAAAAAATATTTGGATATTAACCACTTACCGAGTTTTTCATGTCTACCGGTTTGGAGACGTACCCGTCTCTTTGTCGGGACATTAATTACAAATATATATTTTTCTTATCATCATCCCCTTTCCCACATCTCTAATATTTCATGGACTATGAAATATTCTACAGAACATCATTTATAATAAATATGTCGGAAATCGGACCCGAGACCCCTTGCGTGGTAGGCCCTGACCATTTGACTACGAGGTGGACATAATTTATTCGGATAAAATCCTGATGTGGTAGAGCATTATGCTATTTATGTTCCTTAATGAGAACCTCCGTGTACGTGGAAATAACGAGTCTTTCTATCTACCCTTACATACAAATATATTCGCCAAGGAAGCCAAAAGTAAAAAAATCGGTGTTTTGAGTTATTTATTTATTTAGTTACACTCTTTATCAAAATACAATTCCATGTTCACTTTGCCCAGCTAACAAGGGTACATTCCCCTTTCAAGCTAGGCAATTACATTTTAATATATTATAATAGTTAACAAATTAATATAGAGCACAGACAAACAAAATATAAACTTATTCGTTTACACATTTTGATACATATACATACAGACATACACATATATACACAATACACACATATATACACATGTACATACACACACACGTACATACACCCATGCGCATACACATACATACATTCATAAAAACATAGACAATTTATTTATCCGAAATTTCATGGTTGTCATCTATAAATATATATTTTTTAAATTATTCCTATTTTTTTATATTTTATTTTCGACATCCCGTACGAATCTCCAATCCGTGGCATGCATCAACTTTTCTGACTCCCTACGACCAATGTCATGAAAGAGTGAGGTCAACACCTTCCGTAACTTGACAACACTCCCGTCTTTCCACGATTCTGGCAAAAGGTTATGGACCTTTTTACCTACGTAATAGTGTTGTCTCGATGCCAGAACAGTGTTGACCCCTTCACTTAGTATCAGATCCTTATTAGAGTATCTTGTATTATAGTTGTGGTTGACGCTTGGGTAAATGTCTCTATTTATGAGTGTAACCACTACCGTTCTCATTTAACCTTGACATTTGATAGAATTTGGAATGTAGTATACTGTACCAAACCGTCACAACTAAAAACTTAATTATAACCACGTACAGAGTGCAAAAAGGCACTAAATATCATATTTATCTATAATCTTTTGATTTTTTCTAGTCTGCCATAATATAGTCCCCTTAAAGACACAAAAACGTATCTCGATTTTGTCCAATTTGAGAAAATTGATAAAAACCGCGCGACATACAAAAATGAAAATACAATTAATACCTTTCAAAGCTATTACTTTTAAAGCTTCAAATAAAGTGTCATCGAGATACGTGTCTTTGTGACTAAATAGAACCTGTCATTTTAAGAAAGGTTGTATATACTTAACTCAAAATTGTAAAAGTCGAGATACGTTTTTTTGTTACTAAGGGGACGTTATGAAATGTGGCAGTCATAATATTTATTAAGGGAAAAGATGAACAATTATAAATATGTTTTGATTAAATAATTTTTGTTTTTGAATGAGTATTACAGTGAAGTGAACTGATTTTGTGTAAGTATGATTATTTTGAATTTTGAATTATCAGAAGTTTTGTCACATGGGTTTTGTTACAAGTTTTGTAACATAGACAGTTAGAAATTTAGCCCCCATTTACACATTATAAAAATTGACAAATGAATTTAGTGAATTAATGATACTAAAAAAAAAGTAATAATACGAATAATAAAAAGGAGTAAGATTACAACCCGTCTTGCAGCTACTAAGCGCGTAGACGATTGGAATTCTAGACCCCATTTACAAAATTTAGGTATTTTAAAGTTGATATATGAAAGCCAGATAACCAATCATCGTGCGGCTACAAAGCACATGGACGAGTGGAATTCTAGCAAAGTTAAAATGATATCAATAAATTTACAAAAAATAGAGCATAGTAGTAAGTTTGTCAAGTGTTCATGCCAAGAAGTAAGCAATAAAAACTAAATAAATGAAGCACTGTATTAACTCCATGGTTAACAAAGGGAGATAGATGTCCGAAGAGAATCTTTTGTAGACAGTAGGTAGATACCGTCACCATGTGGCCCACTGGCTGCTTGATAATTTCTGGAAACGCACGTGTGTAGACTGGGGGGTTATGCCTATTGTTCCAACGACTTGTTGTCCATTTTGGTCCGTATTATTTCATTTTATGAGACGCAACATTCCTGTTCAATTAACTTTTTTACATGAATATTACACAAACACATGTATATATTCTTATATTCGGATAATTCTAAAGTGGTAGAGCGTTGTACTATTTATTTTCCTCAATGAGAATCTCCATTTACGTAGAATTAACCGGCCAAACTACTCGTTCCTACGAATACATATCAGTTCGAATTATCCATACAAACATTATCCCGAACTTTTATACACAAAACGAGAAATCGTACATACATAATATAAAGACGAGAGAATTCGGGAGGCTGTAAGCCAAATTCAGCTCCACAGTGGGAATTAAATTCTTTGGAGGGAAATGGCACGAGATAACTGGATCAGTGTAGGGGTGGGGGTAAACAAGTAGTGGGGGAAGTTAGCTGGTACATCTTTATTTTCATTACGGACGTAAGACTGAACTTATTATTATTTTTAATGCTCGTTTTGTAGCATACACAATATTTAAGCAATATACAAACAAACAAACAAACAAACCATCACGCCGTTTCCCCGTAAGGATAGGCAGAGAGAATAGAACGCCACAACACTCTATATTTGCATACATATCTCGCTTCCTCTACATTCATACATCTTCTCATGCACGCGCGCCGATTATTCCGACTTTTGACATGTCCATCTTTAAGTATTTGTTGGATTTGGTCATGCCATGTCTTTCTCGGTCTTCCCCTATTTCTGCATCCATCAACATTCGCATTGTAAATATTCTTAGCCGTTCTCTCGCTGTCCATTCGTTCTACATGTCCAAACCAGCGCAGAGTTCCTTTCTTGATTTTGTCGATAATGCTTGTCTCAGCCTTACATAATGTGCGGATCTCAACATTTGTGCATCTATCGTACATAGTTTTACCACACATTCGCCTGAGAGATCGCATTTCGACAGCATTCAGCCTACTTTCATCCCTGTTTTTCCAAGTCCATACTTCGCTTCCATACATCAGGGACGGGACCAGGACTCCGTTGTGAACTGCCAATTTTATTAATAAAAATAAAAATAAAATATTCAAAGGCAGGGTGATACATTAATCCTCTCAGTTAAGTATCACCCTGTCATTCATCAAAGATTTTAAATTGTATGTTTCAATCAGGTTTTGAAGTATTGAGATGTACCAAATATGGAATTGCTTAGGGATTTATAAAAAAAATAATTAATAATTATGATCAAATTATTTATTTTGTAATACACATTGAATCATTGGAAACATAGGTATTAATTTAACGTAAGATGTCTTTGAAATATTTTTAAAAAACATACAAATGTTATCATTAAATAATAATAAAAAATGAATCTCTAAAAAACGCTCCTAATATGAGATTAGCCCAATTTGTTAAAACTTAACGATAGAAGAAAAATTATAAACCTTTTAAATTTATTCTAAATTGTAAATTCAATATAGGATTGCCCTGAATCATCTCTCATCAACTTCAGGGTGCCTGGAAGAATGACTAGACAGGTGCCACTGTTTTGTAGCAACAATTCACGGACAGTGTATACTTGTAATGCCGTATTAAATAGACTTCATGAACTCGGCAATAGTTATTCCCGCGTATCTGATATATTTAGTGTAGGGTATTGTTCCTATAGAACAAACTTTTTGAACTTTTTCAAAGATGGTAAATGGTAATTATATTTATTTGTTCATGCATTTCATAATATTCACAGTTTTTTGTTCACTTTGCCCAGCTGTATGAAACAGTACTTATGATTTTCTTTTTGTATTACTGTAGAATGTTTTATTATTTAAACTTTCTACTGAATATGCTGTATAATTTTTAGGTTATTTTTTTAAGTATAAATCTTGTATAATTTTTGGTTTAATTTTTTTTTTTTAAATCTTGGGTATAAGTAAATTCATGTTTAAAAAATATATATACTAAGCCAAATATGTTAATATTATAAATGTTTGTAAAAGGCAGATTTGCCGTTTTTATAAAATAAAATAAAATAAGTTTGTACTTTAAGTTCTAATTATCTTTTTTTTTTTCAGAAACCAGAGGATCCGAGGAGTGCGGCCAGCAGGAGTTGGCAAGGTGTGCTAAGCCCCTCCAGGTGCTCTCTGATACTTCTGAACTCACCTTCGTCTCCAAGAAGGAAGAGCTGGATCGTCTGTGCCCGTAAGTGCCACCTATGAATTTCTCTTGAATTGCTATCGTGTCTGTACAAATGCAGATATTTAGTGTGTAAAGGGGCCACTTAAACCAGCCAATGACAGGTCATAAGCCCTAGAAATGCCTAGACTACCATATTCCCTTCTTCAAAGTATTCTTCATCCCTGTTTTAATTTGTTAAACAAATTTTCATGCTTATGCAATCATAATATTTACTGTTCTTTTTGTTTATACTTATTAATTTTCCTATATATTTTACAATATTTTTTTTACAAATACAGAAAGCAGAAAGACAACAAAAAAAAATACAGAAAATTAATCAATAATTCAAAGCATCTTCACCGTACACTGCGCAAATAACACGAGCAGCGTTGGCAGCTTTATTCCGTCAATTGAACGCGTACAGAAGGTAGTGTCGAAAATTTTCACTTTCGTCTACTTGACATTCCATTTGGAAGGCTTGTAATCAAATATAATAATATATGTAACATAAAAGCAAACACCACATCTTGCAGAACAGATTTTTTTTCCTTATATATTACTAGCGGACCCGACAGACGTTGTCCTGCCCGAAAGTTGGCTTGCCTGCTATTATCTTGGAAAAATACTTTTCATTGATGAGTAGGTACTTGTTTATGATTGAATTCCAAAACATAATAATTAATTTTCAAATATGGAATTCTTTTAGCTAATGTCAAACTCGGCTCTTCTCACCAACAGGTGTGCAGTTTATTTATGAATGCGGTTTTTAAAAATGTACTGAATGTCGGTTAATATTATTTCAGTATTGCTAAAAATTCAGTACAAAGAAATAAATGGGAAGAAATTATAAGGAATGTAAGGAAAGAATCTGATTGTGATTCATAAAAAGCAAAAACACAAACCAAAACACAAAAAAACAACATCCTTCTATTTTTTTAATGCATTCTCGTCGAATGCAACCGTGGAAGGTCGATGAAAAAATATTTATGTTTCAAACTTATTTTAACAGATTCGATTAAAAATTGTAATATCTACGAACACGCGCAGCGCAAAGATCTACATTTCACTAAAAACCGCACGTAAATCAGATAAGCCGTTTAAGATAAGTTCAGTGACATCACACGCACAGAAGAATTTTATACATAAAGATAACCACAACCATTTCGTTTGACTTTTGGTGCTCATGTTGAAATTAGGAAAAAAACGGACATACATTGTGTTAACACCTATAGTCCTTAAAATGTAACATGATTAGAATGACAGTTGTCAAAAAAAGTGACGACATAACTTTGTAGTAACGTCAACGGAGTTATTTATATTGACACGCGAAAAATCATTTGTATCTGGCGTGTTAATTAATTTTTTTAATACAATGCTTGAAACATAAATTAACATTAATGTATAAAACCAGCTTTAAAACTAAAAGAAAACTAAAATAAACCTAATTATTAACGACGTTCTTACATCATTTTGCAAAAATGTTAGAGATGGGATGATCAATGTAAATTGATCGAATAAAAAAATTATTAATTTAATGTTGTTCATGGAAAAAGTATAAATGTCTTATTTTTTGGTGAATAATTGTGTTAAACATAGTATTATAGGCTTGTTTTTGCGTTTTTTATATCAATTTTCGGAAACAGAGTTTCATGATTGCATGGAATAACCGATAAAATCGATTTAATCAGTGATCAGTAATTTCTTATTACTAATGAAATTAATTTGACAGCTGTCATTCTAATCAAGCCATATTTTAAGGACTATAATAGAAAATGTATGCAACTTCAGAGAGGAATGTGCATCAATCTCATGTCTTAAGTTCCTCTTGCGCGAGAAATATATTACATTCCCCTCCTGACCAGAGTGGGACTTATAGTATGTTAACTTTGGTTTATATGCATTGCAATTAAGTTAGATTCTGTATTGGATCGCTTAACTTTAGTGAAAATATTTATTCATCTTAGACATGGCGGTAGGAATATATTTCTAGTTCAAAGTAATTTGATTTATCTTTATTTGAATTATTTTCAACAAGCTGAACCCGGCAATGCTTTACAATTGCTAGATTTGAGTACATACTCGTCTATAATTCACAATTAACTTCAAAATTAGGCAGCGGAGAGACTATCACTCCCTCTCACTTCTGTTCAATGTACTTCATAGTCCTAACGCTCCTATTTACCTGCGTGAAAAAATTCAACGCTTATCAGCTCATGGTTTACCTTTTCGTTCTTATTCTCAAGGCACTCTCTGAATACCCATCCAGAATTTCTCTTTCTTCTCTAACTCAAATAGTGTCCATGCAACTCGACTGCGGAATCATCTCCCATCCTCCATCAAAGATGTTACTACATTATCTCTGTTTAAATCACATCTGAAGAAACATCTCCTTTCTCTTCCTTAATATCTCCCCCTTTCCTCTTTCCTCTTTCCCGTCGAGTAATAGTTTTGATTTAAGGTCATTTATAAACAAATACGTTAATTTCTAATTTTATATATCTTTAGCTTTTTAATCTTTATTTTATATTGAATATGTTATGTAACTTGAATTATAAAAATAAAACTTTTATTGTACAAGTTGGTTGGAAGAAATTGCCATTTGACAATAAGTCCGTTAATGTACAAATAACATTATACACAAAAAGTTTAATAAATAAATATTTATATTAAATTAACACAATGAAAAGTTTGATATTAATCATTGTATTTAATTCAAATTAGATATGTACGTTAGGGTGCGCCGATATTTTTTTTCTTCCGAATTTTGAAATAAAAGGGGTCTTAAAAGTTGCCTTTTGGATTATTTTGAATGAAAAAATTATTTAGAAAAAAATTGATGCTACTTTTGGCCCTCAACCAGAGCTTGAAGTTTTCGAAAAAGTAATTTTTTTGGGCTAAACCGGCTTTCATTTCGTATTTCAGTAATAAAATCAGTTAAATTAAATTTTATAATGTGCATCAAACCTTATTTAATAAGCATCTTAGGGCGTGAGTTGCACTATGTTTTGTAATAAATGGGTAACATTGTTTTAATGTGCCATTGTTTTCATTAATATTAGTCAAGCGCTCAACGGAATCACTTCCGCGGAGTGTAAACTTTTTGTATTTCGGTAGTTTTTAAACATCTTCGAATTTGTATGTGATTTATATCTTTACTAACAAAAATATAATTTTATCAATATAGATAATTAACAAAATATTTCGACATTTATGAACTTCAAACATCGGTTGAGGGTCAAAAGTAGTATGGAATATTTTTTTAAATAATTTTTACATTCAATGTGATCCAAAATGCAACTTTTTAGACCCCTTTCACTTTGATATTTAATAAAAAAACTTCATACATCATCGGCTCACTCTAATGTACGTTTATTTTTGTGTTTCGGTTTACATAAGTTGTGAGGACAGAGAATTTTGAAAAATAGGAATTCTAACATTCTTTTCCTGTTACTGTCTCGCAGATTCTTCCCCGATATTGTGCGATAAAGACAATTGCATGTCAGTCCTTTTAGTAGAATAGACAAAAATCGACGTTTCGTTGTCCTGTTTTCCGCACCTCAAAACTGAACCGATTTTGTTATTTTTTTAGACAGAGTATCGGAATAAAATTTTCTGTATCGGTACGTTTAGCGTTTTTCAAAAATAGTTATAAATGCATACCGTGCCCTCAGGCCAATGACAGGTCGTAATCTCTGTAGATGCCTAGACTTCTATATTACCTTCTCTAAAATGTTCTTCATTTCTGTTTATTTATTAATTTTACAATACTCCCAAGGGGCATTTACAAAAAATATACAGGTAAGTACAAATATATTGTAGTTAGTAATAATTTTAAAAGTAAACAACACTTGTTTACACGTTAGAAATAAAAAAAGCACGCTGCAATGCAAAATAAAAAGTAAAACTTGGCATAATAAAAAAGAAAAAAAATATGGATATATGAAAAATGTTAGAATTAAAAAGCAAATTGTAAACAACTTCTAAAGAATTTAAACAAAAAAATGGTATTTACAAACTAATGTTAAAAACAAATAATAAAATTTAGTTTGTTGTAATACTCGTATGTTACCATTTTGATGAATGAAAATTAAGAATGTATGAAAATTACTACTTTATACAACAAAAAGTGTGTCATTACTATCGCTGATGTGCTATATATTTGAGGGCATTGGAAGCAAAGATAGCAAACTCCCGTTTTGGTGTTTTCAAGAAAAATAACAAAAACTACTACACTGATGCCAAAGAGAGTCTTCATGTTAGAAATGTTATTTCCACTACTAATAAATTAACTTTAATAGAAACACGAATTCAAAAAACTTTCTTAATATTTGTATGGCACGGCCATTTTGAAAATTTATACCTTAAGCCTGTCATTGATCGGATAAAATGGCCGATGGATATTGCTATATTTGCTTAACACTATTTTTAAACCATCAGAAGTATTATTTTAAACTACATTTGCAACTTAACTCATGATTTTTATTTATTTATTATTTTTAAACTTCTCCTTGTACCAGTTGGTCCCTTATTTAAGGTATTCTCTTCCATATTCCCTTATTTAAGGTATTCTCCATCCCTGTTGTAATTTGTCAATCTTAATGACTCCTGAGGGGGTGAAATCCAGTCTTTTGAATATTATTATTTTTAAACTTCTCCTTGGACCAGTTGGTCCCTTATTTAAGGTATTCTCTTCCATATTCCCTTATTTAAGGTATTCTCCATCCCTGTTGTAATTTGTTTATCTTAATGAATCCCGAGGGGGTGAAATCCAGTCTTTTGTCTACGAACATTTAGACAAACTCAAATATTGTAATGAAACCAACTGGTCCAAGAAGAAGTTTAAAAATTGAAAATTTGTTTTCAGGCGTTGCCCAGTATGTGAAATAATTCAGTCAGATGAATCTCTTCACAACAATAAAGGTTTCAGCTCTTTAACTTCACTAAAATCAACAAATGGAAGAATTGAAGAAATATGGATGTTCAAACATAGGCAAAATGGTGAATGTTACACAGTGTGTAAAGTGGCCACTTAAACCAGCCAATGACAGGTCATAAGCCCTGTAAATGCCTAGACTTCCATATTCCCTTATTTAAGGTATTCTCTATCCCTGTTGTAATTTGTTAATCTTAATGACTCCCGAGGGGGTGAAATCCAGTCTTTTGTCTTTTGTAAGGTGGTTGTCTAAGTCTTTTTTAGTTTTGTCTGGTAGTTTATTGTATAATTTCAGTCCATGGTTTATTAGTCTTAATTGTCCTTTTCTCGTTTTAGAAGGTTGCATGTGATATTTTTCTGATATTCTCGTATTGTGTTCATGTTTACTACAGTTTTTTTCAAGTTTTGATTCTTCGCTAGTTAGTTTACCATTTAATTTTCACATGTACCTTTTGAAACTTACAGAAAAACGCTTTTTTTGGTTGGCGATAATAAATTGTAATTTGCTAACAAGCTCGCCAGTGTACAAATAAAGTAATTGTTCAGAAAATTAAAAAAATATATATCCTTAATCCTTCAACCCGCTCCTGGATTCGGTTGTGATATATTATGGACGTGAGTGTTAAGGGTTGGTCAAGGGTGGGAATTTCTATGGGCTAGCTGGAATTTAATTTCCTTATTCCGCTCAGTGAATGTGAAACTGCATACAACTTTGGTACGCCATGTATTGTACCCTTAAGTCTAAATACCTGTAGATTCACTAAACTAAAATTATCATCATATCGAATTACGAGAGTTATTTGAACACACTGCATTCCAAACATATTATTTAATTATTTTATTTTATCAACAATATTTTGAGTTTGTCCAAATTTTTGAAGACAAGGACTGGATTCAACTCCCTGGGGAGCTGTTAATATTAACGTATTACAACAGATATGAAGAACATTTAAGAAAAGGTAATATAGAAGTCTAGGCATCTACAGGGCTTACGACCTGTCATTGGCTGGTTTGAGATGTCACTTTACTCACTGAGTAACATTCACAATTCTGCCCATATTTGAACATCTATATTCCTTCAATTTTTTCATCTGTTGATGTTTGTGAAGTTAAAAAGCTACCAGCCAATGACACATAAAACCTGTAGAGATGCCTAGACTTCTATATACCTTCTCTTAAATGTTCTTCATCTCTGTTGTAATATGTTATTTTATTTTATTTTGAATCTCGAAATAAGGCACATATAAACATATTCTTATGTGCGGTTTAATAATAAAAATGTACATATCACACCTTTAGGACGAAAACGGCTGAAACGACAAAAAATTGTTGTAAAATCACTAATATATGTAAATTAACTCAGATGAAATAATACACAACAGTTTCTGCATACAAAATATCAAAACGTCATTAACGTGGATCGTGACGTATGAGGGGCGCGGCCTATGCAATGAAGTGTTTTCGCGGGAATTCAAAATGAAGAAATTTAAAAAAAAAATATGCCACTAATAAGTGCAAAAAATTTTTTTTTTGACATTGAAGATTTCATTTACCCTTATTAATTCATAATTGACTAGCTAGGAAATTCCTTTGTCGAGGCAGGTTTTTTTTACACTTTTTTTTTACTATCAAATAGCACCTTTACGACGAAAACTACTTTTTGGGAAATTGCAAAAGAAGAATGTAAACTGTGACACCTTCGTATTCTTTCGTCGATTGTTTCGTATTTTTCGAAGTAAGCATTAAATTTTGAATTAAAAAATATACCGAAGGCATTCAGCTATGAATCTATGAAAAAAAAACGTAATAAAAATAATTTATTATAAGTTTAAACAAGACATTTATTTAATGAGTCATTATTAGATGGAAAAAAAAAATTAGATGGTAGTTTTAATATTTTTTAAAATAAAGTAAAGTTGCCATCTTTATCGTAATAAAATCGACTAACGGGCTTTCGGTCACTATGTGTTTGCTGCGTTACGTCTTTCACACAGCAATACAAACACAACACTAATAGCGTCGCTTTCGTACTGTATACGGAACCTAAATTCTCTCAGTAACATAGATACCGATGTAACGGTTTTGTCCTATTCCCACCCAAATGTTGCATTTTTTAAAATACAGATAGATGGATAGTGTTCGTTGAAGTCGTTTTATGATCTTAACTCGTTTTACGTTTTTTTTAGTTAAGTCGTTTTCATTCTTAAAGTGCGATATATTTCATTTAAAAGTAGTTTATTTTTTTTATTACAGTAAGTTATTTAACACATACTTCTTAACCTTCTGTTTGAATTTTGTTTTTTTTTTCTTCAATAATGTTTTTTCCTATTTCATAATAAAAACAATATAAAACAGGGATAGTGTTTTTTTTTTTTTGTTACATTTTTTTTTGCACCACAACAGGCCAGGAGGCCTAATTACAGTGGTGAATTACATCACAGAGCACCCAGGCTTGAGAAAAATCAAATTTTAAAATTTTGTGTTCCCACCGGGAATCGAACCCGGAACCTTCCGTGCGTGAGTCAAACGTCTTGACCACTACACCATGGAGGCCGCCTGTATACCTTAAATAAGGGTATACCTTAAATAAGAGTATTCTCCATCCCTGTTGTAATTTGTTAATCTTAATGACTCCCAAGGGGATGAAATCCAGTCTTTTGTCTACGAACATTTGGACAAACTCAAATATTGTTAAATAAAACAACTTTCAACCACTTACTCGTATTTTTTAGTTTTTCTACCAACGACGGTTTCAAATCTACACAAGCTTATTTATCAAAGTTTAATTAACTAATGAATCTTAGACTATTTTATTTAAACAATGATTACTAAATATTACATCGAAATATACGGAGCTGCTCACAAACCATCTGATAGAAAAGAATTACAATCATAATGAATTAAAAGTTCTTCATGAAAATAAGACAACTTAGAATGCCATATTAGGTTGGTGAATGTGTTTACAACTGCAATTTGAAATAAATAAATAAGAACTCAAATATTTTATATTTTTATAAAAAAATAATAATATAGTACGTCTCAAAATCGTTTTCAATGCGTATTGTACGAGTATAGTACATGATAACACAATTTCTCAAAACTAATATGCAAAGTTGGTCAGTAATACCACTTTGATGAATTAATCCGTTCATAAAAGGACTTATGAATATCAATTATCGTGTTTTGTTTCTCTACGCCCCCCTCGGGTCGACGCCCCTCGTGGGGGCGGTAGGGGCGGCCCCGAGTGCCCCCTCGTCACAAGTTGTCCAGAAGGCTATCATTGTTTCAGCCCACAAACACGTGAAATCGGATGAAAACTTTACCTATGCCCGGAACCAATTTTCGGAAATAAACCGGATTCGTTTTATCGAATTGTATCTAAACTCCAGCATTTAAATTGCTTAATCGAATAGTTAAAAGTAATAAAAAAATGGCTTTTTAAATTAATTGTACCTATTGTTTAATTCAATTCGACGGTTAAGGTAAAAAATGTCGCTACCCACATTGAGCTAATTTTACAGGAGATGGTAAAAAAGTTTTCTCTCTTGTCTTAATTAGAAAACGACCTTGGTTTGATTATTGTTGTTAATTTTTATTACTGATATTAAGATATTGTTTTTAAGTGTGATTTGACATATTGTGTCCTGATTAAGGGACGAGTTTGTCAATCTTTTGAAATTTTGAGATTAGGGGAAAGTGACTATTTTGCTTTCCTTCCATACCTTTATTTGCTTTTTATATATCTTGATATTTTTATGTTTTTTCACTTTGTATTTTTGTATTCTTTAGTTTGTCTTTATCATCATTATCACTTTTATTTGTCATATTATTTATTACTCTCATTTGTTAGTACATTAAAGAGTGAGTTTCTAGAAACCATATCTCAATTATCATTTCAATTATGTTTTTATACATTTTTTCCATTGATTTCAATGATACTATTATTTTGTATATTTAATTATGTATGAATCTAAATTTGTATAAATTTTATTTTAATATTTATTTCGGATTTTTCTTTACATTGTCGTCTTTGGAATTTTATTATTTATTGTTTTTATTATTGCATCACATGTCATTATAATGAAATTAAATTAATTTTACTTTTTATTTTTAACTATTATTGCTTGATACGGGCCTAGCCTAAAAAGCCCCAGTAAGTTAATTTATATTTAAAAGTGTAATGTTGAATGAATTAATGACATCAATTGGAGCACTGATCTTGTTTTTAGGTCAAATAATTTTTGTGGGCTGCGACATTTATCTGCGACAGGCGCCGCGGCGCAGTTGGTAAGACAGCCAACTGTGAAACTGGCATCGCGGGTTCGATTCCCGCCAGTTGCATGAAAAAATCTTAGCTAGATTTTTTCTCAATTGGTCTGGGTGTTGTAGTGTATTTTTAATTACCTCCTTCCATATCCCCTTTCCCACCTGCTGACAAGCCTCGAAATAGAGGCTTAGCGGGTTATTCCCTCTAAAAAAAACATTATAAGCACTTCTGCATACATCGTCAAAAGTTGTGCTGTAAAATGATGTAAATTTTTATATCCATATTTATTTTCAAATTACAGCAGTTTTTCAGTGAGCAGATGGAGCTTTAAAGTTAAAGTTTTAAAGCTTAAGAATTAAATTACAATATTTAATTTGTCCGAATGTTCGTAGACAAAAGACTGGATTTCACCCCCTAGGGAGTCATTTAGATTAACAAATTACAACAGGGATGGAGAATACCTTAAATAAGGGAATATGGAATTTAAGGCATTTACAGGGCTTATGAGCCGTCATTGGCTGGTTTAAGTGGCCACTTTGCACACTGTGTAACATTCACCATTTTGTCCATGTTTGAACATCCATATTTCTCCAATTCTTACATTTGTTGATTTTAGTTAAGTTAAAGAGCTGAAATCTTCATTGTTGCGAAGAGATTCATCTGACTAAATTATTTTACATAGTAGGCAACGCCTGAAAATAATTTTTCAATTTTTAAACTTCTTCTTGGACCAGTTGGTTTCATTACAATATTTGAGTTTGTCCAAATGTTCATAGACAAAAGACTGGATTTCACCCCCTCGGGAGTTATATTGTATAAATATAAATATAAATATTGCAATGAAACCAACTGGTCCAAGAAGAAGTTTAAAAATTGAAAATTTGTTTTCAGGCGTTGCCTAGTATGTGAAATAATTCAGTCAGATGAATCTCTTCGCAACAATAAAGATTTCAGCTCTTTAACTTAACTAAAATCAACAAATGGAAGAATTGAAGAAATATGGATGTTCAAACATAGGCAAAATTGTAAATGTTACACAGTGTGTAAAATGGCCACTTAAACCAGCCAATGACAGGTCATTAGCCCTGTAAATGCCTAGACTTCCATATCCCCTTATTTAACGTATTCTCCATCCCTGTTGTAATTTGTTAATTAAGAATTTAACATGTTCAATTTCAGTTAGTCGTTCATCGTTTACGTAATTTACTTCTTTATTGATTTATAGATAGATACTGATTGAGTTATTTTATCATTTCTGAGTGTAACAACGCTGGGTCGCCTTAGTATACATTAAGTGTCAAATTAATTCGGAATAAATTAGTAACTCAGATAACTTGGTTGCTTTACGTTATGCTTAACGAAATAAATAAATGTGTATCCTCATGGGAATAATGTAACACCTCGAAAAGCTCTGGGGTGTTGAGAATGAATTAACAAACGGACAAGAAAATCTCGTGATTCGCTCCTCTCAGTATGACGCAGTGATTTAAATATCTAAATAACCTTCTTAAGAACGGACCGCGATCAAAATTAATTATTTCAAGGAAAAGAGATGGTTGTTCTCATTCAAAATTTAACTCCGAACCCAGCATTAAATCCGTTCAAATTTCACCCTAGCGATTCTAAATGTTAACATTTGTGTATTTGTATTAATTTTACTTCATCCCTTTTATTTATATGCACAACTTACCTATTTTACAAGGAAAACGAGCGTACACTAACAGTTAGCGTGATAAGTGTACTGGCGAAGAGACAGGTACTTCTCGAAACCGGTAGACATAGAAAAGTCGGAAAGTGATTATGTTCAAAGACAGGCGCCGTGGCGCAGTTGATTTAACCGCGAAATTGGCGTCGCGGGTTCGATTTCCACCAGTTGCAAGAAAAAAAAGAAATATCATTTTCGCAATTGTTTGGATTACTTTTTTTACTGCTGACGAGCCTCAAAAATGGAGGCTTAGCAGATTATTATTTTAAAAATAAAATATAAAACTAATACCTATTTCAATAATTGTTGCGGTTTAGTAAAAATGGGCAAAATAAGTCGATTTATAATAAAATTAATAAAACAACTTTGTTTTTAACCACTAATTTTTAAATTGTGTTTCCTCCGACTGGTTTCAAAACAAACAAGCTTCTTCGTCAAGGTTTACGTAACTAATGAGTCGATTTATATTACATTTTCATATTTTTGACGAAAACACAACAATTTATCGTTTTGCATTAATCTTTTTTCGATATAACTTTTTTAGTTGATATGGCCCAAAGCGGAACTCCAGCCTTACGGGAAATTGGATACAAAAATTGTTTTCTAACACGAGGTAAAAGTTGTAGCATAAAATTATATGGAAAAGTTTCTTGACAATGTACGAAAAAGATATTTCAATAAAAACAAACCGCTTTGAACGACTTTGCTAGCTCACATAAATCAACCAATGATAAGAGAGTTGTGGAAGATTTCCTGTTTACTTACCGTCAACGGACTAATCGACAGAACTGACCGAGTAATTTCAGAAATACAAAACTTTAAAAAATCATAGCTTTAATAATACGACACAATTTTTTTTTTTTCAATTTGGCTTAGTTTAATATTATATTAACAAATATTTTTTTAAAAAACCACTAAACTTCCTCATTGGAAACTATCTAAACAAATTAAAAAGTGTATGTAGCAGTAGTTTCTTATAATGTTTTTTTCACTGATTGCGTAATAACTATTGTTACCTACCTACCATGGGAGAATTTTCTTTATAATCGATTATTTGCAGCTTACCATATTTTTTTTAACATCGAAAGCAATGTTTTGTGTTACGTTATTATTAGAAAAAACACAAAAAAAAAGAATATAAAATTGCACATTGCATTTTTTAGGTTAGTTAATTTACATCATATTCCTTTATTCCATACAGCGAGCCAGTTGCGCCTCTATTGGCCAAAATTATTAATTAATCAAATATTTGTGTTACATTAGAATATATTTAAAACTATACGCCGCTAGTGCCATTTGTTGTGGATTATTAAATTTATCTAATATAAAATAGACCTGTTTTTTTATGTGCCATACTACCGCTATGGACATTTTGTCAGAATTTTCGTAGCTTGCCAATCTAAAAACTCGCCGCTCGTTACTGCTATCTAACTTCCTCATTTATAACTCGGTAGTCAGATGGCAGAAGGGACCATCTGTATTTCTGTCTTTGTTTTAGTTTTCAAAAGTTTAAATTAATATTTCAGTAAATACACGCAGAATTAAAAAAAAAAATCAGCGTCATTTAGAATGGTAATTTATTATTGAAAAGCAACACTAAAATATTTTAATTTGTGGTCTTGAAATTTTTATTTTTATTTTATTTTATTTTATTTGGGGTTTTTACAGCTATTACATAAACAAAATAATTAGAAAAATCTTAACAATACTAAAGCCAATTAAAAAAATCCACTGTAAATATAATGACACATAATATATAAGAAAAGAAGTTTAGTAATTGTATTTGTGTGACGTTTGTATTCATGTGTATGTGAATGTGTGTATGCGTGAATGAAAGAGGGAGAGGATACATGTGCGTGTGGGAATGAATGAGGGAGAGGGTGCGTGTGTGTGGGTGCGTAAGTATGAAAAAAATATTTTTTTACAACTTGTAATTGTATATGCATATTATATGCACCTACATAATGAGGCGTATTTCAGCTCTCCTGAACATTTTTGAAAATTACAGATGGTCCCTTCTGCCATCTGACTACCGAACTGTATCATTGTGTATGACGGTAAATTTAAAAAAAAAAAAAAAAAACAGATGGTTGAAATACGCTGCATTAGGTTTACCGATTCATTGCTCTATGCACCACTGGGTGCGAAAAGGGGAATGATGATGATTTATCTGTTAAAGAAGCTCAAATTTTCCCATAATATATATGTAAACATTATCTTGTCTCGCTAGATTTAGTAGCAATGTTCCCAAACATTGTTAATTATTAACAATAGTTAAAAGTTTCCCCAGCGACAAATAAGTCTCGTTGAAAGTTTGTCGAAAGTTGTTGTAGTTTATGTTGCTGTAGCGTTGTTTTTGTTAATACCTGGTGCAGGTGTCGTGTGCTCTCCTCGCCACTAACTTGCGCTAAAGTGCAACAGGCACTAAACTTCAATTTACCATGAAGTAGGTACTAAAACAAACCCCGAAGCGTTTACTTTAGCCGAACATCTACCCTGTTCTAAAGATATGTAAGTAAGATTAAGATATTTTGAAGTGAATAATATTTTTTAATCAAAAAAATAATTCAACATATTACAACAGAGATGAAGAACATTTAAGGTAAGGTAATATAGAAGTCTAGGCATCTACAGGGCTTATGACCTATCATTGGCTGGTTTAAGTGGCCACTTTACACGCTGTAACATTCACCATTCTGCCCATATTTGAACATCTATATTCCTTTGAACATTTTGAACATCTATATATAAGGTTTTAAATGGTATTTTTTCATTAGTATAAGAAGTAAATACCAGTTGCTTAAATCCATTTAATTAAATAAAAAATAATTATTATAGTTAAAATATTTATAAAAATACACTAGTTTAAACATATCAAGTCACTAGCTACAAAAATAGATGCCGTAGAGAAAATTGCCAGCAATTAGAAAACAAAAACCCGTCAGTGTTATTTTATTTATTTTTTTCGGTTTATTATATAGATACGTACACACATACGACCTCAAATAGTTAATATTATCATCATCATTCCATGTTTGCTCCCTGTCGGCTGCCAGCTCTTGTACGTCCTCTCAAGTCAGGTTCGTTCCCCGTAGTTCTGTCATGAACTGCCGACGAACAGTCAGCAGCGAATGTCCAGGACGTTGGCAAGGCGGTTAAGGCTCTTAGGAGGCATCCACAGTATATTGCTCAGCCATCCGTATCACCTAAGCTCAATGACGGTTGTTACCGCATCATCGAATTACCAATAAACTGTGTTTAAATTATCAATATCGGTACACTATTCACAATCAATTTTTAATAATAGAAGCTAGATACTTCGCTAGTAAAAAATCTGCAAAGAATTTCGCCAACCCTTGCAAATTGCACGAATGTCTCGTCCACGGGGATTCAACATTTAGGGTCCATTACCTATACGTACGCCCGCGCCCCCTGAAATTAGCTTATGACGTTTACATAATATTCCTGGCCAGTCGCCACCGATTTACCGAGCCCCGGGTAATTTTTCATGATAAATTTGTATGAAATCTCTGTCGGCTCATTACCCCAGGAGATAGGTCTGGTCAGTGAGCTGAAAGGGTGCAGTCTGCCCGCTGAAAATGGGCCCCGAAATTCACTGAAAACTAAAAGTTTGCGCGCTCTGAAATTCAGAATTGGGCCTAGCTTTTGAGTAATCTAACGGTGCGTGGAAATGTCAAGTAAAAAAATGTATTGGCAGAGCTAACTTAAGAATAATGTATTTAAAAAAATAAAAAATTACAATTAAGAATATTATTTTCGATTTGTCACAACTACATACGTAAATTATTACGGAATTGATAAAAATATAAGTATGTATATGTTTTTGATAAAAATATAAGTATGTATATGTTTTTTTAAAAGTATATCATTTATTTATTATATTTAAAAACCAGTTAGGATTATATAAGATATATTATAAGGTCTATTCATGTTATTTATCGTCTGGTTAATGTTGATACCACGTGCTTTTTCAGGTTGAACATAAATTTGTCTCCAGTGTAATTTTTCAAATGATAGTAAGTCATTGTAGTGTTTGAGTCCATTATATAGTATTTTTGATTGTCCTACGTTTGTCTTTGCCTTTTTAATGCGGTAGTGTTATGCGGTAGGTTGTTGTCGTCTGGTATTATGTATGTAAATAATAAAATATGAATATATAAGGTTACAAAATTTAAACAAGTTACAAAAATAGTGCGTCTGTAACCTTAAAATCATAAAATTTTATATGAATCCTTTAAAACCGTTTAAGAATGCATCAGTTTTTGACGCGAAAGTACCTAAATTTTGCTATTTAGAACACTACACCCATAATTAAAAAATTACAACAGTGCTACTAAAAGTGAACTGACATTTATTGATAAATACATAATATTTCAAATATCTGCCTTCTAATAATATACAAAATTATAAATCAAACCGCTTATACACGCGTTTGTGTAATATTCATGTAAATAAGTGAATTTGAACAGGAATGTTGCGTCTCATAAAACGAAATAATACGGACCAAAATGGACACCAAGTCGTTGGAACAATAGGCGTAATCCTGGGGTCTACACACGTGCGTTTCCAGAAATTCTCCAGCAGCCTAGTGGACCACATGGTGACGATATCTACCTACTGTCTACAAAAGATTCTCTTCGGACATCTATCTCCCTTTGTTAACCATGGAGTTGATACAGTGCTTTATTTATTTAGTTTTTTATTGCTTACTTCTTGGTATGAACACTTGACCAATTTACTACTATACTCTATTTTTTATAAATTTATTGATATTGTTTTAACTTTGCTGGAATTCCTCTCATCCATGCGCTTTGTAGCTGCACGATGATTGGTTATCTAGCTTTCATATTTCAACTTTAAAATACCTTAATTTTGTAAACGGGGTCTAGAATTCCAATCGTCTATGCGCTTAGTAGCAGCAAGGCGTGTTGTAATCTTACTCCTTTTTACTATTCATATTATTATTATTTTGTAATACACTAAATTTATTTGTCAATTTTTAAAATGTGTAAATGGGGGCTAAATTTCTAACTGTCTATGCGCTCTGTAGCTGCAAGACGTCCTGTAATCTAGCTCCTATCTATTATAATTTTTGATTGATCTTAATTGAAAACGAGGAACTAGAATCCCAACCGTCCATGCGCTCTGTAGCTGCAAGACGTACTGGGATATTTATTAATTGTACAGCGCCCTTGAGGTGATTTTCACAAAAATGGCGCTTTATAAATTATCCAACTATATATTATACCTCTACGCAAACAGCGCAGTAAGTTCGGTGAACGCGCATTTGCGGTCGCGGCCCTACGTCATGAAATGCTCTCCCAGCAGAAGTGCAAAGCTGTGAGAGTGAAGTGATGTTCCAGAAAAAACTTAAAACCCACTTGTTCTCTAAATAATTTGAATGAATCCGTAGCATTTGATAACAAAGTATATTTTTAAATTAAGTTATAAATTTAAAAACATCAATTAAATTTATTTATCTATAAAATCACTTTGTAAAGCGCCCTTGAGGTATTTTATTACAAAAATGGCGCTGTATAAGTTACCCATAATAATAATTAGTAACAGCCCCCTGGGCGTATCATCATCATCAGTGGCGCTACAGCCCGTTGTGGGCTTTGGCCTTCTCCAGAGTTTATCTCCATTCGTCCCTGCACTCTGCGGCTCTTCTCCAGTTCGTCAGGCCAATCGCTCCAATGTAATTTTCCACATTATCCAGCCATCTTAATTTTGGTCTGCCTCTGCTTCGTCTGCCTTCCGGAGTGGTATAAAGAATATTTTTTGGGGTAAGTTATCATTCGTTCTGTGGTCATAGCCCAACCATTGTAATCTTAATAATATTGATGTTTTTTGTTGACATTTCTTGATAAAACTCCATAGTTAAAGATTATGATAAAACTATAAATAAACTTATCAATGAAACTTCTTGGTTTAGTTTTACTTTTTATTATTTTGACCAACGATCGCTTTTGCCTAAGTAGGCATCTTCAAGACTGGTGAATTGTTTACAACATGTACAGTTTTTATACTATTAACATATTTTGGAGATAAGATCAAGTGTTTTAACAGGAGACAGAAATAGAAATATAAGTCGCTGCATGCGAATAATCAGCGAATTTAATGAATAATTAGTACCATTAATAGTCTTCTGAACACATCCTGTGGTCCCCTTCTCTATGATTACCGAATGGAGCTTCTCGCTACTATCCGTGGCCCTGTTATAGGTCCTGTCGGATATACAGATCTGGTGGCTTCTAAAAAGAATTTCAAGACTTTTCGGCGAATTGATCATGTCCAATCAATTTAATCCCAGTCAGTGAAAAATTCACTTTCCTCTCTTCTCAATCCAATGAAGTACATATTATGTACTTCTGGATTACTTTCTTTCAGCACAAAGATGCTAAGGCTGCCAGATTTCAGAGATCTTCTTCGGGCAGCTTTTCTCGTTTGACAACGAGCAAATTTTCCGTGTATGTGGGCACCGCCAAGGAGACTTATGTCCTCAGATGCGGTGTGTAATATGTGGTGGGCAAGCAAGTACCATGATGATGACTGTAAACCAAAAAATTAACTACATATTATTTTTAATGTGTTTTGATTGCTATTATATTTTGTTTTTTGAGTTTACGTGTTTTTATGCTCAAAATGGAGATACATTTGTCAACCCCTAAATACATTTATAATACAAATCAAATGTTGTATGAAAAAAAAAGGATTATTTATCCGTAATAGAAAAAAAGCCTTTTTAAAGTGTTATTTATGAATCATGAAAGATGTTTTTTAAGAGGATAATGTATTTAACTGTTAAAAAAAAAAACATATTATAAAAGGTGCCCATACATCAAAATTAGGTTTTACTTTCACTGACCTGACAAGAATCTAAGGAATATTGCCTTGATTACTTCATTTAGTTGATCGTAATTAGCTCATTTCTATGTTATGGTTGTTTTTACGAACGTTTCGATTTAGATTAACCTAGAAAGTTGACATAATCTCTGGTTGAAATGTCAAATTATACAAATTATACTATTTTTTGTATGGTCAAAACGTTGCAAGGGCTTTAAAGCGGAAACCGGAAATACTACACGTAGATTTATCTCCTGCTTGACTTTTAACTTTTAATTTGATTCTTAATTTTGTCTTTCAATTTTAACTTTTTAATTTTAATTCTTAATTTTAACTTTTAATTTAAACTTTTCATTTTAATTTTGACTTTTACTTTTAATTTTAATCATTTGATTTCAACTCTTAATTTTTACTTACCTACATCTACTACCTGCATCGAATAATTTATTGTTAGTTGTGATTTTTTTTACTATTAAATTGAAATGTTCATAGAAGCAGAGAGAGGGGGAGAAAAGTAAAGTAGCTTTACAATGTCTTCTCCTTTTCATGAACTTTTTATGTAATATTTTTATTTTTACTTTTTTAGAATAAAATTATTTTTCCCCTCTCCTCCTGCATTCATTAGTGTGAAATCTGTAATTGGTCTTACTTTTTAAAATTGTTAATTTGTTCCTTGTTTTATATAAAGACTGTATGATTTCATTAATAAATAAATAAATAAATAAATAGATGTAAGGAGTGACGTCATTATTTACAATTTTCAAATAATTACTATTTTTAACACTTTTTATTTATTTTTGCGTGCGTTTTTGAGATATTTCATCCTACTCCAAAATTTTTAAATATTCACATGTACACGAAAACATTTATAAAATTTAATTCCGGGTTGGGCTGGAATTCCTCATTGAACACAATATTTGAGTTTGTCCAAATGTTTGTAGACAAAATACTGAATTTCACCTTGAGATATTCTCCATCCCTGTTGTAATTTGTTAATCTTAATGACGCCCGAGGGGTCGAAATCCAGTCTTGTCTACAAAATTTGGACAAACTCAAATATTGTAATAAAACTAGCTGGTCCAAGAAGAAGTTTAAAAATGCGAAAATTGTTTTCAAGCGTTGCCTAGTATGTGAAATAATTCAGTCAGATGAATCTCTTCACAACAATAAAAGTTTCAGCTCTTTAACTTTACTTTAATCAACAGATGGAAGAATTGAAGAAATATGGATGCACAAAAATGGACAATTTTACAGTGTGTAAAGTGGCCACTTAAACCAGTCAATGACAAGCCATAAGCCATGTAAATGCCTAGACTTCCATATTCCCTTTTTTGAGGTACTCCATCCCTGTTGTATTTTGTTATAATTGAACATGTTCAGAAGAAAAAAATGTATGCACGAAATCGCGGCCCTGGGCCTCCATTATATTAGGAAGTTAACAGAGTTATCTTCGACTGTATAAAGAAAAACCGATATTTGTGTACGAAAATGAGTATATTTGCATGAACATTTAAAGTATCTTCATTGGTAACCTATAATTGAACATGTTTATAAAAAAAAATGTATGCATATTCCGCTTTTCATACAGAAAACTTAATTTTAGTTTGTAGATAAAATTAAAGATAAAGGCCAACTAACTTCCCATTATAATCGGGGCCCAGGGTAGGAACTGTTTCCTGGTTGAAGAGGTTTTTTGCGTTTGCAATGTGTTCATTAAATTACAATGTATGAATGTTTTGTATATCTAGATGACCTAGTTGTGTGCTATATATAGCCGCAGGCATCAATCAGGACACGTCCCCACGTGACGTTGACAAACAAGAGCCGGTCGTCTTGGCTAATGTATGGAACTTGCTATACCGTTTGGCGGTTGCCACTTCCACTTGATAAATCACTGCTACTAATGCATGGTGGGAATTCCCCGTTCCCCAAACACTTTTTGATCTTCACTTCGACGCTGCTATTTTAAAATTATTAATTTATTGAAACATTTTATTGCTTTTATATTTTGTGACGTTCTTTCCCATTAAGGGGTTCTAAACTTCAGAGGAACATTCCTCATGGTAAGCCATGAAAAACATCCTAATATTTTTTTCCATAAAGTCATTAATATTTTTTTTTAATGTGATTTTTAAAATGTAGTAAATCCTTAATTTCTCGAACAAGCAGTCTCACCATAAACCCCTACTCATCACTCATCTCCTACCCAGCCGCTTCCCTTGTCCGCGTCTAGTGCGTATCGCTTCGTTGGTCAAATACGTTTTCGTCGCAATTTTTTTTTGTCGGGGAGCGGTAGGGGTTTATGGATGCTAGTTCGAGAAATTATAGATTTACTCCATTTTGAAATCATAAAAAAATATTTTTAGTTTTAATAGTTTTTAGCTCATTGGGGAGATTATTGGGTATCTGAGTGACTTATTCATCTCAAATTCTTTATAAATTTGTATAATGGAATTTATTTTATAAATAGTTTCTACTTTATGAACTCAAAATAATTTATTTAGAATTTCCGTATTGACTGTTAAGGGTTTCTTTAAAATCAATTTGATAATTCATCTTTGTACTATTTTAAGAGGGTTTAATATATTGGCTTATACACCATCCAGCAATATCATATTGTTCAATAACTGAGTAATAAGCTATTTTAAAATTATTATTTTTAAAATATTCCTTAATCTAATAAATATGTCTGTACATTTTCTAATACGTTTAACTAGTTCACTGATATGGTCTTTCCATTTTAGGTTTTGGTCTATGTTTACACCAAGATATTTATTTTTATCTGTTGTATCAATTACTGAACATGTTAGATCGCAGTTAGTCTTGTTGCAATTGCTTTGGTGAATAATTATTTTTATTACTGAATCTAAATTTGTTTTGTTAACAAAAAATGGGATGATTTTTGTCTTTTCCATATTTAGAGATAAAATATTTTTGTCAAACCGTAACTTTAATTTATTCACAGCGTCTTGAAGCTTACATTTCACCAAAACACTAAGGTGGTAACGAAAAAGTTTGCAAAGATAAAAAACAATTATTTTGGGAAAAACTAGAAGATTTGTTGATAAGGATTCATGCAAAAAGTTAGTTTGATTGGTGTAAACGTGTACGTCTCGAAACCGATAGGTATAGAAAAACCAGTAAGTGGTTAAATGCAAATATTCAATAACATTTAGTAAAATTTTAAAACCAGTCTGACGATGTCGGTCACGGCGAAACCCGGTCTCTGGTAAAAAAATTACAAATAAAAGTGGAATAAAACTATAAAGTATTTTTATTATTATAACTAAAATGCAGTTCCACCAAGAAATGTCAGTAGAAAAACTCAATATATTTAGTAAAATGTTTGACCCTGAATAATATCTCACATAATTTTATTTTTTTTGTCAAATGTTATAATTCCTTAACCTGACAACAAAGGGAGTGTATTTTAACCCTTTTTACTAAACACCCATTAGAGGGAACTGAATGTTTATGTCGAGGGTGTTTTACAGGGGTGTAGATAAGAGACCTAATCTGAAAACATCAATCTCAACAGAGATGAGCGCTTTTTAGTCGTGAGGCACGTCAAGTTTCCACTGTCATTTGATCTTATCACATTTCTGTCTATTTTATTCAAACATTAAGAGACTGCAAATGAAATCTTAAATAAACTTTAATAACAATATTTTTAGTTACTCAGATTAACATATTACAACAGAGATGGAGAACTTACATAATGTTAATCTTAATTGGACAAGATCAAAATATTGTAAAATCACGGGGTCCATTATAATTTCGTATGTGTTGTTTTTACGGTGACAATAATATCGAGTATTTTGTCTAGTTCTACGTGTTGGTATATTTATATTTATTACATCTAAGCGAACCTCCAGAGTAGGTAAATTAAAAACAATAACTAAGGCATGTAGTTAATTTGTTCTATAGGAATATGCAATTTGAAATGATTGAATTTTCGTTGGACTCTTTCAACATTATTTATGTAAATTTTGTAAAAAGGGGACTATATAGTAGAGTTGTACTCTAATTGGCTTCTAACCAAGGATATAAACGAGAGTTTTATTATTTTCATTGATTCAAAATTCTTTATGGTTCTAAGAATGAAACCCAAAGTTTTCTTCCTTTAAGAAGTAATGTAGTTGATGTGACTTTTGAATTAAATTTTTTCGTCAAAAATGACACCAAGATTTAAGATATTGATCTTAAGTCAAAAATTGTACATGACAATATCTTCAACGTCGTTTTTCTTGGTTAGACGCATTTAGGCTTCTGGCACACTGCTTCAATCACAATGGCCGCAGTTTTCGGTTATAACCACTGAATATCTGTGATATATCTGTGGTTATAACAGATATATCACAGATATTCAGTGGTTATAACCGATGCGATAAAAGTTTCTCACCGTGATTATTTATCGTTTTAGCGATTCCAATGAAACATCGATCGGGAGTAACCATATTTTTTGTATTTCCACACTTCCACCTCGTGCGGACAACACATTAAATGTAATCACTCAAAATATTTACGTTATCCAAATTACGATATCTTTCACCGTTTAACTATTATATTTATTAAGGAACGGAAGATACTCAAAACAAATTTGTTTTATAATTTTGCAATAGTTTGTGCGCAATTTATCATATTGTATATTTAATATATTTTTCGACACGGAAATAAAATAAAATATTTTTTAAACACTTTATTAACGCACACGAGTAACAAACGACAAACGGACAAATTGAAGCTCGCACAGATCATATAAACTCGACTCACGTTGACTTTGACGTTTGGCGTTTGATCGCGATAAACTAATCCACTTTCACTGTGATCGGTCAAGTTGGTTAAGGTCTTTTATTCTACATGTGATAAACATCTGTGATTGAGCTACGGATGCGATATATCGCGATTTATATCCGATATGTTGATTATAATATAAATAACAAAATTGCTCAATGTAGATTAATTAGTTTACACAGAAAAGGTAAATACGATATGTAATTTGAAAAACGATAAAAATAAAGACTAATGTTAAATTCTGTTTGAACTACAATGTACACTCAAGAAATACAAGAGAGTCAAATAATTTAACTTGTAAACAACCTAGGACTAACCGAAAAAGACAGTTTTGTGTATTTACTATGTTTATTTATATATTTATGCTTTATTAAGTTAGTTCATAGCATCTTAATTACTAATTAAAACTTTTAATAACATTTTTAAAAAATTATCAAAACACAAGAACATAGTTTTTCAAATTAATTTGAAATATTTCAATCCTTTTCATTTCTTTTATTTCTTCAGATAACTCATTGTACAGCTTCAATCCCTTGTACAAGACAATTTGTTAATCTTAACGACTCCCGAGGGGGTAAAATCCAGTCTTTTGTCAACAAACATTTGGACAAACTCAAATATTGTAATAAAACCAACTGGTTCAAGAAGAAGTTTAAAAATTGGAAAATTGTTTTCAGGCCTTGCCTAGTATGTGAAATAATTAAATCAGATGAATCTCTTCACAACAATAAAGGTTTCAGCTCTTTAACTTCACTAAAATCAACACATTGAAGAATTGAAGAAAAATGGATGTTCAAACATAGGCAAACTGGTGAATGTTACACAGCGTGTAAAGTGGCCACTTAAACCAGCCATTGACAGGTCATAGGCCCTGTAAATGCCTAGACTTCCATATTCCCTTCTTTGACGTATTCTCCATCCCTGTTGCAATTTGTTAACCTTGTACAAGAGTTTTGAGATTCTGTATTTCTCCTTATTAGTAATCTTATCTTTTTTTTATCTCTAGTTGTATAGTATGTACGACATTGTTGGTTGAATTTCATCATGTTTTTTATTTTATTCATCCTCTTAAAGCTAGGGTTTCCTAGGACAGCGGTGCCCGTATCTTAACGACCGTAGTGAACGGTGATGCGGTGGATAGCCGTCGTAACGGTACCGAGAAAGTGGTTTCCTATGAAAACGGTGTAATCAACACCGTTTAACACTGTTTTCCTAGGAAACCACACTCTAGTCACCGTTAAAACGGCAGTCCACCGCATCACCGTTCACTACGGCCGTTAAGATACGGGCACCGCTGTCCTAGGAAACCTTAGCTTAATTATTTTATGTATAAAAATTGCTACATTTTATTTTATTTGTTGCTTTACTGTGAGCAAGCCAATATCTTTGTGCATTCTTTCTACATTAGATTCCATATGTCTTTTGAGTATATTTCTCATCGCCTTTTTTTGAAGAATTCGTTTATTTTTAATTTCCCCTTACATTAAAAAAAATGGAAGAACAGTAATTCATCTGCGGACATATGATTGTTTTACAAATAAGAACACTACTCTTTAAATCTATTACATTTCGTTATCTTCCCATAACTTTTTTGTATTTATTTTTATTTAAGAAGGTAAACATGAACAGAAAATGTAAAAGGAAAAATAATGAAACCCGCCAAACTGCGAAACCGGCTTGTCAGCGGGTTTCTTATTTTTACTGTACAAAGAGAAAATTCCCAATAATTAAACTAGAGCGAGATCTCATGCACTGTTTTACACACCCTAAAGCCGTACAAATGCATGTGAGAATTCACCCATTAATAGGGCAGTTCGCTTGCTGAATACGGCTTCTGCGGATAATATGGACCTATTTTTCTGTACATATCGGTAGTTTAGCAGCTATCTGCTTTCTATTCATTCACTCTTAACTTATATCCACAGTATGCAATACGTAATGGGTTGAACAGCCCGTAAAGTAATGCAGAGTAGAATTTGTCAAATAAATAAAAATAAATAACAATGTACTCGTGCTTGTATTTAATTTATCTTTATATATATATATATATATAATTCCTCTGTACGTGTGATGTCACCGTACTCCTCCTAAACGGCTTAACCGATTTACGTGCGGTTTTCAGAAAAACATAGATCTTTGCGCTGTGCGTGTTCGTATATATTAAAATTTTCAATCGAATATGTAAAAAAGAAGTTAGGAGCATAAATTTTTAATTCATCGATCTACCAGGGTTGCATTCGAGGAGAATGCATTTGCAAAAAAATGGAAATATGTAGTTTTTTTGTGAATAAAAAAAGTTTTTTTTTTAATGTTTACAAACAGCATTTGTTTTTTGTGGATCTCAATCAGATTCTTTCCTTAAATTCCTTATAATTTCTACCCATTTGTTTCTTTTTATTGGATTTTTGGTAACACTAAAATAATATTAAATACAATACATAAAAAAAAATCGTATTCATACACAAGTACACCCCTTTGTTGGTGAGACGACCGGAGTTTGACGTTTGCAAAAAGAATGCCATATTTGAAAAAAACATTTATTTTATGTTTTGGAATTCAACCATAAACAAGTACCTAGGTACCTACTTAAATGAAATATTTTAATATGATCAATTTTAAGTCTTTGAATTTAATCACAAACAAGTAGTTAGGTACCTACTTATCAATGAAAAGTCTTTTTCCAAGCCAATAGCAGGGAAGCCAACGTTCGGGCAGGACAACGTCTGACGTCCGCTAGTAAGTAATATATTTATACAGAAAGTAATCTAACAATTTTGGGCTCACAGCGCCAGTGGTAAAATGCAAAGAAAATATTATCTTCACCTGATTCTGATCGTCTTTGACGTATTATACTAACTAAACTTACTATGGTTGACTGTACAGAGCTGCTTGATTTAATAACAATATATGTGCTAGCCAGGATTTGTAGACGGTACCACCTGTTTCATGAACCAATAAGTAAAAAATCGTTTGTCAAAAATGCTTTTATTTCGTAGTACTTTTTCAGTGTACAATTGAAAATTTAAACATATAGATTACACAAACATCACTCTGTCAGATTTAAAATTTACACTAAAAATGCATTATGTAACTTAGTAGACATTATAATAATAAATATGTACATCTCCCTTCCCCTCCTTATTTAGGTATTTATTTATTTTATATACGGCCTAAGCCAATTACAACAGTTACATGAAGAAACATAAATGCAAGAAACTGAACAAAAAGAACATAAAACTATTTAGCAAAGACAAACGAGGGCAAAACAATAATTGTATACAAAATATTTAAAAAAAATGAAATACCTAAAACTTTGAGCTAAACCAAGCTAACCAACCTTTATCATCTCTTCTAGCATTCTTGTCCTAATCCCGCCCAATTTACAGTAACTTAATGTTCTTAAAATAAATATTTAAAAAATCTTTGATCATTGAGTACATGAAAATAACCTTTTTATATGTATAAATTGTATGTATTTATTTGATATGTAATATTTTTTTTTTGACCAACTTTGTGGAAATCTGTCATTAGTTCTGAGTTTATACACTATATCTGTTTGTTTACTATAAATATGTATGTAGAACTGTTGATTTCCCAAATAATATATAATAAAATAAAATAAACGACAAATGTAAAATTTCTTAACAAATTAGTATCCACACATTAATCCCGTAGCGCCAACATGTTCACAATAAGTAGTTAAAGCCTTAACACTTCATCCTTCGATCCTAAGTGAGTTGGCCCATTTGACACTAATTGAGGCAAACACTGTTAGCAACTTGACAACAAGTCTCCCCATTACTCTGGACTCCATACTCCAGGCACCAAAGGCGTGCGCTGCCTGCTGTCTACCGTCTCTCCCATGGCAGCCAACAATGAAATTATTGAGTTTTACTCGTAAGAAGAGTGTGAGTCGGTTGCACCACATATTAACATGAATTAAACAAATAGTGAGTAAACCCTTTGCTCCCCAGCGGTACAAATTTGTCCTGGCGTGAAATAACTCTTTTTTAAAATATTTTATTTCTTTATTTTTTAAACAAATTTTGAAAAATTTTGTATAAAGTTAATAAATTAGAATTACAGTACAATCTTTATATATATATATGCGTTGGGCATGGGTTGAGTGCCATAATTTTAGAGGGCTCAGGGTAAAACGCTGTTCGACTTTTCTTCATCAACATACATTCACGTATTTTCTCCATAGATTGTGGCACTAGAGTAGTGATTTTTGCACTGTTTTGATTTGAGCACGATGAAGCCTCTTAGCCAATCACACGTGGAGAAAAAACAAAAAAACGAACCCTTATTACGAATATATAAATAGCTTAAAAAAGTAAAAAATAAATAACGTGTGTAATTAATTTCGAACAAAATGTCTGTTCAACCAGCTAATAGCAGGCAACCTAACGTTCGGGCAGGACAACGTCTGTTGGGTCCGCTTGTTATATATATATAATTCTTCTATACGTGTGATGTCACCGTACTCCTCCTCAACGGCTTAACCGATTTACGTGTGGTTTTCAGAGAAGTATAGATCTTTGCGCTTTGAGTGTTCGTAGATATATATTTTTTTAGTCGAATGTGTAAAAAAGAAGTTAGGGTTGCATTCGAGGAGAATGCATTTGGAAAAAAATTGAAAGATGTTGTTTTTTTGTGTATAAAAAAAGTTTGTTTTGAATGTTTATAAGCATCATTTGTTTTTTGTGGATCTTAATCTGATTCTTTCCTTAAATTCCTTATAATTTCTACCCATTTTTTTTATTGGATTTTTGGTAACACTAAAATAATATTAAATTCAATACATTTTTAAAAATCGTATTCTTACACAAGTACACACCTTTGTTGGTGAGACGACCGGAGTTTGACGTTTGCAAAAAGAATGGTATATTTGAAAAAATATTTATTTTATGTTTTGGAATTCAACCATAAACAAGTACCTACTTAAATTTAATATTTGAATCACAAGCAAGTACCTAGGTACCTACTTATCAATAAAAAGTATTTTTCCAAGGCAAGCCAACGTTCGGGCAGGACAACGTCTGTCGGATCAGCTAGTATAATATACAATACAGTTCAGGCTATTTATTTGAATTTTTTTTTTTTCAAAAATACAAAAAAGCTAATAAATGTTTAATTCAAAAATATTCTTTAGTTGTCTTTTATTTTGTAGAACTCCATGTAATGAACTTAATTTTGAATCATGCGTATATTTAAGACATGGTATTTTATTTATGTTTAAAATAATCCTTTTGCCGGGCATTTACAAATATTTATTTATTTATTTATTTATTTATTTTACATAAACGGCAGAAATTGCCTTTAACATATATTGAACATAAATATGAAAAAAAAAAAAAAAAAATACATATATAGAAACATAACAAAAAATTATAAAAATTGCCTTACTATAACAATAGTAACAAGCAGGTAAATACATAAAAGCAACCAAAAATAATAACGAAATAAATACATAAATATGAAAAAACAAAAAAGGAAAAAACATTTTTAAATAAAAAGAAAAGTTTAAGAATAATATTGCGAGAGAAAAAAAGAAATCAGACTCGTTTTATAACTATCAAGTCCAGAACCAAATATATCAGCCTTGTCCTCATACTGATTGCCATATCTATGGAGCCTAGGGATAGGCGAGTGCATGTGATAGTTGGTTCTAGAACTTGCAGAACAAAAAGGAGATCTGTGGCGGGTATGTCGACCAGGTACACGGAAACACACCAACTCCAGCAAATCTGGACAGTCAATTAATGAATTGATCACCTTAAAAAGTAATATTAGGTCAGTTAGGATTCTTCTATCAGAAAGTCTTAAAAGATTTGCTGAAGACAACAATTGATTATAATTAAATAAAGCAGCAGGAATATGAAGTTTAAAATTAATATATTTTAGAAATTTAATTTAATTTAAAATATTCTCCAATCTATTGTCTGATTTTAAAAAAAAAGGTTGATTTAACAATAAAAATCCAAAACTATTTCGATTTTGGCATATTTGGAACCTATCACCGAAAAAAAGAGGAATTAAGGCATAATAGAGTAGGATTCGAATCGTCTGGTATGAATCTGTTTCTTCGATGTGTAACTTAACATCGCGTCGCACGAAATGCAAGGCCGGTCAGCAGAGGGCGCTGTTAAAACATTATACAGCCATTAGACAGCCCCCGGCGAATTTGTGCCGTTTGATTATAAAAGCTCTTTATTATTAATTATTCTTACTTTTGCTAACTCAGTGAAAACTAAATCTCACGTGAGTAATCATCAATGCGTATTATTTAATAATTCTGACGGACATAATTCTAAATAACTGAAATTGACTAATCGTGACCATAGAACAACGAGGTATCATTTGGCTTTTTCATGGGACTAAGATATTGAGTTTTGAAGTTTTAATTCGTGATTATTCAGTTTTTTCTTAGATATTTGACATCCTAAGTATTCAATTCATGTTTTAATTGTATTATTTCTGTTTTAAAAGATTTTCCAGTAAAAGATGCAGTGAATTTAGCAAAAATGATTTAAAAATAATTTGCATGGAAAGGCCCCAAAAAATCAAATAAAATCATGTTTTTCTTTAGAACAAATATTCATAGATTTAAATAAAACTTTGTTGCCTAGACATTTCTTAAAGTACAAGGAACTTTGAAACGTTTTCAATACAGTTTTAAAGATAATTTTGGTTGAGAAAAAAATGCAATAAGTCATTTTTAAAAAAAATGACAGATGATGCAATATTGTTCTATGATCACTTAATATCAAATCAGAATAATCTTCCAATTAAACATATCCCGACGGTTAATTTTTCATATTTCATAATTAAGATCACATAAATAAAACAACTTTGTTTTTAATACTCGTATGTTTCTTTTTTGGGTGATACCGTGTGTGTTGGATTTCGAGCCATCTTCAGGGTAAACTGAGTGATGAAGATGGCTCCTGCAATGGTAGCCGAAACGTTGGAATACCATCACAATATAATTTAGGTCCTTTTCACGAAATGGTGTGCAAAACAAAAAATAACTTATCTTATTTTTAGTTTTGCACACCATTTTGTACTTAAGATAGACATGTTTCTGGTGCCGGTCTCTCGAGGTATTAAGAGCTGAGACTTTGATGAGGTCTGCTTCTTCTAAAATTTCTAATTAATAGCTAATATTATCTATTTGAAATACGGTTTGTCTATCTGCACGCCCCTGCCCAGCACCCTGGGTCCTCGGAGAATAGGAGAGGATCTCAGTGGGAGGGCATAAGTGGCCTCGCGTGAGGATAATGCTAACGCGAGTAGATCGTAAGTCCAAGGGTTGAATAAGCCGATATTATGGAGATAATGAGAGATATTGTCTCTTTCGAAGTATCAATGGGTCAAATTTTTATTTTCCGATTGTAAAATTTGTATTTCAAGATTTGATAGTTGGACTGTCGTTATAAAATATTGCGTGTTTTTTCAAAAATAAAAAGTTACAGATTACGCGTTTTTGTTACCATCGCTATATCTGTTTTTTTATGTTGTGCACCAAAATTGTGCATTTTTATGTTACCCCTTCACAAACGACCTATCTGATTCCATATTTATTATTTATTCATTTATTTATTATATATATACGGCCTAATCCAATTACAACAGTTACACGAAGAAACATAAATGCAAGAAACTGAACAAAAAGAACATAAAACTATTTAGCAAAGACAAACAAGGGCAAAACAATAATAGTATACAATATATTAAAAAAAACGAAAGATCATAAACTTTGAGCTAAACCACGCCAATCCAACTTCATCCCACACTGTTTAGTCGCGAAGAAATCTACGAAAAGCCGGAAGATCTATCCCAAACAATTCCAAGTCGTGTGATGAATTGACTAATCTACACATTCTGGACATTGGGGCATAAAAACCAAAGTTGCTCTTAGAAGATTTTATAAATAGCAGATTTTGACTTCTGGTGACACGGTTGGGAACATGAAAAGAAATTGATTGCAACAGAGATGGGACATCACTTAAAGCATTAAGTATTTTGAAAATGCATATAAGGTCCATCTCAGTTCTACGTCTCTCCAATGAAGACAGATTAAGAGATTGCTCTATTTCAAAATAAGAATAATTACCCAATAATAATTATCATTACATTTTCACATATTTTTATATATTTTTCTAGTAGTAAGGAATTATATTTTTGCAACAATTCACGGACCAATTTTGAAATACACTCTGGATACACAGGTATGGAAATGAATTAAAACAAATATTCGATATCTTCAATACAAATTCTGTTCATGAATTAAAACGAATTCTCACTAGTTATTTTTTAGAAAAATAATGGATTTATTTTAAAATATATTATTACATTTAACTTTGTTTTCTGGAATACGTGATTTTTTATTTCTTTATTTAACATGTTAGACATAATTTTAAATTGTACATTGGTGGATTTATTGCCAAATGGCAACTTCTTCCAACCAACTGATGATGATGATTTCACTAAATAGAGGTATTATTATTTAGTAATTTATTTTTTTTATTTTTGTTTTATTGCTCAAAAAACTTTTATTTTTTAAGAACAAATGTTGTATTAATTTTTTTATTATTATTATCTAGTTATTCTCAACTTTACTGTGTTATATTTATATTTAGTACGTAAGATTTTCTCATGGTTATTGCTATCTTTAATTAGAAATGTTATGTTTCTTTTTAACTTTTTGTATTATATGTTTACTAAATTATTAAGTTTTAATTATTCCATTATTTCATACTATGCACTACATGATTATTGTGCACTGCTGTGATTATTTCTGTAAATTATTATTTTTTTGTAAAAGGTTCTTTGAACCATTGATGTATAAATAAATATTTTATAAATTTAAATTGAAAACATATTATACATCATTTTATAAAATATTCCCAAGGAGTTTTTGTAAAAAAACTCATTTAGAGACATGCAGATAACATTTTTTTTTACAGACATTTTTATATTTTAAACTATAACGTTATTTACAAAAATAGAATAAAAATCATGATACACTACAAATTAAAAGGGTGTGAATAAGTTTTTTTAAAACATAATAAACATAATACAAGTTATGGAAATGAATTCAAAATAATACAAACATAATACAGTCTATAAAAGAAGAAAAAAAAAGTTTCAAAATAACATGTATGTCTAGTATGTATATATGCAAGCTGAACGAGTATGAGAGTGCAAATGTAAAAAAAATTAAAGCTTACCATGAGGAATGTTCTTTTAAAGTTTCGCGGTCTGGCCCTGAAAAACCGTGTATAGATTGTATTTAATGTTTTGACAATTAAAACAATGTTGACAATGATGTCTTTGAGAAGTTACTTCTGTACTAAAATTCATATTTCAAAAAACTTGTTATAAGTCAGGTACATTTCTTTTGTCGTATTCCGTGCCCGAACTTGTGTAATAAAGTATTCTCAAATTAACCACAGCAGCAAGTTAAGTACAAAACGAAACTTCCTCTGATAGTTTCTCAGCGCTGTATTTTAGTACAGTCCGGCATGCGGCAGTTTTGTGTACCCTAATGGACACAAACATTAATATGCAATGATTAGGAACCGACCAACTTCTTCCTTTCGCGTGGTTTTGTATCTTTTGACACGACACATCGAATAATTATATAAACTGCAATTAAATTAAACTTATTTTAAAGTTATTTAATTTTCACTTCGTTGGTCAAACACGTTTTTTGTATCAATTTTTTTTGTAAGGGAAATGTAGAGGTTTGTGGAAGAGACGCTAGTCTGAGAAATTAAGGATCAACTCGCTTGAATGGAGCTGGCTGTCTAAATGGACGCTGGCACAGCTAGTTAATGTTCGTTTGTTACTGATAATTTAATATTTTTTCCGGCACCCACACGTACAATGATTATTACGTTGAGTGCGCTGAGAATTGGGAAGTGGGACGAATATGGTTGAGTATAAATATGGTTGAGAGTTGGTCCGAACATATTTTATTCTTCTAATAAATTAATTTTAAAGATCAAATATTTTTCCATCATTTTGATTCACCCCACACACATCTGGGAGCTCTAACGTTACCCAATTAGCTGCAGGGAGCTCCCGCAGGGGTAGGCGGAGCAGGGCTGAGCTAGAGACAGGAAGGAAGATGAAGAGAAGGATTAACGTCGTTATATTTCTTTTGTTGGTCTGTATCCGAGGATACATATAAGCTACTTACTCAGATTATTTTAGCAAAGCTTACGTCACGCTGGCTCTCAAAATGTTTCCTCCTATTATAGGGCCAACGACAACGCAACTATGGATGTGAGGATTAATGAGGACACAAAAACAGATAAAATTAAAATAGAAAAAGGTGTCAGACAAGGGGACACAATATCGCCTAATCTCTTTACGCTAGCCTTAGAGAATGTATTCAAACCCTAAATTGGGAAAATAAAGGTGTAAAGATCGATGGCATGTATTAAAGTCACCTCAGATTCGCAGATGATATATTTATTATAAGTAAATACATGGATGAACTAGGCGAAATGATTATGGAACTACACGAGGCCTCGAAAAGGATTGGTTTGGAAAAAAATATTCATAAAACAAAGATTATGAGTCCAACAGGACGAGACATTTTCATTAACGATAATAAAATCGAAGTGGTTGATAAATACATTTGTCTAGGACACAAAGTAAAACTTGGTAAAGATAACCAGATGGCGGAGTTACCACGAAGAATAGGATTAAGTTGGGCTGCTTTCGGCAAACTTAAATATATTTTTGAAAATAAACAAGTCCCTATATGCTTGAAAAGACAAGTATATGAATCGTGCATATTGCCGGTGACAACATATGGACTAGAAACCATGTCTATAACACAAAAAAGTAACCAGAAATTAAAATGCACGCAACGATCCATGGAAGGACAGATGCTCGGTGTATGTCTAAGAGACAGAATAATAAATTAAGAAATAAGGCGCCAAACCGGAGTTGTGGATATCATGGATCGTGCAGCGAAATTGAAATGGCAGTGGACAGGGCACTTGGCGAGACAAATGATGGCAGGTGGACACCCAGAATAATAAAGTGGAGACCATGGGCAAACAAAAGAAGTGTTGGAAGGAAACAGAAAAGTTGGGTCGACGACATTGCCTCTATAGCCGGTAAAACGTGGATGATGAAAGCGGGTGATAGGAAGTAATGGAGACGTTTGGAAGAGGCCTTTACCCAGCAGTGGAGAGAATAAGGCTGCAGAATAAGAAGAAGAAGATTATAGGGACGCTACCGGCAAATTCATTTTAGCACGCTGGCGCTGGTTGTGTACAGATATTTTTTAGGATTATTTTGTATTTAATTGGAATGTCAATCCGACCTTTTCTTTGAAATCCGGCGGTCCTCGATTTTTTTTGCACCACAACAGGCTTTTAGGCCCAATTACAGTGGTGAATTACAGCACACTGCACCTAGGCTCGAGAAAAATCACATTTAATTTTTGTGTTCTCACCGGGAATCGAACCCAGAACCTTCCGTGTGTGAGTAACCACTACACCATGGAGGCCGCCATTTGAACCCAGGAGGCCTGACGTCACTTCCTCTCCTAGCGGCAGTCGCGGGAAAAGCCAGTCGACAGTAATACACAATTTGGTAATGTATCCAAAATAAAACACGTTTATTGGATTTTAATTCTACTTTATTTTTTAAATTATACAAAAGGGTATTTTGTGACGCGTTGCGTCTTGTTAGATCATTTTAAAACTAACTAAAATATTTACAAAGTTTCCTTCTATACTAAAATTACTTTATTTATCTTGGCTTGTATAGAAATTCTCAGACAGCAACCATTAAAAACAGCAATTATTTTTAGTATATAAGGAAAATTTTAAAATATTTAAGTTAGTTTTAAAATGTCCTAACAAGAAAAAACGCGTCACAATATATCCTCTTGTATATTTTTAAAAATAAAGTAGATTTAAAATCTAATGTTTTATTTTGGATACATTACTAATTTTAATATGGAATTCTTCAAAGGTCTGCATACACAATAAGTAAGTAATAGACAACACGAAAAATACCTCGAAAAATCGATTATGCCACGCGCGGGTCTTCATATAAATACAAAAATCTATAATAAAAATCTAATCTAAAAATATGGTGTCTCAGGCGTCTCTGCTGGCTGCCAGCTCCTGTACATCCTCCCAAGTCAGGTTCGCATCCCGTAGTTCTGACATGAATCGCCGACGAACTGTCATCAGCAGATGTCAAGGACGTCGAGAACCTGATGCTTTGTGAAAATGAAAATCGAGCGACGTGAACATAAAACCGAGCAAGTGCGATTATGGGACTAGTGCCAAAAGGGAGGAAAATGTAAGTCTTTGTCTCCTTTCCATTTAGTTCCCGGATTGACACTTTAAGGCAACAAATGCCGCAAATCGAACGTACTTAATTTTTTTAAATTACGTTTCGGGAAAAGGCAAAGCCTTGCTTTACAGTCTCAAGGCTATCGGCTGAGAAAATGACACAGGTATAATGACTTTTCCTATTGCTGTAGGTAGCTGATCTAAACTTAAGACGTTTTTGAGATAGTTAATTTGGAACGCATAATTCCGGAGAAGCGTTGGGCATTGACTTATAGACGAGCTAACAGATTTGCGTTTGCCCTCTTTCGAGCAATTTAAACTCGTCTCTTATAGCATTTCAAATTTCCGCCGACGATATGTATGTTTTGTTTGAAAGCAGTACGCAGACTTAAACAGTCACCCTTTATTTAAATTCAAACAAACTGCTCGCTCCAGCGACGTCGAATTAAATTGACGTTAAAAGCTCAACTTGAATTTGTCGGTTGACGCGTCACACAGTTTGAGGCTCGCAGTCGAGCGCGCCGGATGTGGCGGCGGAAGCCCCCTGACCGAACTGTACCGGAAATACGGTTCATGCCTCTCCCTACACTGCTCCACTCCACACCTACACTATACGCCCCTACACATCCACTTCACATCCTACCCGCCAGTTCTGCCGGAACAATCTGTTTGCATTACGTTCGCTGTAATAGCTTTAAATTCAGACGATTCCGACTAATATTTATGTTTATGTTTGAGATAATTTCACATAATATAGACTGGTGAACTCTTTGGTATTTTTTTATTTATTTATTTTATTTCATTCGGAATTTTTACAGCTATTGCATAAAAATAAGTAAAAATATATGAACAATACTAGAGGCAATTAACACAATCATCTGTTATTCTAACAATACATAATATACATATAAGAAAAGAGTTTACAACATTTTATGTGTGCGACGTTTGTGTGTATATGCATGTGTGGGTATGTGCATGTGAGGGTGAATGTGTGAGGGTGCGTGTGTGTGTGTGCGTAAGTAATATGAATAACTCCCTAAGGAGGAAATCCAGCCAGTCTGCAAGCATTTGGAGATACACAAAACATTGTTGTACAAATACAAAGTTTACAAAAAAAATGTTTATACAATAGGTACATTTAATATAATTTTATTTTTATTTATGGATGTAGCCACTCCACTGGCCCACAGGCACATTCCGGAGTGTCAGTTTATTATTTATTTTATACATAATTGTACATACTTTCACATCAATTTTTGTGTAAAAATTAAAAAAATATATGAAAGATTCTAAAACATACCTACATCAATAAAACGAGAAAGAACTTTCAAAAAACTAAAATTATATTCTGATATATTTCTCAGCTTCCCGTCTAGTCTTTTAAGCAATCCATTTATGGACTCGATAATTATATAAATAATATATGTAAAATTAATGAATATTGTATTAGATGATGCTTATTCTCTTAAACTAAATATGGAGGAAAAAGCGGACAGTGTAAAATTTCAAGTTTGATTTTTTGGACACTTAAAAAGTTATGTGAAAAACTCCGGTCGTAGTTTGGAAAGCTTTATCTGCGCCGTCCAGGGACGATGCTGGAGACTTTATTAGGGTTAACTTTCCCAAACTATGTGACACTTAACACCTTTTTGTGTGACGTCACGAAGCTTATTATGTGCTAGAGTAGGCAAAGACGTTAAAAAAACGCAATCAATCGTTTGTTTAATTTTTCTTGTTATAATTATTACTGTACTTTTTCGCGCTTGTAGTTTATAAAAAAATATATTATAAAATAAAATAAAATGAAAAAAACAACTTTGTTTTTAACCACTATTTTTTTTTTCCACCGACCGGTTTCAAAGCTAAACAAGCGTCTTTCTCAAGGCATACTAAACTAAGGAATTCTTTCCTATTTTATCAGTATGCTGCCATAAGACTAATAAATCAAGTCTTCGTCTTGAAATGATGTTAATGTAAGATGGATACGTTCGAAACTAGACAGGAGTAGACTAAATGAAATATTGTTTATTTAACCTATGACAGGTCATAAGCCCTGTAAATGCCCAGACTTCAATATTCCCTTCTCAAAAATGTTTTCCCTCTCTGTTTAAATAAATTTAGTATATGAAAAACTCCCTAGGGAGGAAATCCAGCCAGTCTGCAAGCATTTGGACATACTCGAACATTGTTGATAAAACTTTATTATTTGTGTCATACAATTTTATTATTTTATAAGAATACTCCTAAGGTTTTGGGAGAGCACTCCTTCCATCGACGGGTGATATGAAACTCTGTATTGATACAGCAAAAGAGAGAGTTATTCAAAAGAGAAATTATTAACTCACTTTTTAAAAAATTAATCGTCTCCTGTCGCTCTGATATAATAATTATACCTTTGTGTACATTTGTTTCCATTCATCATGTTGTTTACTATATGTAACTTATGTTTTGATCATATTTTTTATATATTAATTTAAATAAGTTTTTAAATAATTGGTTATATACCAAACCTAAGAGTTTATCGAATAACTCGTCGATTGGTTTAAAATAAAAATTAAATAAATAAAAATTAAACCGCGTGTGATACAATATTTTGTATGTACTCAATTAGTTTTATATAATATCCCCAACAGACGTTGTCCTGGTCAAACGTTGACTTGCCTGCTATTACCTTGGAAAAAGACTTTATATTGATAAGTAGGTACCTGGGTACTTGTTTATGATTGAATTTCAAAACTAAAAATTATTAATTTAATTTAATTTATAACAACATCTTATTAACGTTTTTGAGACTTTTTTTTTCACTTTTTTTTTTTGCACCACAACAGGCCAGGAGGCCTAATTACAGTGGTGAATTACATCACAGAAACCCAGGCTTGAGAAAAATCACATTTTATTTTTTTTGTGTTCTCACCGGGAATCGAACCCGGAACCTTCCGTGTGTGAGTCAAGCGTCTTGACCGCTGCACCACGGAGGCCGCCTAATTAATATTTAAATATTGAATTTGAGTTGGTACCTAGGTACTTGTTTATGGTTAAATTCATTTTGCTAATGTCAAACTCGGCTCTTCTCACCAACAGGGACGCACTTAATTCATAAATGCGATTTTCAAAAATGTGTTTAATGTTAGTTAATGTTATTTTAGTATTACCAAAAATCCAGTAAAAAGAAACAAATGGGAATAAATTATAAGGAATGTAAGGAAAGAATCTGTTTGGGATACATAAAAAACGAATGTTGTTTGTTAACATTCAAAAACAAACTTATTTTAAACACAAAAAAAACATCCTTCCATTTTTTTAATATGCATTCTCGTTGAATGCAACTGTGGTAGGTTGATGCAAAAAAAAATATTCCTCCAACTTATTTTTTACAGATTCGTATGAAAATTTTGATATCTACGAAAACGCGCAGCGCAAAGATCTACATTTCGCTGAAAACAGCACGTAAATCAGTTAAGCCGTTTAGGAGAAGTTCAGTGACATCACACGTACACAGGAATTATATATATAAAGATAATAAATAAATAAAAATAAAAAACATAAGTAAAATATCAAGTCATTTTTGCCTCCCATTATCATTAAAGGACATACAAAAAAAAATGTGACTTAGATCTCATCGAAAGAATAGAATTTCTAAATTTGAAAATCTACTAATTTATTAAACGGGCAACTTGGGGCAAACGTCAAGTCTGTGAAAAGTAATCAATCGTTACTAAAATCGCCGGGAAATTCGAACTGATCCAATGGAGGAAATCCGCTTTTAAAAACCGATTGAAATTCGAATAAATTATTAATTAGAACGACCCGACCGCGGGAATGTTCCGCCGGCCGATTCTGATTGAATTTCCCGCCATAAAAATGTGACCGGGCGTCGTCGTTCTCGCCAAGTCCAAACTAAAAGTTGGCCTCTCTGAGCGCGGGGCCATCTTGCCTTTGTCACAAGTTGCTAACTATCGGAAAAGTGCTTAATTGGAGGCTGAATTATTACATTTGTCTAATTCACATCTGCTCAAAAATAATTAGCGCCATAATCAGGTCCGATAGTCACGCTGATGTGAAAGTTCAGTGGTTTTTTAATTTTTGGAGCACCTGACTTCAGACAAGACGGGGATACAGCGTTCTAGACCATAGAAAGTTGCAAATTACGCCGGAAGAATGGATTGTAACATTTTAAAATTTTTTGAAGCAATACAGATAATACAACATTTTATTTTACGCACATAACTTTATGTGTATAAATTTTGTAGTCCCTGTATTGCTTCAAAAAAATTATCTTAATATATACAATTCCTCTGTACGTGTGATGTCACTGAACTCCTTCTAAACGGCTTAACCGATTTACGTGCGGTTTTCAACGAAATGTAGATCTTTGCACTACGCGTGTTCGTAGATATTAAAAATTTCAATCGAATCTGTAAAATATTATATTTTTTCATCGACTTACCAGGGTTGTATTTGACGAGAATGCACATACGAAAAAAATGGAAGGATGTTGTTTTTTTATATCCCAATCAGATTCTTTCCTTAAATTCCTTATAATTTCTTCCCATTCATTTCTTTTTAATAGAATTTTGGTAATGTTAAAATAATATTATCTGACATTGAATACATTTTTGAAAATCGCATTCGTATATAAAGTGCATCCCCGTTGGTGAGAAGAGCCGAGTTCAACATTTGCAAAAAGAATTCTATATTTTAAAATGAAATATTTTATAAAAATTATATTTGAAGCACTAACTTTGTGGTAATTCATTATAATAAAATAAATAAAACAACTTTGTTTAAAACACTATTTTTTATTTCCCACCGACCGGTTTCAAAGCAAACAAGCTTCTTTGTCACGGTTTACGTAACTAATGAATTGATTCCCTTTTTATTTTTATCATGTTCACTAAACACTACACGTGGACCCAATAAATCAAGTCGTTTTTCCTTACACGGGTGGTTATTTGATATCACTATTTTCGAAGTTAGACAGGAGAGGACTAAAATAAATATTGTTTATTTGGTTATTCATTATTATTTTCTTATTATGAATCGCTTTTTTAATTTCTAAGATTTCTAAGTTGTCTAATTTTAATATTTAATTTTCAACATGAAGTACTTTTAATCCAGTGTCTTTATTGAAGTTATTATTATTTTCTATCTGCGATTTGCGAATTTAGAAAAATTATTATTATTTAAGCATCTTAAGTGTTCTTTTACTCTAATATTAAAGTTTCTTTTAGTTTTTCAATGTAGATTGAATCGCAATCATAACAATTAAATTGTAAAACCTTGACGAAGAAGCTTGTTTGCTTTGAAACCGGTCGGTGGAAAATAAAGATTAGTGGTTAAAAACAAAGTTGTTTTATTTATTTTATTATATGAAATATTGTTTGTTTTAGAATTCAACTATAAACAAGTACCTAGGTACTTACTTAAATTCAATATTTGAATACTAATAATTTTTAGTTTTGGAATTCAATCATAAACAAGAACCTACTTCTTATCACGAAAAGTCTTTTTCCTAGATACTAGTAATCAAGCTAACGTTCGGGCAGGATAACGTCTGTCGGGTCCGCTAGTATCCGTATAAAAACGTTATTTTGACTTAATTGTGATTTTTTATGGTATCCAACGCTGTCTCCTCGCCTTGTCTGGAGTCAGGACCTCCAAACAGTAGCTAAATAGATATGTGGCCGGTAGCAGCCAGCGCTAATATATCTCTGGCTTAGCGCGGCGAAGCGCGGCGCGGCGCGGCGCGGAGCAGGTGTCCGGCGGGGGTTAATTGGATGCGGAAACAGTTGCGGCTCTTTTTGCGGGAAATTCATACATTTTCCCGCCGTGTGCATAATTCAATTTCGGAACTTTCGGATTAAAATGGCGCGATAATTCGGTTTGGTGACTTACGGCCGGTCAGTTTTATGGGCCCCGTTCTACTACGAGTAGGCACCACCTGAGCCGAATTTTCGACATAATATTCCATTTAACTTCATGTGTAATCAACTTACTATATGTTATTTTATTATAATTATTCTTATTTAACATATTACAACAGAGATGAAGAACATTTAAGAGAAGGTTATTTAGAAGTCTAGGCATCTACAAAGCTCAGAATATTGTTGATAAATTACCTGGTCCATGAAGAAGCATAGAAATTGAAAAAATAACAATTTCAGGCGTTGCCTAGTATGTATGTGAAATAATTCAATTAGATGAATCTCACCCGCATAAATAAAGGTTTCAGCTCTTTAACTTCACAAACATCAACAGATGAAAGAACTGAAGGAATATAGATGTTCAAATATAGGCAGAATGGTGAATGTTACACAGTGTGTAAAGTGGCCACTCAAACCAGCTATTGACAGGTCATAAGCCCTGTAGATGCCTAGACTTCTAAATAATCTTCTCTTAAATGTTCTTCATCTCTGTTGTAATATGTTAATATAAACAGCTCCCCAGGGAGTTGAATCCAGTCCTTGTCTACAAAAATTTGGACTAACTCAAAATATTGTACATTATTCTTATTAATGCAGTTCCGTTGTCCACAATAAGTGGTGACACGTATTCAAAACGTTTTTTTTTTTTGTTGTATGATTTCTTGCAGTATTAGTTTTCATTTGCTAATGTCATGGATAATACTTTCTCCGGAAATTGACGTCTGTAAGTTCAGTTTATTAAATTATCTTCAGGGATATAAAATTACGAATTCAAAAAGTTGGAAAGACTTTCATCAATTTAATACAATACGACATATTATAACTAACAGTATTACGCATAAAACATTGGTCTACATAAGAGCAACGTCCTTCAGTACATTAACTTCGTTTCTACAATGGAGAAATGAAAAACAACTCTTCTCTAACTCATATAGTGTCTATGCGGCTCGACTGTGGAATCATCTCCCTTCCACCATCAGAGATGTTACTACATTATCTCTGTTTAAATCACGTCTGAAGAAATATCTCCTTTCTCTTCCTTAATCTCTCCTCCTTTCCTTTTTCCTCTTGTTTTCTCTTTCCTATTGAGTAATAGTTTTGATTTAAGGTAATTTATAAACAAAAAAAGTTGTTTGTTTTTTTATAAATCTTTAGCTTTTTAATTTTTATTTTCTATTAAATATGTTCTGTAACTTGAATAATAAAAATAAAACTTTTATTTTATTGTTTGGTGGGAAGAAATTGCCATTTGGCAATAAGCCCGCCAATGTACAAATAACATTATGTACAAAAAGTTAAATAAATAAAAATAAATAAACAAACAAACGCTGCCTATAAAGAGACCACATCATCATCATCATTCCCTTTCTGCACCTAATGCTGCATAGGGCACTGCATTGTTACACCAATCGCAGAGTATCTTGATATGTTTTTTTACATGATGGTAAGATAATTTGACTTACGCTTCAGGTACCAGTCCTGGGACTATGAAATATTCTGGTGTGAAAACACCCTTTTAAATAAATATTTCATATGAACTATGTCGGGAATCGAACCCGAGACCTCTTGCATGGTAGGCAAACGCGCTGACTATTACACCACGAGGCCGACAAAGAGACCACAGGGCGTGATAACGCCATGTCAGCCCAAAGAGTCAGCTCAACCAAGTCAGCTCAACGCAGTCACTCCAGCATGTAGGCCAAGTGCAGTCAGTCCGACTCATCATCGCCGTTACCCCCGCGCTCCTTAACAAAGTGTCGTAACTTATTTAACATGCAATAAATACGCATCAAACACCAACCTCGTGTCTTCTGTCAATCTCCAACGGGGGTAGGAGCTCCGACCCCCAATAACAATCTTAATCCTACGTTAGTTATAAATTCAGTGATCATAATCCAAGGAACAAATTTAATATGGAGGGAATAGATACATTTACATTCAGTCCACTTTGGTTTGAAGGCAACACGGCATTTAATTTAATAATAAAATGGATTCGGAATTATTTTTTTTGCATCAAAATAGGCCCAATTACAGTGGTGAATTACATCACAGAACACCCAGACTTCAAATTTATTTTTCTGTTCTCACCGGGAATCGAACCCGGAACCTTACGTGTGTGAGTTAAGCGTCTTGACCAGTACACCACGGAGGCCCCCGGTTCGTTACTAGGAAATTAAAAAATGGAGATGTTATAATTCATAATAACATATAATAAAGGCCTATGGCGATCTCGCCAAAGCAATTAACTTTGCTGAAAATGTGCTGTATTATTATTAATGTATTTTTCGATAGCATAACATTTAACTGTAGTTAAATAAGAATTAAAAAACTTTATTTTACTTATTTGAAAAAAAAAATGTTTATTTATATTTTTTATATTATAAATTTAAGAATTTTCTATTCACTTATATCAAACACACTCACCCTGTCCATAAACCCACCCTCACAACCCATATACACTCACACACATATTCACATACCTACCAAAATCACATTCCACTCACTTACCCACGCATCCTCACACACAAAAACTCGCACACGTGCACTTATACATGTATTAATATCTAACTGAACTGGATTTTTAAAATTGTATTTATGTAGAAAACTGATTTCGATTTATTTTATGTTTTTTTTATAATGTTGAGTATATTTTTTGTATTGCTGTTGTTTTTCTGAATAAACAAAATTAAAATTAAAAAGCCATAAAAATAATTGATCTTTGAGTAAATTTTGCGTTTTCTTTAAAACATCGCCTTAATGGTTAATCTAATTATCTGGATTATTTCTTATCTGGATTGATAACGTCTGGCACTTATTAATCCGGATATTAGAGTTTTACTGTAGTTTGTTCTTTTTTTAGTATTATTTAAGTTTGTATATTTTTATCTCTGTAAAGTGGGCCACTCGAACCAGCAAATGACAGTTCATAAGCTCTGTAAATATTTAGACTTCCATATTGCTCATTTCTTTTGTAATATGTTAATAAAAATTCTCATTAAAAAAGTCAAATACATAAAATGTATCGAATGTGTGTTTTAACGTATATATAAATTCGCGTTATTTACACATTTGCAAACATATGTCAACCAGAACAAATATTTGAATATAATACGCCCATAAAACTGTTTGGCTTCTGGTTTGATTTGCCATAAATTGTAGAAAATTAACGAAATTTTGATTCAAATAGTTATGATAAAATTTATAGCATTGTTGATTCAATAAAAAACATTTATCATATGAGAAGTTTGCCTCGTAAAATCATTTGTATTTAAAAATGACATATTAGTTGTTAAAATAATTTTTATTCGTTTTTTCCCAAATGAAGAGAACAATTGGACACATTTTTTTTTGTCGATAATGTATTCTCCTTCATTACTTTACAACGAATCAGACAATATTTCGTAACATCTTCACCGTACACTGCGCAAATATCACGAGCAGCTTTGATGGGGTGGTGCGAGTGACACAGTTTTAATTAGTGTATTTGTTGCAAAAAAAATCAAAATTAAAATAATACTTAAAGCCCCGAGTCCCGATACAGACATCTACTGAAGAAATATTCCACAAATCACACATTATGACACCAAAGCAATTATACGCTAAAACAATACTCGCTTATAGATTCAAAAACTATTCTTACTTAAATGAAAGACATAACCTCAGCAATACAACACATAACTAGATCATCAACACAAAGACAACCTAAACAAATACAATCTAATACCACTTTCGGATAGAGGGGTTTTCAGTATTATGCAAATAAAATCTATAACCTACTTCCACTGTCTATAAAAACAATTTGAAATGAGAAAATGTATAAAAAGGCTATAAAAAATCGACAGTGGAGCTGGGTAGAAGTAAAATGGACTGTCTCATTCGCCCAAACTAATATTGAATCAACAGCTCCACAAATGTATAGTTTATGTTATGTTTTTGTTTTTTTATTGTGCGTTTTTTAGTATAAATAATATTGTTATACAAAAAGTAAATATAAACTTGAATACGTAGTGTTTAAAACTGTCTTAACATATTGTTGATTATCTCAATATATTAAGTCTTCTTTGTTTATTCTCACATGTAAAATAAAAAAAAGAAGTTTTTTGTTAAGTGTCCTCGGCACAGGCAACCCCAGTGAGGTCTCATTATTTTTATTAATATTTTTTGTTTATATGCTTAAAATAGAAAATAAAAAATTAATGGATGAATGAATGAAGAATTCCCTCGATTGAACTCGAACAGAGGGATATGTCGAAAATGCTTACATTCGTCTACTTGTCATTCCGTTTTGAAGGCATGTAATCAAATAAAATAATTTATGTAACGTAAAAGCAAACGCAACACCTTGTAGAGTAGAAAATTTTCTTTCGAATGATGTATTAACTTAATAATTTTGTTGTAGTTTTGGTGATAATTTTTATATTTGGAAAAAAAACGGACAAAACTTGTATTACCGCCAATATATGGGAGTTGCAGGATCATTGATCTTAAATTTTGTAACTATTACCGTCTTTTTGAATACCGGTTTCGAGACGAATCCGTCTCTTCGTCAGGACACTAATTATACTATCATTTAAATCTCACTATACACCTCCATAGTAGTTGCATAAAAATGTTAAACCAACTGGCTGATTGGACACATGCTACTAGAAACTTAAACCAACGTGCACTTAGCTTCTAGTGGCATGTCTCCTATCAGCACCTTGGTTTTTTATTTATGTGCAACTACTACAGTGAAGGCGCGGAGTGGGTTTTGCACATAATTAATATCCTGAAAACATATTTTTATCTTTTGTATTATCTGGCATTTTTTTTTGTAAAAAAAAAATGAGTTCTTACGATTTACCCAAATATTTCATTTTGAGGGCCATTTTTAACGTGTTGTAAATAGCTCACACTCAAGTTGGGGAAGAGTGGAATTCGAACCACGAACCTTTGAGCCGTGAGTCCGAGACACTAGCCACGGGACCACGCAAAATATGTCTGTCGTAGAATATTCATCCTAGTGATATTTTGGAAAAATTCAACTTTGTTCAACTTATTTACTTCAGAATTTCTTGGATGTTCAATATTTGTTCATTTATTTAATTTTTTAATTTTTTTTATTTTCTTTTATTTAGGAAACATACAGTACAGTTACAAAGTTTTATATTTTAACACAATTAAACTTAAATCTAATGGACCAGCGAAGTTTCCATATTATAATGTAATTAGATGTAAGGTTATTAATTAAAGTACAGAAAAGAGAAGGAAAAAAAACATAAATAGAAGTTAATTAAAATTAAAGTAAAAAATGAAGAAACTTGGAAAAAGTAATAAAAGTTAAGAATTAAAATAAAGAATAAAAAACATGCTCAGATGCAAAAATAATAACATTTTTTAAAAAGGAAAAACATAAATATACACGTACATATTTTAAGGGATTCAAAGAAACGATGAGACGAATCATTAAATAAGAAAATAAATTTAAGTCGATTTAAAAACATCTTCAAAATTAATGACACATCGTAAGAGCAGCAATATATTGATTTTATTTACATATACAATATAAGTAATTAAATATAGTTCAAAAGTATAAAAACATGTGAATGCAGCAGAGAAAAAAGAAAGAATAACAGGTATAGATAATATTTAAAATAGCAATATAAGGAGAAGATTATGTACGTGTTTTAAAATTTCGTTGATGCTCAACTAAATTCACTTACGTATTCTCACATATTTATTTCAAAACTTCCTTTAAGCAAATCGTATTCACGTGAGAATGTCTTTTGATCAAAATGAACTGAGAATCCTGTTGACAATCCTGCCGGCAAACTTAATACTGTGTGTAAGTAGGTTCCTACTGATACAAACATACCCTTAGACGGCAATAACAACTCGTACTTCGGAGACAAATGACTGGCTTTGTTTGCGGATCGAGTTGGTTCGTCGAAACTGTATTATTGTGTAGGAATCATGCATTATAATACCTTTTGTGTATGTATATATGTATATGTGCTCGTTAGTGATGCGCCTAACCGATTATGATAATTCTATCATGTGATTATATTCGCTAACCTTTTATCGTAACTCACTAGTCTTCGTTTAACGGTTTAAACTGACAGTTACAACCGAGTGTGGGTGTGTTTAACATAAAAACTGACTATATTTTGAGTTCTAAAATTAGTTTACAGACATTAACATATACCGTCGACTGCAATTCATCACCGTGTAACTCAAATTTTGGTCAAATTATCCATATTTAATTATGATCTTAGAAGACGGAGTTTTAGTCCCAACACTTGTGTATGGAAGTGAAACATGGAACTGGCAGAGGAAGGATGAAAGCCGAGTGAACGCGGTTGAAATGCGATCTCTTAGACGACAGAGATGAAAACGTTTTTTTATGTGCGTTCAGTGAAATTACGTTTTTTCAACTTTTAGGTAAATCTTACTTTGATTTACATAAAGAGGCATTCCATTGTGGCTGGTGGGACGTTTGATTCCAGAATTTGACCAACTTTGAGTCGTAGCTATGTTAACAGAATTCATACAATGGTAAAATATTTGAATAAAAGAAGATAAAGAACCGTTTTATTGTACTGCTTTAAAAAAAAAAAAGACGAAAAGTCAATATTATCTGTGGAATTATTATTTAAATGGATTTGACTGGTGGGACACTGGAAAATTCCTTCTACCTTTGTGCATTTGAAGACGAATTTATGTCAAACTACTCTATATAAATGACAGATAATCATGTAATATGAAACACTTACGTTTTATTAAAATTGAAGTCTAATAATAGTTGTATCGGTTTTCACCTAAAGATTCGGATTTTCTCATTCCAAGTATGACAGGCGCCGTGGCGCAGGGCGCAGTTGGTAAGACAGCTAACTGTGAAACTAGCGTCGCTGGTTGGATTCCCGCCAGTTGCAAGAAGAAAATCCTAGAAAGATTTTTTCTCAGTTAGTCTGGGTGTTGTGGCATATTTATTATAATTTCCTTCCATATCCTATTTCACATCTCCTGACAAGCCTCTAAAGAATAGGCTTAGCGGGTTATTCCTTAATAATAAAAAAAATATTAGATATATTATTTTCATAAATCATTAGATAAGTGATGAAAATTTTGCAATATCTTAAAGGATATGTTTTCTCTCCCTCGAAACTAATATTTTCATTACGACAAGCGACTTTGAGACACGCTAGTGCGTGTCACCTAGTAGTGACTAGATCTCCGATTTCGTTTATAATTGATTTCCACCTAAACATTCGGATTTTCTTATTCCAATTATGAATTATTAGATATTTTCATAAATCATTAGAAAAGTGCTGAAAATTTTGTAATATCAGAAAGGATATGTTTTCTCTCACTCGAGGCTAACATTTTCGTTATGACAAGCGACTTTGAAACACGCGCTAGGTGACTAGATCCTTTTCCGTAACGGGTTATCCTTCAATCACAACAATTTGTTCATAATCGATTTTCCCCTAAACATTCGGATTTCTCATTCCATTTATGAATTATTATATATTTTTATAAATCAGTTATGCGCATCACTAGTGCTGTCTCATGTTATACTGAAAACGTGCTTCTTTATTTATTGGTGCCAAATATGTCTCTAGTCTCCATTTACAATCTCATTGTATTAATAATAAATATCAACAATATTTTGAGTTTGTCCAAATTTATGTAGACAAGGACTGTATTCAACTCCCTGGGGAGCTGTTTATATTAAAATATTACAACAGAGATGAATAACATTTGAGAGAAGGTACTATGGAAGTCTAGGCATCTACAGGGCTTATGACCTGTCAATGGCTGGTTTAAGTGAAGAAGTATAGAAATTGAAAAAATAATATTTTCAGGCGTTGCCTAGTATGTAGGTGAAATAATTCAATTAGATGAATCTCACCCGCATTAATAAAGGTTTCAGCTCTTTAACTTCACAAACATCAACAGATGAAAGAATTGAAGGAATATGGATGTTCAAATATAGGCAGAATGGTGAATGTTACACGGTGTGTAAAGTGGCCACTTAAACCAGCCATTGACAGGTCATAAGCCCTGTAGATGCCTAGACTTCCGTATTACCTTCTCTCAAATGTTCTTCATCTCTGTTGTAATATTTTAATAATAAATATCTTTGCAATATGTAACCCTAACCAAATACGCGGAATTTCAAATAAAGGAATGATCAATTTATTTAATATTTGCTAAAATAACTTAGACTTTTTCTGGAATAGTAATGAAAATAAACTAACGATTAATATTTTCTTATTGAAACTTCTTGAGCGAATTCTATTGTTATTTTTTATATGTTTTTTTATTATTATTTACTAAATATAATGATTTTTTTTACAAAGGTAATTTAAGAGTCCTTCTCACTAGGGAAACCTGTTCTGAGGAGGACTGTACAGTGTTTTTTTTTTAAATTTCTTTTTTGCTAATTTTCTTCAGTCAGATTTTGATTTCTCTTTTGAAATATTTTTTGTTATCAGTTACCTTAATGTTATGTTAAAGCATACTAAATAATTTCGTAGAAAAATAATCCTTGTACCTTCATTATTATTATTTATTTATTTTACGGCACAAGTGCCTTTTACAATATAAAATATAACAATATAATGAGTATTTGTCCAAATGTTATGTTAAAAGGCACAATATTCACATTAATATTATTTCTTGCCCATGAATAATAACCTGTCTTTTTTAAAAGTTATAAATGTTTTATTTAATGCATAAAATATGTTGGTTTTATTTCATTATTTTGTTGTATTAAATATTTCGTATCAATAATTTAGCAAGTGACCGTCGGCCATTGCTGACTGTTACTTACTTTCATATTGGTGTCATAGTGGTTAATAATAAATGTTGTTTGAGTTGATTTTCACAGAACCACAGAAAAAATAGTAATTTTTAATTATATTATGTACTTATCATCATCATTCCCTTTCCGCACCTAATGGTGCATAGGGCACTGCATTGATACACCAATCGCAGCGTATCTTGATTATTTTCGTTAAATGAAGGTAAGGTGATCAGTCTTACGCTTCAGGTACCAGTCTAGGGACTATGAAATATTCTAGTTTAAAATCACCCTTCTAAATAATATTTCATATAAACCATGTCGGAAATCTAACCCGAAACCTCTTGCATGGTGTGCAAATGCGCCAACCATTACACCGCGAGGCCGACAACTTATAATATGTAATTACAAATTAATGAACATTTTTTGTAGATTACACATATTTTTTTTATTTAAATTTCATTGATAAACCCTTACGGGTTACATACATTTAACAAAATATTTTTACTTTTAAAATTCACATTATACTGTTAATAATGATATTTTTAACGTCTTTTGTTTAGTTTTGTCTGGTAGTTTATTGTATAATTTTAGTCCATGGTTTATTATGGTATATTGGCGGCCTCCGTGGTGTAGTGGTCAAGACGCTTGACTCACGCACGGAAGGTTCCGGGTTCGATTCCCGGTGAGAACACAAAAAATAAAAAAATGTGATTTTTCTCAAGCCTGGTTATTCTGTAATGTAATTCACCACTGTAATTGGGCCTCCTGGCCTGTTGTGGTGCAAAAAAAAAAATGAAATGAAATGAAATGAAAATTAGTCTCGATTGTCCTTTTCTCGTTTTAAAAGGTTGCATATGATAGTTTTCTGATATTCTCGTATTGTGTTCATGTTTACTACAGTTTTTATCAAGTTTTAATTCTTCGTCTACAATTAATAAATTACGGCTCGCCACTGCTGGCTTCCAGCCTTAGATATAAAATTCCTCTTCCGGCAATTTGTTAATCGGCCTCATTATTTTTTTCTTTCCCTGCGACTTGTTCACCGGCCTCGTATGTATTTTTTTTTATTTCCAGCGACTTGTTCACTTTCCTCATTTTCTTTTCTCCTTTCCAGCGACTTGTTCACCGGCCTGCGCTGCATCCACTCGTACACGAAGCGCTGCATGTCGCCCGAGCAGCGCGGGCACTTCGGGCGGCTGTACCGCGGCACGGGCGCCGCCGTGCGCGACCTGTGCACGCCGGGCGACTACCAGACGCGCTTCCTGCGTCACGCGCCGTGCCTCAAGGGGTTGCGCTCGCAGTACGAGCGCTGCGCGGCCGCTTACCAGGTATTTTGGAAATAAAATTAACAAATATAATCACACTTATTCCCATACATAATTTATGTTCGTACTTTTTGCTTTTATTTTTTTAATATTTTCTTTATTTCCTGTAAAAGCATACAAATCTCATATGCAAAGAATAACCCGAAGGTGAAGACAATAGAATGTACTTTCCTCACCTTAAGTATTGTCTCTGAATACGGGTATAAGACAGTTTTCAACGTCAACTGACTATATCTTTTTATATATTTAATATTACGCTTCCAAATTTTGATACAAATTTGAGTTTACGTTTCAGGTTACAGAAGCATACCACATATGTGGACATATTAATATCCTTCAATTATTTTTTTTAGTTGTCCCAATTTACCTGCAAATGCTGGAACCTTTAAATATTTTATTATTCCTAGGCCGCCGTGGGTGCGTTGTCTGGCAACTCCACGGGCCAATCGGGAGACAAGCTGAAGACGCTATGCTGGTGAGTTCAAATTATTCATGCTACAAAGTTTTTTTTATTTTTATTTATTTTATTTATAAATCATAAAACACAAAATATTTTAACAGTATAATACATATGAATTACATTCCCACAGCTCAATTCGGGACTTAAATAATATTAACATAAAAAACACATATTCAGAATAACAAAGAATCAAAGCAAGTTTGGCATCTTTATAACTAAATATAACACAACAATATATACGCCAAAAACCTATTCTTACACAAGCAGAATAAATATATAAAAACGCTTTTAAGAATGAAGAAAGTGGTGAATCTACTAAGGGAGATAAGGTCGTTAACATCACATGCCACGCAGACGATGCAACCATAGTGGCAGTGATGATTAAAACATATCCATCTCAGTTAGTAAACATCTGGATGCCTAAGAAATGTCGTATGGTACGATGAACACATGCGTATTGGAAACATGATTCGGATATACAAAACGTGTACCAGACCAATCACGGTGTATGCAATTGAGGCGAAGATAGATAGAGAGAAAAGAAAAAATACGAAATCCAAGTAGAAAAACTAAATAGAAAAACTAAATTACTGCTCAGAACGTCAGAAATGAAAGTACTAAGGGCAATCGCAGGGAAACCCCTAAGGAGCATATTCCGGAGTCAAGAAGTTAGGCGGAATTACGATACCCAGGACATAGTTAATTAAATATGAAGAGATTACGTCAACAATTCTCTTAATGGACAGCTCCAAAATCCCCTTTACCATGGCCTACGAAATCCCAGCTGTTCGCCGTCTGCCCGGAAGACCACCAAGGAGAGGGAAAAATAGCTGGAACTCAAAGTCTCAGGAGTTAGCTTTTAGCTGATACCAGATCAACCGATCTTAACCAAGAAAAATAAGAAGCTTTCAGAAAGAATTTTCACTCAGATCTTCCAAGAAAAGGTTTAGGTAGAAGGCCTTGAGAGCTACGATTTGCAATTTACGCATTTTATTTTCTTTAATTTTGGTCGGTAGTTTATTATACAGCGTTCGAGAGATATTCTTTAAGGACTTTTTACTAAACGGAACTTTTTGACGTTCCAAATTCAATGTAAACGGAAAGGGGCGTAATTTTGCAACAAAAAAGCCTTAATCTGCAAAAATCAAGACAGTGAGAATAAACGCAGAACAATTAATATTTTCAAATGAGAAAAATTACTGCTACCCGAAATTGAACATTAAAAGTTTTCCTTGGACATTAACAACCGTTTTTTTTAAATTGTGTTTTTATTTATCAAAAAATAAGATACAAAAAACAAACATTAATAATAAAAAAACACGCTAAGCCGCGATACCGGCTTGTCAGCAGTTTTTTTCTTTTTTTTTAACAGAGAAAAACCAAATAAAATATATAGATCTTATACCTTTTTATATAAATTTAACCAGGTTGTGGTCCCGTGGTACTCACGGATTAAAGGTGTACTCACGGGTCCGAAGTTCAAATCCCACTCTACCACAACTTGATTTCTATTTTTCCAGCACTAGTTATTTACGATCTTTAGGGAATAGTCTAAATATTAAAACATTTCGGCAAATAATAAGAACTCAAGCATTTCTCTTTTTACTTTTTTATCAAGATACGCTGCGATTGGTGCACCAATGCAGTGCCCTGTGCACCATTAGGTGCGAAAATGGAATTATGAATGATGGTGAATATCTTTTTTGATAAATTACACGTGTTAGCTTACAAAATATAGAAAGATTAGTGAAAATACGTGCTAAAAAAACATGAAAAAATGCTAAATGAATATTTATGTTAATTTTTTATTTTAATTTTGTTTGTTCAGAAAAACAACAGCAATACAAAAAAATAAACACAACCTTATAAAAAAAAAACATAAAATAAAGCCAAATCAGTTTTCCACATAAATACAATTATAAAAATCCAATTCAGTTAGATATTATTATAACAAATTACAAAATAGATGAAGAACGCTTACGAGAAGGGAAAATAGAAGTCTTGGCATCCACAGGGATTATGACCTGTCATTGTCTGGTTTAAGTAGCCACTTTACACACTGTGTAGCATGCACCAGTCTGCCTATATTTAAAAATCTGCATTCCTTAAATTATTTAATCTGTTGGAAATAAAGAATATTTTCAGCGCTGCCTAGGATGTGGTTGAAATAATTCAATCAGATGAATCTCACCCGCATCAATAAACGTTTCAGCTCTTTAACTTCACAAACATAAACAGATAGAAGAATTGGAGGAATATAAATGTTTAAATATAGGCAGAGTGGAGAATGTTACACAGTGTGTAAAGTAGGCGTTTAAACCAGCCAATGACAGGTCACAAGCCCTGCCTAGATGCCTTGACTTGTATATTCGCTTCTCAGAAGTGTTCTTTATCTCTGTTTTAATATGTTAATATTAACAACTCCCTAGGGGGTTGAATCCAGTAAAGGCCATAATAACTTGATAACAACTTGAACCGGCCCTAAGGAGTTTATCGAGATTGATAGATTCGCATAATTTATCGGAGATATAAACCTTTTTGACTAAGAAACAATTCAGTACAACGGATTTACAAGACTCAATTAAAAAAAATGGGCGTTTGACAAAGTCTATCATTACATATCCCCCCCGCGAAATGTTGGCACGATCGATCCGATGTTTAGCGCTAACCAATCTAACTTGTGCAATAACCGAGTCTCCAAATTAAGGTAATACACTTTTATGTCCTCTAATCAGCCATTATCATCAGGTATGCTGAAATACGAAACAGGGGCCTATTTGGAACTCATTTCCTTGTTTTGTTCAGCAAAGTATTTTGTAATATTATCACGGGGTGGCAGCTAAACGCACTTACATTCTGCCCTGTACACGCTGCGACAAAATTCGGTAGATATTTTCTTTTATTATTTTTTTCAGATTTTTTTTATTTCTTTATTTTTATAATTTATTTCTACTCATACTCTCACACATCACAGAATTGAGAGGGTTGTTGTAAAATACATTAATGTTCTTCAATGTTTTTAAGAAGAACATCCCTTGCTGCACACTGCCAATACGTGTATTCTATAACATTGTACCTTTCAATTGCGCAGGAATAATCGCTTTCGACTTGTTTTTTCAATGTATTTATTTATTATACATATACAGTTTATATACATTCAGGGCCAGTTTTATAAACATCCGTTCGTTAACTTGATACCATTTTTAACTAATATTTGGTATACCGGCCGATTATTGCGTTTTATAAACGTTCGTAGCGTTACGAGCCGTTAAATCTATGGTTAAATGGTTACTGACCGATTTTGGCCGGTTAAATGCATTACGATCCGTTACCTTCAGCGCTGCTACCGTATTTGACATGACAGTTGTTTTATCACATTGTTATTTGATCAAATCTCCGCCCAAGTAATATGCAGATAGTCATTATTTTGGGATTTAGTTGAATTACCAGTTTTATATGTCTTTTACTCTGCGTGGTGGTATAAAATCAACTTTAGGCTAATAGATAAATACATTCAGCAGTTAATTTTTTAAAATTTTAAACATGGTTTATTGATATAAATATATACTAAAATGACAGATAATAGTAAAAACTATCCATCGTACCTGCTCGCTTTTAATAATTTTAATTTAAATTCATAGTACTCTCAATTCATAGTTCTTTTTTGGGTAAAAACTTCATTCAAAATTGTCGACTATTTGCATTTGATGTATTTTTTCATTCAATGCGAATGCGCACTGTTCGCATTTGACATAAAGAGCTTAGATAAAAAGTTTTTCCATAGACAATTGACAGAAAAATTTCAATTTCTATGAAAATGCTTACCGGCGACCGTCCGTTAACAAAAATGGTTTATAGAACACAAAACCGTCAGTTATCGTAACGAACGGCCAACGGTTCGTTACACTTACGGAAGTTTGATTAGATGTTAATAAAATAAAACCGGCCCTCAGTAGACAAAAGTGTTTAGGTAGTTAAGTTTGGGTAAGGACCCCATATTGAGGGACATAACGCGATCCCTTGCCCGGGGCTACGGGTGAAGACATTAACGGTTGTGATGGCGGAGATGAAGTTCATCAGTACGGTGGAAGAGGCGTAAGGTTCACAAATCTTCTCTCATGCCACCCTGACATGTTTCGGGCTGTGGGCTGTTGGAAGACAGCGGCGCTGCGCCGGGCAGGACGTTGTGTCGAAGATGGCAGCGGAGGAACAGATCTAAACGTTGGCATCCTAAGCCCCAGTTAGCAAGAGGAATTACTGTCTTGACATTATGTGGCAACCGGCCGTAAAAATCGAAACTAAACGTCAAATCTCCTAGTCCGACGTGTAGACTAGGAGAGCTGACTCAAGTAAATGGGACATACCCAAACCGTTTGATTCGAGAAAATAAATGACAAATATGACATATTGTTAGTTTTATACTATTTCTACGATGATTGGTTTAAAAAAACATGCAATAAAAGAAGGGAAAAACAAAATCATAGCAAAGAAAAAATAAGTTTGGAGCATCAAAAAGAAAATTGAAATAATGAAACATCTAAGTATGAATTAAATAATAGAGCAGATCGATTTGTGATGAAAGTAATTGACAATATCATGTCCACTAAAAAATATTTAAGAATATTAACAAATAATGGTATACACAACCCCTGTGTGAACTTAAGAATATAGAGATGACTCATTGAATCGGGTTGTGGTCCCGTGGCTAGTGTTGCGGACTCACGGATCAGAGGTCCGAGATTCGAACCCCACTCTACTCCAACTTGATTTCCATTTTGTTGAAAATGGTCACCAAAATTAAAATATTTGGATAATTTATAAGAACGCTAATATTTATTTTTAAAAAATTAATACAAAGTTGCTCAAATAATTCAATCTAATGAAGAGTCGGAAACATGAAAAATTAACAAATGCAGTGCGTCGGAAATTAATAATTTATAATATAGTAATTAAAATTATTTTTCTTTATGTTGATTATCAGTTAAAACTAGTTCATTTCATTTTATGAATTTGTTCAACTATCCATAAAAAAAAAGTTGGATTTTTAAATTGAAAATATTATTAATAAATATCATAAATCGAACTTAGATTTATTTATGCTTTATTAAGTTAGTTCGTAACATCAATATAAACATTTAATAATCTTAGATTTTATATCAAAGTTTATTAAGACTTTTCATATCTTTAATTTTTTCGGGATTCCCTCATTCTACAGCTTTAAACCCTTGTATAGTGAATTTTGAGACTTTGTTTTTCTCCTTGTTTGATATCACATATACCCCTGTTTCCTTTCTATTTTTTCCCGAAATATTATGTATTTTTTTGTTACACCGTGTATAAAAATAACAGTTTGTGCAACTTACGCTTAACCGCTAACTAGCCGCTATACAACGGAACTCCATTACCTTAATCCTCCAGCTACAGTTGACCCGGCAATTAGTTTAAGTATAGAAACATAACTGGCTCGTTTTAAGCTCTTGACACCGGGAGGGTTATGGGTCTATTCTCGTAAGATAATCTTATTTTTCTTTGACCCTTCACCCTCCTAATTACGTTATTTGGCGTGAGGGTATTTATGATATCGTATTATTCATCAGATTTCCCACACAAAAATAACCTTTTAATTTATTTTATTTCGTTAAACCAACACAGTCAAATAAATAAACAATACATATAGAATAACAAGACGAATTACGGGTTTCACATAGGAACAGAATTATAAAAAAACAAAACGTACAATTCGCTAGGAGTGAAAGAAAGTGGGATGGAAAAACCGTGAAGGAAAAGGAAAAGTAAGAAGAAAGAGTAAAGAAATATAAAACAATGTAAAAAGAAATATAAATATACACATACAACATACACACAATTTTTTTTTTTTTTCATTTTAATTATTTATTGACAATTCTTGATGGATTTCCATTGTAATTATGTAATAACTTATATTTCCATATAAGTTATTAATTTAAAAAATACTTGGTACACTTCCACTTATTAATTTTGACCAATTAGCGCTTTCTAATGGGCATCTTCAGACTGGTGAATATTAAACAGTGTAAGGGTAATTTATATAAAACTAAATATTATCTTAAGTGTAGGTACATTTAAAAATAAGTTGAAAAAGATACAATACGCAATATTGCAATGGAACAGAGTGAGACAAATTATTGAAACATGTGTTGGCGGTGTACTTTAAGAGGATATTCTATTATATGAAAAATATTTATTGTTTTGTTACAATGTACAGGGTCTAACTAAGGGGGCTAATAAGGGTGAGTTTTTAAATTCTATCTGCTGATTTAATAAAATTGTATCGCTATTATTTTTTATCCTATTTATTTCTAAAATTTCTAATCTATCTAACTTTTGACCTTTATGTTCTACATGTAAAATTTTTATGTTTTTGTTTTATCAAAAGTATGTTGAAATTCATTTAAATGTGATGCATCTTTTTCTATTTTTTTTTAAATGTACCTACACTTAAGATAATATTTAGTTTTATATAAATTACCTATACATTGTATAATATTCACCAGTCTGAAGATGCCCATTAGAGGGTGAAAGCGCTAATTGGTCAAAATAAATAAGTGGAAGTGTACCAAGTATTTTTTAAATTAATAACTTATATGGAAATATAAGTTATTACATCATACATACATACATACATTTACACACACATTCATATATACTCGTATTATATCAGTGACATTTATCCACAGGGAAGCATTTTTAACCACTTCCATTATAGTGAAAGTAAATTATTCTATCAAATCTCAAAAGAAACACTCCCACACTACCACAAGTCAAACTAGAGGATGGGTCATGGGGTCTATCACAAACTCTGAATTCGGGCAAAGAAATTTCAGGTTTCTGGACCCCAAAATATTCAATATGTGGTAACAAAAGATTGCAAATCCATGACCCGGATTCAATTTAATAAATTTGAAAAAAATTGGTTACTGGGTTAAGGTCGAGAAAAATCGTAAAATTTACTTAAAATACATTCCTAAATAACAAATTATATAACTTTATAGTAAATTAGCAAGTAAGTAGTAATGTTATTGATTATTTTTTGCATAAAAATGTCTGCCTTAAAACAGGTTGTACCTAGTTAGGCAGACTAGAAATGATCCAGAGAAATCTATTACCTAAGTGTGTATGTAGTAGATAAAGTAATTGTTATTTTTGTTAATAAACTTTGATGATTATTATTATTATTATTATTATTATGGGTGATTTGTCGTTACTTACGGCTATGTACGTAAAGAAAGAATCGAATCATCTATGTAGAGCGAAAGAGCAAGGAACATTTGTTTTGTTTACTCGTACCAGTTCGATTTGGCGTTTAAAAATTTGCTTCTAAAGGAACATTTTTTTAAAAACATCTAAGGCATGTGTGTGTCAATCCTTCGCTGTATGCGTGCGTCTGTGTGTACGCACTTCTTAAACATTTGAAGTAATGCGAGGTTTGCATGCTGCGTTCGCTGATTGGCTGGCCAAAATACGAACACAATAACTCGCAGAACAAAGAGCGCGATATTTAAAATAGTTTGACGAGTTAGTTTGATGGTTTGATACGATCGATTTTCAAATGTTTTTAGACACGTATAATATTGCTTCTACAGGCGGATCCTGGATCTGTTCCTTTATCAGCACAGCGCAAACCATGGCTTGCATGCACCAATGTCCCGATTGTGTCGCATTGTAAACTCGAGGCAAGATCTGGACTTTTTGTGGTGCAAGTCTTTCTAGATTTCAACCATCACTAACATAGACCAGATCTTGTCTTGAGGTAGTAATCAATATTAATTTTTTGTCCTAGCTTTAATTTTCTTTAGTTGTATTTTATTTCAATTGTATTTATTTATTTAACTTTTTGTACATAATGTTATTTGTACATTGGCGGGATTATTGACAAATGGCAATTTCTTCCAACCAACTAATAAAATAAAAGTTTTATTTTTATAATTCAAGTTACATAACATATTCAGTAGAAAAAAAAGATTAAAAAGCTGAAGATATATAAAAATAGAAATAAACGTATTTGTTTATAAATTACCTTAAATCGAAACTATAACTCAATGGGAAAAAGGAAAAAAGAGGAAAGAGGAAAAATAAAAGGAGGAGAGATTAAGGAAGAGAAATGAGATGTTTCTTCAGACGTGATTTAAACAGAGATAATGTAGTAACATGATGATGAGGAGGAGATGGTGGATGGGAGATGATTCCACAGTCGAGCCGCATATAGCCGAGCCACATGAGTTAGAGAAGAAAGAGGAATTGTGGATGGGTATTAAGAGAGTGCCTTGAGAATTGTACCTGTACATATTAAAAATAAATGTATTTACCATTGTTAAGTGGACTAAATTAGTCCGTAATACATAAATAATAATAATTATTATTATTTTTGGTGTTACTATCCTTAAGACCATTAACACATCACACCAAAAATCCACCCGGCCCGATAAAGAGCATGGCTTGGATTGACTTTTATCGTATTTTATTTTTTAAAATTTAAAATGGCAGGTAAACCCACGAACCAGAACACCATGAGGCCGACTCATGTCCACTCAATTTTCTTTTGCAGAATTTTTACGCAAGAGTAGCTGAATAAATTTTATTTATTTATTTACGGAATTATTCAATCCGTTTAACAAAATTAAATACACGTTTAAAAAAAAATATAAACAAGAACAATTGAATTAAAGAAAAGTAAAGCTACGATAATAAAATAATAAATAATACCTCAAGACAAAATCTGATATATCTTAGTGATTGTTTAAATCTAGAAAGACTTCCAACAAACTGAAATGGTTCAAATTAAGACAGCGAAGAGACTATCACTCCCTATCACTTCTGTTCAATGTACTTCATAGACCTAACGCTCCTATATACCTCCGTGAAAAATTTCAGCGCTTATCAGTTCATGGTTTACCTCTTCGTTCTAATTCTCAAAGCACTCTCTTAATACCCATCCACAATTCCTCTTTTTTCTCTTACTAATATAGTGTCCATGCCTCTCGACTGTGGAATCATCTCCCATCCACCATCAAAGATGTTACTACAGTATCCCTGTTGAAATCACGTCTGAAGAAACATCCCCTTTCTCTTCCTTAATCTTTCCTCCTTTCCTCTTTCTTTTCTTTTCCTTTTTCCAATTGAGTAATAGTATTGATTTAAGGTAATTTATACACAAATACATTTATTTACATTTTCATATATCTTTAGCTTTTTTTAATTTTTATTCTCTATTAAATACGTTTTAACTTGAATTATAAAAATAAAACTTTTATTTTATTGCCCGCCAATGTACAATTAACATTCTGTACAAAAAGTTGAATAAAAAAATACAAAAAAAAAAAACAGAAAAGATAACATATAATTATTATTTATTTTTTTAAACACTTTATATACATATTTTAATTTCAATTTCATTTTATTTATTTTAAAAACTTTTATGTACATAACAAAAAAATTCAATGCATACATAAAACGAAAAAATGAACACTAAAATTTAAATATACAAAAATGGTAAAATAAAAAATACCCAGCAATTATAGAGAAAGAATGCAATCCTCTCTGAACTTTTTTTCACTAATATGAAAGATGTCAATATCCGAAGAGATACGGTTGAGTAAAGACATTGCTCTTCCTACTGGCATTACCATCGGCAGGTTGGTTCTGCAAGCAGGAAGATAAAACAGCTTAAGCTGTCTATGTCTAAGGTAGTCATTAGGAACATAAAGAAAAATACTCTCCGTTATACCTATGTTGATCGTAATACCACGGATCAATCGGAAAAAATACATAAGCAAGTATGCATTTCTTCTTTTCTCCAAACTATTGTAGCCAAGCATTCCCAGTATGAAGTCAGACGGGTACAACCACGGATAATATCCGCACTCCCTTAAGTAAAGATACCTCAGAAATTTCTTCTGAACCATCTCCATCCTGAACAATATATATACGTATAAGGGCGGGCATATTGCCTTAAGGCAATTTCTTCCTACCTACCCAAACCGTTCAGCTTGAGAAAATTACAAATACATGGACATATTGAATCTTACAATTTTATACAAACATTAAAAACAAAGATTAACAAAATAAAAAATATATAAAACATTAACACTTTACTACGAATTTAAAAAATCAACACTATACTATGGAGAGAGGAGAGGGGATGGGAAGGAAAGAAGAAGTATAAAGGAACAATTTAAATATTTAGATAGTGACATTTCAATCTTGACTTAAATGTAAATAAAGAAGGGGCGTCTTTAACATTAGTGGGTAGATTATTCCACAATCGAGCGGCTACTACTGTGAAAGAGGAGGCAAGAAAATTAGAGCGATGACAGGGTATTAAAAGGGTTCTCTCGTTACTAGAACGAAGAGATAGTCCGTGTTGTGAAAGAGGTTCGATGAGTTCTCTCAGATAAACAGGTGAAGTGGGATTATTTAAAGTATTGTTTTTGTTGGTTATTTATATTAATTACATTTTAGTATACACAAAAGATGTCAATTCACCCCAATCGCACCGTGTCGTGTGGATTGGACGATACGTGTCAAATGGGCCATTCTCTGTAGGATATCAGGCAGCTGGGTTGTTTATTTAAAAATTCCAGCGATAGTGAACGGCAGTATGTTAAAATCGACAATATTAATTATAATTTCTTTAACTTGTAAAAATAATACTTTTTTAATCGTAATATTATCAAAAATGTAAATGACTAAATAAATATCATTGCATCATGATATATTATTTTGATTGTTTATCATAATTTATAAATAATTATGTGACGTTTTAGTCTTACTTAATAAGCGATTATCAATTAAGTAAAAATGTACATTTGATTGTTGTAATCTAGATTGAAATATTGTATTATTAATTTAATCATACGAGTACGTCAATATTTATTTAAAATTCAACTGATTTTATTGCCACTACAATCAAACTTACAGATATAATTACGAGATTGTATTATTAATTTAAAAGAATATTTGATTTACTGATAAGAAAATAAGAAATATACAAGGTGTTTGGTAGATTGTGGAACAAAAAAAACTGTCAATAGAGGGAGTTATTTTGAACAAATTTGCTGTAGTGGCCGGCTCCTAATTGTCACCAATTTATTGTTATGATTTTGTTTATTTTATTTGTCATTTTCCCAGATTTTGATCTTGTGCCTTTAATAAAAAAAAATAGAAGGATTGTATTAGCTTTAAATAAATTTAGTTGTGTTGTACCGTTGTACTTGAGTAAACATTAGGTGCAGATAATTCAATGATTGTCAATGGTACCTTGGCAATCGAGTTATTACTATGTCTAAATCAATAAGAAAGATTTTTTTTTTGTTACTCGACATAAAATTAGAGGTTACGGACAGTAAGAAAACATAGAATACTCCCAAAGAGTTCCTCCCAATTTTTAAAATCTGTATATTTGTAATGTGTATTGTTAATATATTTTAGAAAACAAATTTACTTTCAAGTCTCTCATTAAAAATACTCAAGATGTTAATCACTAATTTGTATCGCGAATGTACGTGTGTACGTGGGTGTGTGTATGTGTGTATATTTGTGTATATATGTATATATGTGTGTACATATATATGTATATATATGTGTATGTATATATGTGTATGTATGAATATGTGTATACTAATAAAATTGTTTTTAATTGAATTGGCATTCGTAACACTTTATTATAAATTATTTAAAAATTAAACTTTGTTATTAGTGTTACTATGTTTTCCATGTTTACCATGTTGTTATCGTGTTTTCATATATGTACTTTAGATAATTATCCATTTATATGCTAACACCTTAGATAAGGGCAAAAAACCCACTGCTCTAAGTTTCACTGATTAATTTGTTTATTTTTTGTTTTAATTCTATGACACTGTGAACAATATTATGTGTTTACTATATTAGTTTTATATCACCCGTCGATGGGAGGAGTGCTCTCCCGAAACTATAGTTGTGTTCTTGTAAAATAATAAAATTGTGTAACACTAATAACAAAGTTTTATTTTTATAATAATTTAGTAAAATTGTATGTTAATTGTCTGTTCCTTCTATTGACTTATTGAATGTATGGATAAATCTTTTTATTTTATTTTTATTTTCTTCTTAAAACTTGGGTTTTCGGAGATCCTGTAGTTTACCTCTCGGACATATTATGTTTATTTATTTTTTACTAATAATGTTTAACATACCGTCCTTGTGAATGCCTACTGGGCGTAATATAAATAAATATAAAATAAGGCACAAAAAAAAACACAAAATTTCTGTTTTTATGTTTTAGATTTAAGACATTAAAAAAAACAAAGCGGCAATCAAAGTTAAGTAATCTCAGTAATACTGAGGCAATTATTTTTCAGTTACTCCGCTAAAATTCTTGGAAAAAGTAATGAATTTGAGTTTTTTGGGTTGTACTTCAAAGTAGCTCTTTCATTGACCATGGAAACAAAATAATACGTTCTAAATACCGATTTATTCGTGATTAGAAGTCATTTAAGGCCGGCCTTAAATTGTGTGCCTTTGTTAGTCTATCGGCCAGTTCCATCGGCACAGAATTTCACTGAACTGAGCCATTACCAAACGAAATAATAAGCTTTTATAAGAAAATATGGTGTTTTAATAACATCTAGAGTGGTGTTTTTCGACCCAAAGTGCACGCACATTTCAGAGAATACATTCAACCCTTCTACACATAACACGGTATTCTTTTAACGCGGTTTCCATATAACGCGAAGCGAAAACTGCGAACAACCCTCGCGTTTTTCGTAAAAGACAACATTCCAACAACGTCAATGATTAAAAAGTTTCTATTGCGTTCACCTGCACATCGTTTTATTGGGAAGTACAATTTTTTTATATGTATTTAACTAAGCTTTGTTGTTGGAAACCATTTTTTTAGTCTACAATTTTATTATATTAACTATGTATTATTTTTAAAAACCCTTTAGGAGTCACACGAAAATCAATTCTCAGTGTCAGGGAATCTATCATATTTAGAACAATGCAGATATTGAATCATACATTTTCTGTATGCAAACAATTAACCAATAAAACATTAGAATTACTATTAACAAACTGCTGATACGAGCGGATGTAAAATCGCTGAGAAACACGGAATAAGTACACGATCTATAAATCTCATCAGGAAGTAAAAGGAACACTGGACAATATATGAGTGATAACATCCTTAGTTACAATATGCAGTTCACACAGTGGATTCCATCTTGTAGTCAAGTTCAGTGCTCAGTGACTCGAGTGTAAAGTTTACTCAGTTTCTCTCTCCGAAATTTAATGTTTTATTATGTAATAAATAAACTTCAATTGTTATCTTCTGTCAACTTCTAACTGGGTAGGAACTCCCATGCTTTCCCCAAATATCAAATCCGATAAACCTACTGTTGGATGCTCGATACCTTCGACCTCGGGACTGTACGGCCTGCCCTCTCGCGATACGCGCGTTCGAAGAAAACAGGGAACGTTTGATTTTAGATAAACTAATTGACGTTATGGTTTTGAGTGTCAATCCTGGAATTAATGAAAGGAGTAAGGACTAACGATTTCCTCCCTTCGGCACTGGTCCAGAAAAGCACCGTTATCGTTTGCACTGGTCACTTTGAACGTTTCCTTGTATGTTGGTGATTCGAAATCACTGTCACGCTCGCGGTACGGTTTTCGTTGTGTTTTATTGTTGTGATGTCACGCGTTGCTTTCTTGACTTGTTGTCAGGGAGGAGTAGGTACATTGGGATTAAAAACAAGGACCACCGGAATCAAAGGAAGGAATGGCTTCACACTTGAATAAAAGATAAAGAATCCGAAACACCTACACTGAAATATGTAAAATTACAAATCCCATTTATATAATGTTTGTATATAACTTTATTTATTAAAAGGATCCTTCAAAATGTCGTCTTTGAGAATGAAATTTTTATATGTTATGCAAAACAAATCAGTCTGATTTGTGTACAATTTAATTATTTCCGAAACTCCCTTAACGTAGTTTTTATGTAACGCGGTATGAATAATCTGATGAGTATTAATTCGGGGTTTCTTATAGCGCGGTTTCCATATAACGCGGTACGAATTAATCGCGTTATAGGAGGGTTGACTGTATCTGATACATCATCATCATAATACCCTTAAGGCAGTGTATTTCGATCATTCGTTACATGAAGGTAATAGGTAAATAGGTAAATTTCGTGACAATTATATTCGCCTTGTTAGGGAATTTTCAAACGAATATGAAGATTGGATGGATTGAATGTCCTTACATCAACTACAACAACAACAACAAACCATCACGCCGTTTCCCCGTAGGGGTAGGCAGAGAGGATAGAACGCCATAACACTCTATCTTGGCATACAGACCTCGCTTCCTCTACATTCATACATCTTCTCATGCACGCACGCCGATTATTCCTACTTTTGACATGTCCATCTTCAAGTATTTGATGGACTTGATCGTGCCATGTCTTTCTCGGTCTTCCTCGTTTTCTGCATCCATCATCATTTGCATCGTAGATCCTTTTAGCCGTTCTTTCGCTGTCCATTCGCTCTACATGTCCAAACCAACGCAGCACCCCTTTCTTGATTCTGTCAATAATGCATGTCTCAGCCTTACACACTTCACGGATCTCGACATTTGTGCACCTATCATACATCGTTTTACAACACATTCGCCTGAGGGATCGCATTTCGACAGCATTCAACCTACTTTCATCATTATTTTTCCAATACCATACTTCGCTCCCATACATTAGAGTTGGAACAAGAACTCCGTTGTGAACTGCTAGTTTAGCCTCCTGCAATAAACATTTGTTCATAACAATATTCAACATAATTCAAGGTTCTTAAGTGAAAAATTAAATTGATTTTATTAAGTAAATTTGTAAAAATAAAATATAGAATTGAAATTTGTCAAAATAAAATAAAGTGTTCAGTAGACTCAAACAGTCTTTGATTTCCTTATATTAGAAGTTGAAATATGGAGTTCTACAAAACAAAAACACCAAATCAATAGATCAAGTAATAATACAATATAAAAGCTGAAGAAACGTGTTCTTAAGAAAATAAAATTAAAAACAATTTTAAAAATTGGAAACAGAAAATTAAAGTTAAACTCTTAATAAAAAAACTAGGCACATCAATAAAAAATACGTAAAATAAAGCGTAGAAAAAAATACATCATGGTTATTTGTAAAAATAATGTTTTTTATTTAATACATAATACCAAGTTTTCACTATATATTTTATTATTTATGTTAACATATTACAGCAGAGATGAAGAACATTTAAGAGAAGGTAATATAGAAGTCTAGGCATATATAGGGCTTATGACCTGTCAATGGCTGGTTAAAGTGGCCAGTTTACACACTGTGTAACATTCACCATTTTGCCCATATTTGAACATCTATATTCCTTCATCTGTTGATGTTTGTGAAGTTAAAGAGCTGAAACCTTTATTTATGCTGGTGAGATTCATCTTATTGAATTATTTCACCCACATACTAGGCAACGCCTGAAAGTGTTATTTTTTCAATTCCTATACTTCTTAAAATTCAAATTTTGTCAAAAATACGCCCAATGAGCATTTTTATGGACACATTTATACTTAGAAAATTATTATAAAAAAAGTAGAAAGACTCAATGGTTTATAGTAGACTTTGTGGGAGTGGAAGCGGGAGAGAGGTGTTTATAATTGAATTTGATTCAGTGATCGTTTGAAAGAAGACTACTTGTTATCAAAGAAATCAAGACTGGTATGTTTGTTGGCAGACCTAAGAATTTCGGGCATAGGGGAATGAAGGCGGCCTCCGTGGTGTAGTGGTCAAGACACTTGACTCACGCACGGAAGGTTCCGAGTTCTGTTCCCGGTAAGAACACAAACATTAAAATGTGATTTTTCTCAATCCTGGGTGCTCTGTGATGTAATTCGCCACTGTAATTAGGCCTCCCGGCCTGTTGTGGTGCAAAAAAAAAAAGAAAAAAAAAATTAAAACCATAATAAGGTCTAATTTTATCAATATGAAAGAGTAAGTTTTGTCTGAGGTTTCTAGTTGGGATATTATTATAATTTTATTGAGCTCAGTAGTTCAGGCGCATCAAAGAGTGAGTTGAGAATTTCAAAAAAGGTCGGATTCATTTCGACGGTCTTGAAGAGAGGATATATTCAAGGTAGTTTCTAACTCATTATACGTATATAGGTCTCTGGAAAAGCCCAGAGATGTATTTCACGTCATTTTCACGAAAATTTTTAATAAAAATAATTATTCTAGACCAAGGCTCGATAACTGACCCTTTTCTTACAACGGTAACCATTAGTACTTCTTAGTACTTTATCTTAAACCAATGAAACGAAAAAAAGTTTCATGACACTAGGCAGCAAAAAAAAAAAAAAATTGTCTCAGGTGTGTCAATATGTGATTCTGATAGTAATTTTTATCGATATTACCCCATTACGCAAGGTTCCCAAGATACAGGAATATCATTTCAAACATTTTAATACTTTCTCCATTCTTGACTGCACGATATTCGAACATTCTGACGTACCTAGAAACTGCGAGTAACATTTTTGAATACTTGCCAACCTGCATTCTCCAGTGGATTCAATAGTTCCTAAAACTTTTCATCATGTATTAGTGATCGGCTTTGGACCTATTAATATTTCTACTTTAATTTTTGCATCACTAATTTAAGGAAACTTCTGTTTGAGGTACATGAAACCAGAAACATTGTTCATGGGTTCGACGAAATGCGGAATACATATTTGAAAAATAAGATTAAAAAAAACTTCATAAATATACCTTTACCCGCAAGACAAAAATTATGTTGACCAGTGTAATTTACCTAGTGCCTAATTAGTTTTTTTTTCAAATAAAACTTTTTTTACTACTACTACTACCATCACGCCATTTCCCGTAGGGGTAGGCAGAGAGAATGGACCGCCACACACGTCTATCCTGGCATACAATCCTAGCCTCTTCCACATTCATACATCTTGTCATACATGCCCTTCGGTTCTGCCTGCTTTTGACATGACTAGACTTAAGATTTTGGTTTATATTATCATGCCACGTCTTCCTTGGTCGTCCTCGTCTCACGTTGCCGTCCATTTTCGCCATATATACTTGTTTTACCATTCTTTCGTCGTCCATTCGTTCTACGTGATCAAACCATCTCAGAGACCCTTTCTTAATCTTATCAATTGTCTCAGATTTACACTCTCGCCTGATTTCATCATTCGTAACCCTGTCATACATTGATTTCCTACAAATTCGTCTAAAAGATCGCATTTTTTTAATGTAAACAATAAAGAGTGATTTTCTTCCTCAAAATCTATAAGTATACTTTAAGAGGCTGCCATTTTGCTAAATTTAAACATTTTCTTTTTCAGGATTGTTACCTAATAGTAGTAGCCATCAAGTCGAAAAAACGTGTCTAAGGTTCTCGATTCATTTAATACACAGACGTAGTCTTCACCTGCGTGGACAGTAACAAAATAATATGTTCATCGCCAATATGCGTCTTGTATATATCGTCGGGTTTCTGGCACAAGTTGGTAACTACAAAATTTCGAAAAATGCGATGTCTTCATAAACGGCATTGAATAATCTTTGTTTAAAAAGTGAATAAACCTCAGAGTAATAGTTCTCTTGAGAAGCCCTTAAGTTCTATTGCATGGAACAAAAGCTTTCCAAATTTTTGGTTTCGTTAGTTTGGTTTTTAGTTTAACAACAAACGTGTAAAGGACGGTTTCGGTTAGCGCTCGTAATTCTACCTAAGTACCTACGGCTCGTTGTATTTTTTTAAAAAATTTTTTTGCACCACAACAGGCCAGGAAGCCCAATTACAGTGGTGAATTACACCACAGAACGCCCAGGCTTAAGAAAAATCACATTTAATTTTTGTGTTCTCACCGGAACCTTCCGTGTGTGAGTCAAGCGTCTTGACCACTACACCACGGAGGCCGCCATTGCTGTGATATGTAGCTAACTTCGTGGTCAATAATTATAGAATATTTTTTTTCCGTTTGGGTGACTTTATTAGGTTATTAATCTAAGGAATAAACGTATTTCATAAATACAAAAAATAATATTTTATAATATGCAGCTTGCAATTTTATTTGAATTGTTGATTTAGAATGAGCTTTTAACATTAAAAGTGCAATATCTCACAACTAGTAAAATGTAAACTCAAAGATACGCAAGTATCTAAAATACGTCATTAATATTGTGTGATTTTTCTATATTTCTGGACTAAATTACATTAGTCCATTACTTTTTTAGTGCAAACGATTAAGGTGTTTTTAACTTGGTGGTCCAAAGTTTGTTTGTGACTTCTAGCGACCGCCGCGCCGCGTTTGTCAGATAAAATCAGTTTTTTTCTTTTCAAAGAAGTCTGTTTCTTTAGATTTTATGATGCAAAACACCGTATAATGCTATTTTTTATATTTAAAAAAATATAAAATAAATATATCGCACACTCTAGGTCCAGCACTTGCTCTCTACGTCACAAGATGGCGTAATATGCATATTATTATGTTAAAATCACACAAAAGATTTTTTATGACATTGTATGTTTATGACGCATGGCGTGGCGAGCGTAGGTCCTTTTATCTAGTAGTAAAACGAATCATTATGATTTAAACAATATGTAAAAATCCACTTAAAACCATATCGGCAAGGCAAAAATTACTAAGCGGTATGAAGCCAACTTTGAGGAGAGCATATTTAAATTTAAAAAATACCGTTTCTAACATTTTTATTAAAACTATGTAGGAATCACGCCAATATGAGCATTTTTTATTAATTAAAAAAATAAAAATAATCAGCCTTTGTAAAGTTGGCTACATGTCGCTTAGTAATTTTTGCATTTTCACCGTCGATGTAGAATCTAAACATAATTTTGTTTCGTTTTTCAACGAATAAACGCCGCTACATGGCGTGGCACTAAGTTTAGTTGAATTGAGAGAAAAATACAACGAGGAACTTCAGTCCAAAACTACTGAACTTTCTCACGGACAATTACAAAATGAAAACAGACACTCACCTTATACTGGGGTCCTCCACCTTATTATTTAATTTCACGGTCAGGCTCTCTGGGGTGATGGTTTGAATAGGGAATTATTTATTTTTTATTAACGGACATTGTCCATGTATACAATTTAAAGGGTTTAAATATTACAATAAAAGAATAGTTTAAAACATAAAAAAAATAAGGGACATCATAAGGGACATCAAGACAAGATCTGGACTATGTATTTAGTGCTCGTTTAAATCATTGTAAACTTAAATCAAAAAGTCCAGATCTTGTCTTGAGTTAACAATACGACAAAAACGGCATTGGAGAATTAAGGCCATAGTTTGTTCTATGCTGATCGATGAACAGTACATTGTTTCTCAATCTACGAGTCGGAATATTGAATTTTACTTGTTCCAGTAATGATGGAACATCGATTATACCATTTAGTATGCCGAACATATATATGGAGTCAATATTAGTTCTACGTTTTTGTAGACTAGAAATATTTAACATTGACTATTTCAGCATAAGAATAATTATCTCTCTAATTAGCTATTGAATAGTCGCGCGCGACGAGACGTTGGTAAATAACAATAAGTTGCATAACTGAGATGAATAACATAATAAACAAATAAAAGCGATAGACAGGAAATGAAAATTAATAAAAAATATAAAAAAATAATATTTCCAGACGTTTACTCCCGACGCATTTGCAAAACAAGTGCAAATTATCGCATTTCAACCCCCCTCACCCTTTACTCCATACTATCACAAACACAAAATACTACTTGACATAAAGACTTGATTTATTTCCACTTATATTTATGTAAACTCATAAAATTTTAAGATAGGATTATAATATGATTTTTTAAATTATTCGTAAGGGAGCACGTACTAGCTCCAAAACCGGTCGAAAATGAACTAAATAACAATTGGTTAAAAACAATGTGTTTTTATTTTAATTGTACAAGTGAATAACGTTTTACATAAATATGCTCGATTGTTGACGATCGACATTTGTCGCCGACACGTGTCGCCACTTTATGATCGTCACGTTTCGGCGACAGATATCGAGTGTTTGCAGGCACCTTTAGAATTCGCGAATGGAAATTCCCCGTGTTAACTCCTGCACTGAATCAAAGTGGATTATACTCGGCTATACCATTCGACTGTACAATTTATGAGAAGCCCCGTAGGTGAACACACTTCATGGTGAATGTTTGATGAAGACGGAGGTAAATAGAATCAATGTTCCAACTCAATTTGAGCACAGGAAACGGAAGTACGGCAAACGTTATTTGGCTCAGAAGCTCAATAAAATATAGTTTATTTTCCACAACTGCGCTTTTGATGGTTATAATATAAGTTTTCTCTGTTGAAAAATATATAATATCGATCCCGCCAAGAGAAATCCAGAATTCGTCTACAAAGAATTTTATACACTTAAAATATTGTTAATGAACAAGTTTTAAAGTTTTTTTTTCTTGTTTTTGTTAAATTTATAAGCACCCACTATTTATGCATGTATAAGTGTATATTTCACCTTATGTTTAAACTTTATTCAAGTAAATGGCTATTTTAATTTAAAAAAAATATTTTTCTCTATTTTCCTACTTTTTAAAAAAATATTTCAAACCATTTTATCTAGTTTTGTTGAGTTTTTTCGATTCTATCTTCTTAATAATATGTTTTATTATTCAAAGCATCAAAAACAAAATAATATAAATGAATTATTTTATATAATATTATGTCTGTACTCTTTCATTTGATTCTTTATTAAAACTTTGTCTTGTGACACTTTTGATGTTGTTTGACATCTAATTTATGGTTTCCGTTTTCCTCTTCGCTATAGCGATTGGTATACCAGATTAAATTCCCTTTTTTATACACCAGCTTGTAAAAACAATTATACCACGAATTCATTCATTAGACATACCTGTAGAAGTTACAATGGACTCAGTATTCATGTAGACATTTTTAACTGCACGTTGCATTTGTACAGAAGTTTCTTCGTGGGGTTGATTATTTGGGATAATTGCTGAATGTACATCTTGAGTGGTTTATGCTATGTATATGTGTATATGTTTGTGTATGTTTTATATGTGCTTTCATGTGTGTGTGCGTGGATGACTCGGGGTGTGCATTCGGTATTTTTATTTATTACCAATGATAACCTCCATGGAAAACGCAAATGTTAACAGTGAGGAAGTTCAGTGTCTTTTTTATTTTTTTTATTTGTCAATAGAATATTAAACTAAGCCAAATATATATTTTTTTTATATAACGCTATGATTTTTTAAAGTTTTGTATTTCTGAAATAACTCCGCGTGTGACGTCAGAGGTTGTTCTATGACAGTTCTTCCGAGTGGTTCGTTTACGGTGACCAAACCGGATATCCTTCAAAGCTCTCATATCATTGTATGGTTCAAATGAACCAGTGACGTCATTCAAAGTAGTGCGCTTTTATTCAAAAGTTTTTTAAATTTTTTTTATACATTTTTACGAAATTTTACCGTACAATTTAGTGCTCTAATTTTTACCGCGCGCAAGAAAACATTTTTTGTATCCAATTTCCCGTAGGGCTTAAGTTCCTCATTATTCTTTTCTCACTTGAATTTCTTATTTATTTATTTTTTTCGTAACATTTAATGTTTAAATCTTTTGCATAATTAAGAAAAACTTAATTGGTCTTTTTATGTTAGAAAATCGTTGTTTTCAATACTTTTTATGTATGACTGTATGTTTTCTGGATAAAATAAAAAAAAAAAACAAAAGCAGCCGGGGAGGGGACATAGACCAAAATAGAAATGTTTTTATTCCTCCCAAAATGTTTGATTTGAGTTAAATTTGATCTATTGCAGTTACCACGGCGATATATTTTATCGAAAATCCTCAATAAACTCTTCGCCGGCTCTTGTAATACGTGTTTTAGTATAGATACATCTCTAGTCGTACAAGATAGCACTATCTTCTTATCCCTTACGCTTCCATTGTACAAGTTTTCAGATAAAACGCTCGCCAAAGACCATTATAACTTATAAAACTTGGCGAAGATTACGAACGTATCGGGACAGAAGTAATAGGGGTTGTTTAACATACAAATTACGAATCTGGTTCAATAACTTTGCTAATTGAATTACTGCCCTTTAAGAGGAGAGAAAAGATACTTAATTTTATACGTATTAAGACGCGACGCCATTTTATCCCCTAAAATATTAAGTTTTCACATGTAATTACAAGTGTAATTAATAAGTTGTCCGTTTTTTCAAAATAAAGAAGTTTGCTTTTACTTTACATATATTATTTTATTTGATTACAAGCCTTCTAAATGGAATGTCAATTATAATAGACGAAAGTGAATATTTTCGACACCTGTGCCTTGATTATGAACGCTATCTTTATCTGTATATATCGAGACGGTATACTTAACTTCTGTACTATCTGTATCTTACCTCGGTATGTTCTACCTACTTGTCATATCGACATCATATGATCGAAACAAGCCAATGGAATGACCGCAAACAATTAGTCCGCGTTCCTTACGTCATTAAAATTTAAAATAGTTCTTATTTATATTTTAAATAGGCTTCTGTGATAGAAAGTGCCCACTTCAAAGCGATTATAAACTCCGATAAAGCTCGCTTAAATATGATTTTTAAATGACTTTTAACCATTGCCAAAACGATATGCTTAACGATCGTCTGCATTTATCTACTATGGCCGACTCTCGATACGTTCTCTCAGAAAAATAATAAAACAGATGGAAAAAATATAATACCAAAAATTATTTTTTTACAGTGGCAACTTTCTAACGCCTAGATACTTTTATATGTTAATAGGACAGAACCTAACGATATTATTTTGCATCTAGGCGTTTGTTTTATTTAACTGACAGTTTGTTTGAATTTAATTCGACTTCAAAATTTACTTATTTCTCTCCAATATTTTTAATATGCTTTAAAGAAAAAAGTGCCAACCTCGGTATTATATCTTTGTAGTCGGTCGGGAGACTTTTATCTTCAACTATGACGTAATACTAAAGCTATGTCATTTTAGAGCGTAGATATATGTTCCGCGACGTACGCTTCCCCTTGTTTCATATTGATGTACGTACCCAAAACTTGAAAAAAACTTGGGGGGTCGATAGTATTTCTTTAGTTATATTGTAATATTTGAGTTTGTCAAAATGTTTGTAGACAAAATACTGGACTTCACCCCCTCGGGAGTCGTTAAGATTAACAAATTACAACAGGGAATGAGAATACCTTAAATAAGGGAATATGGAAGTCTAGGCATTTACAGGGCTTTTGACCTGTCAATGGCTGGTTAAGGTGGCCACTTTACACACTGTGTAACATTCACCATTTTGCCTACGTTTGAACATCCATATTTCTTCAATTCTTCAATTTGTTGATTTTACTACGTTTTGTTTATATTACTACGTTCTTCTTTCTTTCGAAGTGTCATCTAGGAAGTATGGCCACGGTCTTAATTTGGAACTAACACTGTATTCAAACTAGAATAAGATGAATGTACTGCCCATATGCATTTGGTGACTATACTGCAGTGAAGGGTACAATGAAAGCTTTTGAAGTTTCTGGGTTTTGTTATTTCCCCCGTTTTTCTATAAAAAATATAAAATTTTTGCTACATAAGTTTTTTTAAATGATAATAAACATGCAAACTTGGAGAAAGACACTAGTTTTTCAGTTTCGGGAAAGAGGTGGTCGCTTTTATTATGCTGTGATTCACCACTGTGATTGGGCCCCTTGCTGTGGTCCAAAAAAAAATACCATGGCAGGTTCTTTATAAGCAATGAAACTATGGATGTTGTTTGTTACCCACTAAACGTCGGGTTAAATCGACTGCCTAGTAGGTTCCACATAAATTGCTAAATATTTATCCGCGTTCATATCGTTCCGTAAAAATCATCTCGTGAGAACGTTTTTTACTTCACGCATTTTTTAGATAAATCTTCAGACTAACATGGTATGTGAAATGCACAGCTAGAGTAAAAGATTGTACTTACAGTTTTATTATCTTTTATTAATACACAAGATACAATATATAAACTTAACTAAACTTAATATCATAGAGAATGAAAATACTTAAAAATAACTCAAGGAATCTAATTTTTAAAACGTAAAATAAAGCAGTTAAGAAAAAGTATGAAATCGTAACAATTAAAATTGAATCAAGTTTTTGTCTTAAGAACGTGTCACCGAACACAACCAAAACGCTTCTCTTCTGTCCGTCGCTCGGACCTGGCGCGTGACGTCGCGTGTGACGTCTATAGTGTTGCCACAAAACCAACTATCAACCGCCAGCGTATTACTAAGTTTTTTTAATTTGTCTCCAATTGACAAAATCTTTATCAGTTTTTTAACATATTTGTATTAAATACTATGCATAAATAATTACGAATACACAATACCCCAAAATAATAACTCGGGTAATAATAAATACACGGTAAAACGACGCAATTACAAGCTTTTGTGCTTAGTGAAGTCTTGTAAGTGAAGCGATTGCATTTATTGCATCGAATCGTCGATAGAAATAGTTTATTGGTGCAAGCTTATTAAAAATAGCAATATAATTTATCTGCGATCTTATTAATTGTTCCTTACGCCTATTAATTGTAAAATCTCATATTAATTCATTAAAGCAATTTTCCCGGCCACAATTTACTCCAATAATAATTTGAACTAAAATCCTAACTTTATCAGTATCTTTAAACATATAGTTAATAATATATTAATAAATTCGAGAGAAAAGTATGGATTTATTTAAGATACTCATTCAAATTAGCAAATTTTATTTTATTGGTTAATTTCGGTTTCTTTTCAGATATTATTCCTCGACCGTTCAATCATGTGCTTTTTGCATTTTTTCTTAGGTACTCAAAATATAAATCTAGTCGAGCTTATCAAAGCTCTTCACTCAGATAGCGAATTCCAAATCAGAATTAACGATGTTAATCGGATTGGTTTGAGGCCACCACTGGGCTTCGTCAAGGTTGTGTTCTTGCACCGTTACTTTTTATAATCTTTATGGATTTCAACCTCTTGATCGAATTTAATTTCACTAGGTCGAAGAATATTCCTCTCCTCCTCCCAAAGTATTGTTTATAGCAAAAATTATATCAAACGTTTTAATTTTGTTCCAGCTCTTTCCAAGCTTACATGGGATGCTCTGAGAAGGCTGTAAGGGTCCAGTGCGGAGACGAATCTGCTGCCTTCACCAGGGAGTTCCTTCACCGGATGGGAGATACCCTGATCAAGGTTAGTTAGTGCTTCTCAAATTAAAAAAAATATTTTTTTGATTAATTGATAAATGCACATTGTTTATTTATAAATCTTTGCTGGGTGGACATAAAGAGTATAACTGCAAAAGTGTAAATTTTCAAGGAACACTTTCTCATATAAATCGTTAAATGATAAAAATGCAATTATACTGTAATCTCTGCTCGTCAAAGAAATGTAAATCAGATTTATTACAAATGAAGTCTAAATTTATGAATATAATAGAAAAAACAACAGAGTTTACACAAAACACTCAAAGACATCCAGAAAATATAAAAAAACTATTTGACCAGTGCCTGTTTTAATTGTAGTAGACTTAAACTAAAAAAGTCCAGATCCTGTCTTGAGTTTACAGTACGAGAAAAATGGGACATTGGTGCATTAAGGCCATATTTTTTTTCTATGCTGATCCAGGAACAAACACATCATTGTTTCTCACTCTACTGGTCGAAACATTAAACTTCATTTGTGATAGTAATGGTGGTGCATCAATTATTATGCCATTTAACATGCAGAATATATTATTAAAGTCAATTTTGGTTCTACGTTTTTGTAGACTCGAAATATTAAACACTGATACAATATACTTCCTTATACAGGAAGTTTCTCCACAGATTGGGAGGTACCCCGATCAAGGTTAGTTGGCTTTTTCCAAGCTCACATGGGGTGATCTAAGAAAGATACGAATTTAGTATCTTCACCCGAAAATTTCTTCACAAAATAGAAGGTATTTTGACTAAAGAGATTGCCTCTCAAATCCTGATATCCTTATAATGTGGCATTTACTTTATTAACTTTAGGACCGAGCAATCAATTTGTTGGTTTCTTTTATAAATGTATGGTGTTTTAAACTCCAGTTGCGTCATAATTGTAAAATGTCCGTGTACAGGCTGATAAAGAATACATTTCTGTGGGTGGAACCAGAACCAGAACCAGAAAAAAATAACAATAATAAATAAATAAATACTAGAACCCAAAGTAAAAATCCCGAAAGCGAATCGGAGAGGACATAAGTCTGCCTCGTATTGGAATTGTTGGCGCATTCACCAAACGGGTTTGAGGTCCGATTCCGTAAAACGTGGACGTAAAATATTAGTTTTAAAGGTGGTTCTTTTACACTGCAATATTGAATTGTCTATGGCCTGGCACCTGGAGCATAAGTCTGACAACCTTACCTGCCTTCCATTTAGGAAAAAAATCCAGATACGCTGCAGTCGAGTGCCAACGGGTCTCTCGTTAACGACAGTTGACTGAATAATTCGAATAATTTATTAATCGATTATGTGCATCGCTGATCAATTGTTATTTTTCCAGGTGCATTGCGGTGACTATCCAGAAGGAAGCGCACAATGTTCCGCGTACATGGACAACGCTTCCATTAAGATCGGCGCATCTCTCCTAGCTGTCCTGCTGCCGGCCGTTGTAGCATTGGTCACTCTATTGCAGGGACGCAACCTGAGGGATCGAAGGTGTTAAAAAAACAGACAAATCAACTCGTATCATAGATTCATAGTCAAATAATATTATGTTGTCTGTTTTCATTCAGTACGCGGAGTATAAATATTTTAATGTTTGTCATGAGCATAATTGCGATAATCGAAAAATTCGATTATTTTGGTGTCAAAATTTTTCGATTACATTCATAACCGATTATGAAAATATCTGATCGACTTGACCGGTTAACCGTTAGCCCTAGCCAGTAGGATAATGGGTTGTATGTTATGGAAATAATCATTAAGATAATCGGGTATCAGTTATGGGAATAATCGATAGGATAAACGATCATCTATTATAGATATAATCGTTGGTGTAATCGGTTTTCGTAAAATAAATATTTTTTCTGTCAGAAAAGATATTCTTCTTCATCTTAATCGCTGTCTTCATGGCTGAGGATCATGAGTCCTTGTGGCTGTCTTTCAGCTCTCCTTTAACTACGCCGCACGCAGTGCTTAAATCGCTGTCCTGAATATACTAGTTCACCGTAAAATATATCGTCCTTTTTTCCCCTCTACGTCATCGACCATAACCAGTCGCTCCAAGCTACCTTCATTGCCGCGCGCAACGTGTCCACAGGAGAGTACATCTTAGGCAAATATTAGCCATAGATAAGCCGTCAAAGTTCAACTCACGACGGATGGACTCGTTGGCACGTCTGATTGTTCACGAAATTCGGAGCATGCATCTCCAGCACCACATTTCAAAAGCGTCAATATTTCTTCTTTCCGCTGCTTTGATGGTCCATGTTTTTGCAGCATTTAGGAAAACAGAGTGGACCAAACTCTTGACGAACCCTGGTACTGTTACTTAGGCCCCTGTTCTTCCAGATATCATAGATATGTTTGATTTCTCCTTTGCATTTTCCTTCGTTGTCTATTTGAGATCCAAGTAAAATTGACTGATTATCTTAATATTATTTTAGTTTATAACCGATTACTTCGACCATAACCGATAGCAAATCGATGAATCTGATATTCTCACAACCGATTATATAATGAAATCAGTTATACGCATCGCTACTTAACACGTTAATTTATTTTACCCATAATCGTCATCCACTTCATTGAAATTTACATTACTGTAGTTTCGGAAGATAACTACTTGTTTTCTCACTGAATCTACACTGGATACATTTGTAAATTCGTATTTTAAAAAATAGTTAATAAAGAAATGTGCTGATATGTTTAACGATTGTAACGGCATTCGCTTTCTACTATTTCACAATCAATTATTGTAAAATTATGGACAGTTATCATGCATAATTTATTTCGTTTCATGTTCATTATTCATTTCAAATAATTCGTTTAGTAAATACAGAATACAAATATTTATTCACCGAAATTAATTCAGGTCTGAAAGAGTTGATAAAAATAATTTTATCAATGCATAAAATATTTATTTTCGAGTGATATTAAATATTTGTACAAAACCACTTACCGACTTTTCTATGTCTACCGGTTTCGAGACATACCCGTCTCTTCGTCAGGACACCAATTAAACTAACATGAAAAACTTACTATACACCTTCACCATAGGTGTTACACAAAAATATAAAACCAACACGACATGCATTTTAATAAGCACAAAGGACAAACATGCACTGATTAAATTATGAAAATATTTTTTGTTGTTTGATAAATAGTTGAAAAAAGGTAAAGGGGATGGAGGGAGGGGGTGAGCTTAATAGGAAAGCTTTAAAAAATCATGTTCCTTTGATCAATAATCAAACAACCTTTCAATATAGTCCTTTATACGATGTTCCACTGTAATGGTCACCCTAAACCTATAATTTAATCAGTGCATGTGCTTATTAAAATGCATGTCGTGTTGGTTTTATATTTTTGTGCAACAACTATGGTGAAGGTGTATAGCGGGTTTTGAATGTTGGTTTAATTGGTGTCCTGACGAAGAGACGAGTACGTCTCGAAACCGGTAGACATAGAAAAGTCGGTAAGTGGTTATATACAAATATTTAATAACATTTAATAAAATGTTTGACCATAAAGTTACTGCTTTAAATATTTTTTATTTTTTTTCAATGTTTCAATAATGTTTTCTCTTTTTCAATCCGATATCGCACAATAAAAGCTTTATTTTAACCGATTTTAAAAATATGTTTTAATAACCTAATGTTTCGTCCAACAAAAAATATTTCTTACAGTGCTTTCGATAGTTTAATAACCCTATGTTAATGTGTTAGTAACAGAAACATTTCAAATAAAATATTATGTGTGCCTACTAACACAAACAAAATGTGTATGTATACTTACCGACAGGCACAAACGCATTGACAAAGGCGTATTAAACATTCGAAAGCAATGTTCGGTTTTTTACTATTGTACGCTAAATGATTATTTTTGTACAATAAAATTAATTTGCGCATATGTTAATGTAAAGGTGAAGTTATAGATATAAGATTTGTAAATAAATTGTATTTATTAAAACATATATAATTCCTAAATAATTAGACTTAAGGTTATTCAAAGTTAACAGAAACTATTAAATTATGTAAGATTAAAATTAATGTTTTTTTTGTAATTTATACATTGTCCATTCGATTCTTTAATAGCCATGGCTTATGTATGCGTAACAGGACTTTTAAATAATACATTAAAATGTGCTTACTTTTTACAAAAATTGTATGCTTACTTGGTAACGTATTAATCTTTCCAAGCCTAAACATAATAAAAAATACCCCAGCGAAAATGCTATAAATACGACATTTAATTTTTTGAAATTATGTCATTATGATTGTCATGGTAGGTAGTGTCTATAAAACTGATTCATAATATTTCAAGTTTTCTGCGAAATTCTTACATTTTTCCAAAAAATACTGTTGCCATATGACATCCCGCTCCTCTCGCTGCTACCCGTTGAATAACACTGATCTAAAGTCACGTAACCCGCGGGAAGTTGGGATGGGGAATGCATGTAAATTTTAAAGCTCGAAATCCGGATTTTTGTGATTATTGCTGGAAATAAGCGACCAGATAGCGACCCACGTATCGAAGATTATTAAACTGTAGAGTAAATGAATTGTAATGTTTGCTGTTTGCATGGGGGGAAAACAAAGACAAACGTGAATTATTATTGAAAGTATTCAGCCGAAAAATATTTGAATAATTTTAATACATTCTGAACATTATTGGGTGGAATTATGGAAAAAATAAAATCAATGTGATATTTAACAAAAAAGTTATTGAAAAAAATATGCTACCTGGGAGATCCTAGATATCCCCTTTAGACTTCGAAGGGTTAATATACATGAGATATTAAACATCTAAACGCACTGTTTACTGCTTTTTTTATTATTAATATTTTTATTTTTTATGTTTCCACGGAAAAACTTACATAAATTGTATAATATTTTTGTTGCATAGCAAATTTGTACGTATCTGAAGAGATATTTTATCCACGTTTTTTTTTCACTACTCATGTACGTCTCACTTATATTTATAGATCTGTTGATGAATGGAACTGGTTTAATTTTCTTCGCATGAAGTTCATTAATTAAATACCTTACAGCTACGGGATTCAAAATTTTATTCGGCATTTCAAACGAGCACCACAAAGCGTACACAACAGTCAGCCAACTCATAATGGCGTCAACTCCTCAATTGGTCAATCTAAGTACCACGCATGCGCGTAACTGCGATCGCAGCGCTGCTTTAAAAATAAATATACATATATATATTATATCGTGTTCGTGATATAATTATCGTGTTTTTCCGTGAAATCATAAAAAATCGACGGTATTTAAAATTTGAGTTATAAACTCATTTTTATAAAAAAGTGCTCCAACCAAGTTAAAATTCACAGCCTTAGATTACTAAAAAAATAAATGTTGTTTGTGCTCGGCACTAAATTGTTAACAGTAACTTTCACAGGAAAATGCCTAATCTACAATGTTTTGAATATGTCCAAATGTTTGTAGATAGGCTAGATTTTTTCCCTAGGGAGTTATTTAGATAATTGTTTTTGCAACAGAGAGGGAAACATTTTGAGATGGCAATATGAAAGTCTTAGCATTTACAGGGCCTCTAACCTGTCATTAGTTGGCTCAAGTGGCCACTTTACACACTTTTAAGTGGCATTTAGCATTTTATCATTCTGATAAAGCTTTCAGCTCTTTAACTTCACAAAAGTCAACAAATGGAAGTGTTAAGGAAATGTGAAGGTTTAAAAATAGGTAGAATGGTAAATGTTACACAGTGTGTAAAATGGCCACTTAAAGCAGCCAATAACAGATCATAAGCCCTGTATATGCCTAGACTTCCATATTCCCTTCTCTAAAGGTTTTCCCTCTCCGTTGCAGCAAATTTATGCCTAATGTTTTTTATAAAATAATTATTTTTAAGCCAAAATTGCTACAAAATATCGCTCATTTCTGATTTTTGTTGTTATTATTATTCATTATTCAGGCCTTTTCGTACCAAAACAAACAATATGTAAATAATTATAAAAATAATTCATATCATATCATAATTCATATAGGAATAACATCAAATGTTGTATAATTGTAGGGGGTAGAACACCCCAAGGGCTGTAAAAAAAGAGCAAATGTTTTCAATGAATTGTGAACCGTTTATGAAATATACCGTAATTTTTAAGAAACCGCATCCTCAGATCTTTTATTAATAAAAAGAAAAAAACAATCTTGGCAGTGGTGTAATAAACTTAAAAAAAACAATAAAAAATATATTTCTTAGAAACGTTTCACAGTTCATTAAACACATTTGTCTTGTTTTTACAGCCCTTGGGGTGTTCTACCTCCTATATTTTTTATGTCAAGTGTTTGGCCATCCTGTATACACATAACAAATAAAATTTTAACATAAATTGAGACGGATTTCCACATGTATTTTAAAGTTATTTTTCGTTTCTTATCCGTATTTTAGTGCATATAGAACTACATAAGGAAACTAATTGCAATGTTATCGTGATTTGACAAGACTTTAACTGCTGCAATTTTAGTCCTACGCTTCAGGTACACGTCCAAGAACAACGGACATATTGCAGTTTAAACAACCTTTAAAATCAATATTTCACAGCCACTCTGCCAGACCCAGGATCCCAAAAATGGTAGGCGAAGACCCCAACCAATATACGACGAGGCGGACTTATTTCCACTCGATTTTCTATTTTAAGATATTTGCCAGAGAGCTGCCATCGAGTCGAAAATACTCGTCCAGGTTTCTGGATCTATTTCACACATCGAGCTAACTTTCTTCTTTATCCGCCTGAACAGAGATAAAAAGAATATATTTCTAAAACTTTAGAAAAACTTCACCAAGAAGTCGACAGATGTCGCCTGTGATGAAGTATCAAATAATGTGAAAGTACTCCTGCTTTGACTGCATACGAGAATATAATATATATCTTAATTTTTTTGTGATGTGGAAATCACAAGCATAAGGCAGAGTAGCAAATGTTACAAACTGTGAAAGTGATTACTTAAACCACCTAATAACAGGTAATAATGCCTGTAAATGCCTAAATTTCCACTTTTTCTTCTTCTTCTTCAGTCGTCTGTCCTCCTCTGCTGGATAAAGGCCTCTTCCATATCCTTCCATTTTTCTCGGTCAGTTGCTACTTGCAGCCAATTTTTACCCCCTTCAGCAGCTTTGTCGTCGGACCATCTTTTTTGAGGTCTTCCGATGCCTCGCCTATTCTTTCAAGGTCTCCATCTTTACATTTTAGGGGTCCACCTTGTGGGGTCTTGTTCCACAACATGTCCTGCCCATTTTCACTTTAGTCTTGCCACGCGATCCATGATATCCGTTATTCTGGTTCTGTTCCTAATGTCTTCATTTCATATTCTGTCGCTTAGGCTTATACCAAGCATGGATCTTTTCATGGATCGCTGTGTGCATTTGAGCTTTTCTACATTTCTTTGTGTGAGGGCCATGGTATCTAATGCATATGTAGTCACTGGCAGTATACATGATTCGTAGGTTTTCCTTTTCAGACAAATCGTAATCTCTTTATTTTCAAGTATGTGCCTAAGTTTTCCAAAAGCTGCCCAACTCATTCCTTTTCATCTTGGCAGTTCCGCTGTTTGATTTTCTTTTCCTAGTTTTATCTTATGTTCAAGATATATATATTCATCTACCATTTCGAGGTTTTTATTGTTAACAGTGATCATCTTGTTTTCTGGACTTTTTACATCATAATAAATTTCCACATTCCCGATAATTCTTTAATTATGTCATTCCCTTTCTTATTTCTTCTGTTGCGATGGTGGTAACATACAAAACTTTATGTTTTTTGTCCATTATTTGAAATATGTCCAATTGTTTCTAGACGAGAACAGTATTGTACCTGCAAGCGCGTGTATCAAAATATATATTCCATTATTTAAAAATATACATTTTATAGCCCTTAAATGCGCCTAATTTCAATGTGTCAGACAAATACTTCATAAAACACCTTTGAAATATATATTTCATGCTGACTTTGCCAAGTATCGAAAACCCAGTCCTCAAACAAAGAAGACGACCTTGTTAACCACTGCACTCGATCTTTTCCAGGGTTTTTACTCGAAAGTAGCTCTCGTCCAAGATTCTGGTTTTATTTCAATTATATGTTCTTGTGATTGGCCTCAAATGTTTTTAGAGTAGAGATCAAAGAAGGCCAACATTTGTATCGCACAATGAATTTTTTTTTCTGTATTCAGAAGTTTTTAAATTCGCAACAATAAATTTTTTAACATTATTTTATAATGCATTATATGCAATCTGCAATTTTAGCAAAACGTTTTTTGTAATCAAACCTAATTATATATTTTTTAAATAATTAGTTTAAATTTTGTGTGTTTTTTAACAGAGATGAAGTTGTTGAGAATATGAAAGTCTAGGCGTTTACATACATAGCTTATGACCTGTCATTAGCCGGGTTTAACGATCACTTTACACACTAACATTTACCGTAATGTCTATAGGCAACTGGCTTCTATGTTCACGTACGGCATTTTTTCATTCTCTGTATATGCTTAGCTTGAATATTACATTCGCATGCGTGTTGGCCCACTATATAGAATAAAATTATGATTTTAACTTATTTTATGGTGACAAAATAATTAAAGATACTATGTGACACCTACTTACTATTTTTTTAATAGAATCGCATATCAAAAATCTAATCTTATTTTACAATAATATTTTCTGCTTATAATAACTCAGTGACTTATACCCGTATGCAGAGACAAAACTTAAGGTGAGGAAAGTACATTCTAATTTCAAACGCAGAGAATAACCCGAAGGTGAAGACAATATAATGTACTTTCCTCACTTTAAGGTTTGTCTCTCCATACGGGTCTAAGACCCAGTTACACCAAAAAGAGTTTACTTGAATAATATTTTTTTTCGCGTCAAAATGGATTGTTTTTTGAGTTGACTTCCTTTTTTCTCTGGCAACACCTTTTGTCTTTTTTGACGAAAACGCAACAATTATTAAATTACAGGTTTAGGCTTCGTGGCTAGTGTTGCGGTCTCGCGGACCGGAGGTCCGTGGTTCAAACCCCACTACCCCAATTCGATTCCTATTTTTTAATAGTGATTCATTTTCAGCTCGTAAAAAATGACCCCGAAATTGAAATATTTAGGTTAATAATAAGAACGTAAATATTTGTTTTTATTTTTAAAAAAAATATTTGTTTTTTTTGGTGCAACTGGCTTTTGCACAGTTAAGTCTTTGGTCTGGTAAAAAGTAAGGAAATCATATAATTTTGCCATTTTAAATCGTGACTTAAAAAAATTCATTATAAAAGCAAAAATTTCGTAAGATGTTTCTGATAAACAATATATTAAAAATGCACTAAAATATATATATAACTAGCTGAACCCGGCCACGCTTTGCTGTGGCTTTGTCTGAAATTAATTATTAGGGGAGTAAATAAAAATAGTCTTGCAAAAATATCGTGTCATTTTGAAAGGTCATAACTATACATTTACCGATAAAACACAAACTCACGGAACCTTAATTTATATATATATATGTATATACATATATAAAGATTGTGGGGAAAATAAAGTTTTGTAACTTTGGCTAAAATTCATACAGTGCTTGATTAAAATTACAAATGATGAGTTAATTTAAAACTTCCGAATAAAAAGTATATAGAAACATTTTTTGGTAAAGTCCAATGTTCTGTAAAAATATTGAGTCGATCCATCCATTACTTTCCGAGATTTGTGGCCACAAAAATTTAAAAATTATTTCTGGCGTTGCCTAGTATGTAGGTAAAATAATGCAATCAGATGAATCTCACCCGGGTTTTAGCACTTTAACTTCACAAACGTCAACAGATGGAACAGTCGAAGGAATATAGATGTTCAAATATAGAAAGAAAGGTGAATATTACACAGTGTGCAAAGTGGCCACTAAAACCATCCAATGACAGGTCATAATAAGCTCTGTAAATGCCTGGACTTCTATATTACCTTCTGTAAAATGTTCTTCATGTCTGTTATAATATGTTCTTCTGAAATGGTTTAAAAAAATGTGGTTCAAACCCTTTTTATGGAATATTTTTTTACAAATAGTTTTTTGATTGTAAATACATATTACATTTCTACAGTATGTTTTAGCAAAATTTGTATATTTATATTGGCCATTCGACGGCATTAACAACGGTGTTTTAAAATGGCAAAATAGTATGATTTAAATTTTATATTTGAAGCACTAACTTTTTAGATATTCATCATAATAAAATAAATTTGTATTTAACCACTTATTTTAATAAATAAATAAAACATCTTGGTTTTGAACCACAAATAAGTGGTTAAAAGCAGTTTTGTTATATTTATTTTATTACAGTGTGATTTCTTTGCTTTTTATCCAACTAAATCTAGAAGTGTTTCTGTGGTAGTGTTTGGAACTCCAGATCCCAGATATGCAGTTCGCTTCCGACTCTACCTCGATTTGTTTTCCATTTTAGACTAACTAAAAACACCCCCAAAACATTAATATTGAGGTAAATAATTTATAAGGATATTGTTTTTTTCAAAATAATTCATGTATCATAATTTAACCGTATGCGTTTTCGTTTACATCTTCATGGTTTATTAAATAAATTTGATTGAAAGCGTAAAAAAATATTTATAATGCATATTATATAACGTACCATTTATATATCTCAGAGGGTAAAAATGTATTTGTTGTTTATTAAAAAAAATATTTTGAATATTTTAAGTGTTTATAATGTAAATATTTTTAAAGAATACTTAAATGTTAACAATCTTTTTAATATGTTAATATTACCGTTGACAGGTGCAAAAATAGGTTTACATGTTTTAATTAGGGACTGTCAGGTTATCAAAAATAATCGCTGTTAGTAAATATTTGTATATCTTACCGACTTTTCTACGTCTACCGGTTTCGAGACGTACTCGTCTTTTCGTTATGACACTAATTATACTAACACACTAATCACGCTAATCCTTCACACTGCTTCGCCTTTCTGCAACTACTGGTGGTGAAGGTTCCTGGTGGGATTATTTTATGATTGTCTTGACGAAACCGGTAAACATAGAAAAGTCGGGAAGTGGTAAGATAAATATTTACTAAAATTTGGTGAAATTACAATATTTTGAATTTGTCCAAATGTTCGTAGACGAAAGACTGGATTTCACCCCCGAGGGAGTCATTAAGATAACAACAAATTACAACGGGGATGGAAAACATTTTAGAGAAGGGGATGCATTTACTGGGCTTATGACCTGTCATTGGCTGGTTTAAGTGGCCACTTAACACACTGTGTAACATTCACTATTTTACCTATGTTCGAATATCCATATTTATAAAACCAACTGGTCAAAGAAAAAGTGGATTTTAAAATATTTTTTTTTATAAAAGCGAAATACTAGTTCTTATTATTTACTCAAATATTAAAATATTCAGACCATTTCCTAAAAGTCGTAAATAACTTGTGCTGGAAAAATTTAAATCGGGTTGTGGTGGAGTGGGATTTGAATCTGGGACCTTTGGTCCGCGAGTGAAATAATTCGATCAGATGAATCTCTTCACAACAATAAACGTTTCAGCTCACTCAACTAAAATCAACAGATGGAAGAATTGAAGAAATATGGATGCTCAAACATAGGCAAAATAGTGAATTTTACAAAGTGTATAAAATGGCCACTTAAACTAGCTAATGACAGGTCATAAGCCCTGTAAATGCCTAGACTTTCATAAATCCCTTCTCTAAAATGTTCTTCATCCTTGTTGTAATTTGTTCATTTAACCACATAGTTAAATATTGAAATATGAGTAATATATTTTTTGAAATAATTTCTCGTAGTTTACTATCGTTATTGGCTAAATTTCACTTCAGCTTTTCATAAAGGCAGTCCTTAATATTTTTTAAAGTCCTTAATATTTTTTTTTTTTTTCAATTTATCATTTTTTTTAAATTGTTGTGTTGTGTGAAAAGTCAAAGGCATCTGAATTAAATTTATGATAATAATTTAGTTATTTATTATAAATGTTTTTGAATTGAATAGTTTTAATTTATCTGTGATCTGCATTCCAACACTTCTGTTTACTTTTACAAATAAAAAAAAATAAAATGACATTTTGTTATTAATTTCTCCACAAAGGTCTAATGAAAATTTGTTATCTCTTCCTGAAATTCTCCTCTTTCCCCCCTCCTCTGTTATTACCCCTTTCCTATCAAAGAAGAGTATCTTTGTCGAAATGTCTATGTCGAAATATGCCTGCAAAACAATATCAAATACAACATTCTAAAACGAGACAAGGACAGTCAAGACTAATGAACCAAGGACTGAAGTTATACAATAAACTACTAAACAAAACTAAACAAATGGCTCAAAAAACCGTTACAATTTTTTTTGTAGACAAGGACTGGATTCAACTCCCCTGGGAGCTGTTAATATTTACATTTATAATATTTAACAATATTTTGAGTTTGTCCAAATTTTTGTAGACACGGACTGGATTCAACCCCCCGGGGAGCTGTTTATATTTACATTTATAACAGAGATGAAGAACATTTAAGAGAAGGTAATATAGAAGTCCAGGAATCTACACGGCTTATGACCTGTCAATGGCTGGTTTAAGTGGCCACTTTACACACTGTGTAACATTCACCATTCTGCCTATATTTGAACATCTATATTCCTTCAATTCTTTCATCTGTTGATGTTTGTGAAGTTAAAGAGCTGAAACCTTTATTTATGCGGGTGAGATTCATCTAATTCATTTCACCTACATACTAGGCAACGCCTAAAAATATTATTTTTTCAATTTCTATACTTCTTCATGGACCAGGTAATTTATCAACAATATTTTGAGTTTGTCCAAATTTTTGTAGACAATGACTGGATTCAACTCCCCGGGGGACTTACGGGGGACTTTTAACTTCATAAACATCAACAGATGAAAGAATTGAAGGAATATAGATGTTCAAATATAGGCAGAATGGTGAATGTTACACAGTGTGTAAAGTGGCCACTTAAACCAGCCATTGACAGGTCATAAGCCCTGTAGATGCCTGGACTTCTATATTACCTTCTCTTAAATGTTCTTCATCTCTGTTGTAATATGTTTTTAAAAATATTTTATTTGAGAAATCAACAGTTCTACATACATATTTATAGTAAACAAACAGATATAGTGTATAAACTCAGAATCAATAACAGATTTCCACAAAGTTAGTAAAGAAAATATATTACATATTAAATAAATACATATAACACTTATGAACTGTAATTGTAATCACATTGTAATTATAAGTTAGTTAAATTCCTGACGATGAGGTGGTAACCTGGAAACAGGTCGAATAAAAAAAATAAATTAAAGTGGTTTATACAAATTTATAAACAAATAAGTGTAAAATGTCATACCAACAAGTGAAAAATGTTTTTGATAACAATAATAAAATACATATAAGTTTATACATATAAAAATGTTATTTTCATGTACTCGTAAAAATTTTGAATAATCAAAGGTTTTTTAAATATTTTTTTAAGAACAGTAAGTTATTGTTAATTGGGCGGGATGAGGACAAGGATGCTTGAAGAGAGGATAAGGAGGTAAAAGAAGATGTACATATTTATTATTATAATGACTACTAAATTACATAATGCATTTTTAGTGTAAATTTTTAATCTGACAGAGTGATGTTTGTGTAATCTATATCTTTAAATTTTGTATTGTACACTGATAAAGTCCTAATATGAGAACAGAGATGAAGAACATTTTAGATAAGATAAAATAGAAGTCTAGGCATCTGCAGGGCTTATGACCTGTCGTTGGCTGATTTTAGTGGCCACTTTACACACTGTGTAGCATTCACCATTCTGCCCATAAATAGTTTAAATTAACATAAATATTCCTTCAATTATTTCATCTGTTGATCTAGTTCTTGTCTACAAAAATCTGGACAAGCTCAGAATATTGTTGATAAATCCACCTGGTGCATGAAGAAGTATAGAACTGGAAAAAATAATGTATGTAGGTGAAATAATTCAATTAGATGAATCTCACCCGCATAAATAAGGGTTGCAGCTCTTTTACTTCAAAAACATCAACAGATGAAAGAATTGAAAGAATACAGATGTTTAAATAGGGTCAGAATGGTGAATGTTACAGTGTGGCCACTAAAACCAGCTAATGACAGGTCATAAGCCCTGTAGATGCCTAGACTTCTATATTACCTTCTTTAAAAAGTTCTTCATCTCTGTTGTAATATTTTTACAAAAATGGTAAAAATATTATCATTAACCGTAGAATATGAATTTAAAAAGGAAAAAAAAGTTAAATTCGTAAGGATTTATAAATGAAATTTCAAATAAAAAAATATTTTATGTGAACATTCGTATTTCTGACATTTTATTTATATGGTTTTTTCATATTTAACTTAAATATCTAAACTGGCAAGCGAATAATAGCTTTTTGATAGGTTTCTTATTCATTTTAAAAATCTCGTCCAAATAATCCGCTTGGAAAATAAATTATTTTTTTGCTTTTATAATTTCAAAAAGACGTTTTACTTTTTGGGTATAAATCACAACACAGAGGAAAAGGTTCTAATAATTTGTACATCGGACAAAGGTCCGGTATACAAAGGTATTAGAGAACATACACTCATGGCTCAGCATTTGATTCTGACAAAAACAGGCAGAAAAAAAACGAGAAATTCGGAGCCACCCAAACAATAATGTGTATAAGAAAGTTCGCTGATTTTTAAATTTTTTTCATTCGTCATCAGACTATCAAACTAAACCAAAATTTAAAAAAAAAGTTTTTGTGCATCGTATTTTTATTTTTTAAATTTATTTTTTATTTATTTATTGAAATCTACAGTCATATACAATAATAAGGTTATAATATAACAGGTACTTAAAACTAGACTAAAAATGATCTCAAACTTATAATTATCAATATACGAAATGTGACAAAAATAATTTTATATTACACAAGAATAGAATTTGGAAAACTGTAAATAAAATGTTTGTACATATTTACCATTGTAAATTTAAAATAAAATGAAAAAATAATATTTTATTCATTGCTATTATTTTTTGAAGTTTTGTAATTTTGTAATTATTCCGCCCGTTACGTCACAATTCGTCACTGGGGAATTGTACGTTGAAATACACCAACACTAATTGATTTGTTAATTCGGAAGAACTTGCGACGTAGCTCATATTAGTTTTCTTTTAAATTAAAGTATTTTCAATATTTTTTACATACATTTTCGAGAAAGTAGCACTGAACTTTCTTATTCTACATACAAGGCAAAGCTTGAAAATTTATTTGGAAGTTGAACGAATTGAACGCAAATATATATTTATTCTGCAGCGCCCCTGAGGTGATTTTCACAAAAATGGCACTTTATAAATTATCCACAATAATAATAATAATGGATATTTAAACGTACGCAGAAAATGGTGAATGCAAATGTGTTAACTGGCCACTTATACCAGCCAATGACAGGTTGTAAGCTCTGAAAATGCCGAGACTTCCGTATTCCCTTTTCTAAAATGTTCTTAATTTCTGTTAATACAAGTCTCTTTTGTTTGTCTGTGCTCTATATTAATTTGTTAACTATTATAATATACTGAAATGTAATTGCCTAGATTGGAACGGGTCATGTACCCTTGTTAGCTGGGCAAAGTGAACATGGAATTGTATTTTGATAAAGAGTGTGAATAAATAAAAAATAACATTATTTTCTTTCTTACTATTTATTTTTTACTAAAACATTATGAATGCTTTGGTTATGGAATAAAAACCCTAATTATTTATATAGCTATATAATATATTCAGTAAAAAAAATGTATTTGATTTCTTGTTGGGATATTTAACTCTCTCTGTGTATAGTATAGAACCCCTGAGTGGAGATGAGTTCGCTTCTTTGTCGATTTCTTTTGTATTATGTTGGTCTTAATAACTTAATAAGGGGGTTGAATCCAGCCCTTGTCTATTAAAATTTAAAATATTGTTAGTCAAAACCGCTGTAAATTCGAAATAGAGAACCTTTTACAGAAGGGAGTAAGTAGGTTAGTAAATAATTCGGAAGAATCAATAATTTTTTTAGCTAGGGTTTCCAATCTCGGTATATCGAGATTACGTTGTACCGGGATCCCGCATGATTGATCCCATTCGAAGCGATATTTCGTATGCGTGTTTTTATACCTCAGTGGCGAGATCACAAATTGGAAGAAAACGGTTCGACGTTTGCTGCAAAATTAGCCACGACGAATTCCACCACGACACCGCGCCGACGCGACGCAAAATTGTGTTCGACAAAACTTTAGCATGAAGGAGTCTAGGCTTTATTTATCTGAGAGTAAAATTATTATTATTTATATTTTTTATTTAAATTTTTCATTGATAAACCCTTACGGGTTACATACATTTAATAAAGTATTTTTAATTTGGTAATGTGTCTAAAATAAAACAAGTTAATTGGATTATAATTCTACTTTATTTTTTATAAAATATACAAAGGGTATATTGTGGCGTTTCGTCTTGTTAGGACATGTTCAAACAAACTAACTTAAATATTTAGAAAGTTTCCTTATATACTAAAAATAATTGCTATTTTATGTTTGTGGATTTCTATACTATAAAATATTATATTATAAAATCTAAATGTATTTTTACCTCAGTTGACATTAAACCTGTGTAAAACACCAATGTAGAGTTTCAACAATAAGTTTTAATATATACCTGTATAAATGAAATCAATATTTATATAATTATTATATCAATTTTAAAGTCATACCCTTACAAATATTTTTAAATAATGGAAGGTTTTTCCCCAATATAACCAAAATATTCCTCTAATATACTCTGTATACCCTAATTGAATTTTAATTACGCTACTTATTTTGGATGGTATAGAAATCCACAAACATAAAATAGCAATTATTTTTAGTATGTAAGGAAACTTTGTAAATATTTAAGTTAGTTTGTTTGAAAATGTCCTAACAAGACGAAACGCGTCACAATATACCCTTTGTATATTTTATAAAAAATAAAGTAGAATTATAATCCAATAAACTTGTTTTATTTTGGATACATTACCAAATAAAATATGGAATTCTACCAATTGTCTGCATACACAATAAATAAAAAAATATTTTTACTTTTGAAATTCACATTCTACGGTTAATAATAATATTTTTAACATCTTTTGTAAAGGTTGTTTAAGTCTTTTGTTTAGTTTTGTTTGGTAGTTTATTGTATAATTTCAGTCCATAGTTTATTATTAGTCTCGATTGTCCTTTTCTCGTTTTAAAAGGTTGTATATGATGTTTTTCTTATATTTTCGTATTGTGTTTATGTTTACTACAGTTTTTTTCAAGTTTTAATTCTTCGTCTACAATTTTACATCAGTGGCTAATTTATGAATAAAATTTAAGGATTCTAGTTTAAAGAGTTCAGTTACATTTAATTGTTTAGTTTGTTTAAAAAGTTTTTTAGTTGCTGTTAGATAACGTAGGTCATAAACTTACTTTAATATTTTATTGTCTTTGTAGTCTGTTTATGTCATTTTGATTTCCTGTTCCCCATAGTAGTTGCATATAACATATTTTAGTTTTTACATAGGCCTTATACATTTGACATGTACATTTGAAACATTCATACTTGAAATGTTTGTATATCAATCATTTCCAATTATTTACATTTACACTTTTTATTTCTATGCCCACATAAAGGATATCGGGCATGGATTTTAAAGAATATCTTTAGATCTTTGTTTTAACAAAACACATTAAAATATGGATCATAGAATTAAGAATAGACCAAAAACCGCATTCGCACATCAAACAGAAGGCGACTCAACTACTCATAAATGAGTAGGTTTGCGTTTTGACCCATTAGTTTCTTTGTAGACGTCGTTCAGTACGCAACTTCTGATTTAAATTCAACTATGCCGCGTTATGTCCTTTTAAAGTGTAGAAATACTGCTTGAATCTTAAAGAAACAGGATGCAATCACATTTCATGTGTAATTAGCAAATGAATGTGTATATTTTTTTTTTTTTTTTTTTTTTTATTTAAATTTTATTGATAAACCCTTACGGGTTACATACATTTAACAAAATATTTTCACTTTTAAAATTCAAATTCTACTGTTAATAATAATATTTTTAACATCTTTTGTAAAGGTTGCCTGAGTCTTTTGTTTAGTTTTGTCTGGTAGTTTATTGTATAATTTCAGTCCATGGTTTATAAGTCTCGATTGTCCTTTTCTCGTTTTAAAAGATTGTATATGATATTTTTCTGAAATTCTCGTATTGTGTTCATGTTTACTACAATTTTTTTCAAGTTTTAATTCTTCGTCTACAATTACATCAGTGGCTAATTTATGAATAAATTTTAAAGATTCTAGTTTAAAGAGTTCAGTTACGTTTAATTGTTTAGTTTGTTCAAAAAGTTCTTTAGTTGCTGTTAGATAGGGAAGGTCATATACTAACTTTAATATTTTATTTTGCTGTCTTTGTAGTCTGTTTATGTCATTTTGATATCCTGTTCCCCATAGTAGTTGCATATAACATATTTTAGTTTTAACATATGCTTCATACATTAAAATTTTTTCCTTTATTGGAACAAAGTTTTTGATTTTAAAAAATATAACAAATGCATTACTTAAAAATTAAATTATATTTCCATCTGTCAGATTGTCGAAGAAACAAAATGGAAAATTCGTTTGTGTTGCCAGGGTAGTAAATTTGTTTACCCTACTTTGCTCATCAAATGAGAGTATAAATAAAACTTGGATCTTGGATTAAACAACTCTGTGGTGGACATTTGATTGACATTATCTTCAAAACATCAAATATTATTTAACTTAATATAAAAATATCCGTTTAATGTACAATAAAATTTGTTTTATATTTTAAGTTTAAAGTTCATTAATTCAATCACTCTTATTAAATGACCCTTTACTTATCTACTCTGTTGTGTCAATCAATGTTTCCGCGTGCACAATAAAATTTTAGAGAAATTAACAGATTTCTTTTTTTTTAATCTTACATTTGTGTTATGATTTTTTTTTCCCATCAAGCAACATTACGCTGCAACCTCACGAATGCGCGTGGTGAAAGTAGGGCATAGTGGGGGAATAATTGGACACAGTCCGATGTATTCAAATATGATTCTGCGCTCTTTCTGGACTATTCTTAATTCTATTATATAGATATTAATTTGGCTCCAAAAGGTAATATATGTGACATGTTCCTAACAATATTTGGACTCTGACATAAAAAAAATTGTGATTTGTTCCTTATAGTTTAAGTAGAACTCTTGTTTAGGACACATCTAAATAATATAGCACACTTCGTAAAACATTATAAATCACATTTAAAAAGTTAAATATTTTCATTTACTCACAGTTTTTTCTTCTAAGCAGTATGTTTCCATGAAGACAAATTCATTTTTCGTTTTCTTATAAGATTCGAATTTATATCTTGAATATTTTCTTGCATTTTTTGACAAATTCATATCACTTCCTGTAGTTTTAATTTTTAATAAGTGCAAAAACTTTGCGAAACAATAAACTCGTGACAGCTCACTAAATCTAACCAAGAATAATCATAGCAGCCATATTGAAACCGATGTAAATGGAGCGTTGTGATTGGTTGATCTAACCTGTCCGTTTTCGATACAAACGTATATTTTTTAATTTAATTTAAAAACAATTTAATACGGGGTCGATGCTCATATTGGTTGAGACGGGTCTCTACATATCGGGAGAGTAAAATGGCATTAAAATACTGAAAGTACCCTTTAGCTATCTTTGGAACTGGGGGCTTTTAATATGTATAACATCATCATTACCTTTCCGCACTTAATGGTGCATAGAGCATTGCATTGGTACACCAATTGCAGCGTATCTTGATCATTTTTTGTTACGTGAAGGTAAGTTGATCAGCCTTACGCTTCAGGTACTAGTCCGGGGGCAATGAAATATTCTAGTGTTTAAACACAATTTAAAATAAATATTTCATATCAACCATGTCGGGAATCCAATCCGAGGCCTCTTGCATGATAGGCAAACGCGCTGACCATTACACCACGAGGCTGACAAAAAAACATTTATTATACGTATTGGTTGTTTGTCATTCCGAAAATAATAAACCGTATGATAACTTTTCGCCTTAGGCGGGCGGATGATGAATACAGTTCTCTATGTAAAACTTTATGGTGTTCTAGATAGAGCACTGTATGATTTTTAAGTCAACCATAAACAAAACACAAAATATATTGGAAATTGCCTCTTCTTCACACCTGCGAACTCTCGTTGTCCTGTGCCGCGATTATGAACGCTATATTTATCTGTACATATCGAGGCGGTTAACTTCCAATAAAAAATATATCTCGTTTCATACGTACATAATTATTTATTAATTTAATTTACTTTGTATTTTATTGATGTTAATTATTATGGCTTATCACTGCCTAAAAAGCCATAACATGTAGTGAATATGTATACAAATGTAATTTGAAATGAATTATTAAATAAATAAAAGCCTCTAAATTCTTAGAGTTTCAGTTTCAAAGTAATCATATCACAAAACTTGTTCTTTTAAAAATGTTTTCTGGCAAAAACCATTTCAAAATTTAAAAAATCGAAACCTCATCCATTGAAAAATTTAAAGGAACTAAGATAGTTTAACGAATTTGGACATTATCATGTCCAAATTATGTAAAAAAAAAATTTTCGAGTAAACCATTTTCAGCGATTTTTCTCAGTACAGTCAATAATGCATTTAGAAGGTTTTACCATTACACTGACGATATAGAATTAGCATTTTTAATTATTCTGCAATAGAGTAAAGTGGGGTCAAATGAACGCCTGCGGTCAAAGAAACAAGGTGCGGTAAGATGAACAAAGAAAAACAATAAATACGATTGTCCCGCTAATATCTGTTATAAATCATCGCATTCAACAGACAGCTTAGCGGATCACCAGAGCCCATTATTCCTAATAATGTACATTAATAGCATTCAATCACTCTCCCGAATATCAATTAAGACTTGGAATTACTTTCATTACGAGCGCGCATCGGGACGGACAAGGAAGAACCCAATCCATTTAACACGAGAGCGAAACACAACGACTGTTCCATCACATTTAGACAGACGGAAAACTTATTTTCCAAAATATGAAAACAAATGAAAGTCCATCGTAACGCAGGTGACCCTACGACTTATTTTTAAGTGGGACAGACCGCTTTTTTATGAGAGTGGCCGTTTTCACACCTCAGTCAAAATTCTCACCGCACGATAAAATGACGTGTTTTTTTTATTTTTAAATAAATTATAGATTGTTACATTCATTTAGCAAATTTTTTCTTTTTATTTTTAAATAAGTATCCACCCACTCTAATTTTACCGTGTCGTATGGATTAGAATGATATATGCGAAATGAGCCTTATTTTTTTTAAATCATACAGTACTCAAACACAAGGTACAAGAAAAAAAAATTAAAAGTTAGATCAATAACAAATTTCACATTGATTTATTATGAATACAGGAGAGGGAAAAAAAACTTTTAAAAAAATTACTAGAAAAATTATTATGGAAATTAAATAAAAAGTACAGTAAAGGGAGAAGACATGGTATAGTTCCAACTCTACTCTCCTCCTCTCTCTCTCTGCTTCCATGAACGATAGAAAATAATTTAGGAGTACCCCAAGGCTCAGTGCTAGGGCCCATATTGTTTATCATATACATAAATGACATCGATAAATCTCTAAAATATTGTAAAATCCAACTTTTTGCAGATGATGCACTAGTTTACATATCAGAAGATAATTATGATACAGTGATAAATAAACTTAATTACGATTTAGGAAATATATCAAAATGGTTAAAAGTAAATAAATTAAAATTAAATATATCAAAAACAAAATATATGAATATTGGGAAAAAAATAATACCCCAGGGTTACGAAATCAATATTAATAATTTGAATATAAATTATGTGGACGAAATAAAGTATCTCGCGGTCTACTTGGATAGATATTTAAATTTTAAAAAACATACTCAATAAAATTAAAAACATAAATTATTTGTGGGAAGATTACGAAATGTAATAGATTTAAAAAGAAGTATTCTTATATATAAAACAATAATATGTCCACACATAAATTACTGTTCTTCCATTCTTTTTTTATATAATGAAGGAGAAATTCAAAATATACAAATTTTTCAAAATAAGGCAATGAGGATTATACTCAAAATAAATATATATTCTAGTGTAGAAAGAATACACAAAGAAATGGGCTTGCTCACAGTAAAGCAACAAATTAAATATAATGTGGCAATTTTTATGCATAAAATAATTAAGGGGATGAATAAAATAAAAACAATAATAAAATTTAACCAACAATGTCATACATATGAAACAAGGGGTAAAAAAAAAAGATTACCAATGAGGAAAAAAACAGAATCTCAAAACTCATCGTACAAGGGATTGAAGCTGTACAATGAGCTACCTGAAGAAATAAAGGAAATAGAAAAAAATGATATATTTCAAATTAATTAAAAAATATATGTTATTGAGAAATTCTGATAAAAAAAACTGTAATATTATTAAAAGTTTATATTAGTTCTTAAGATGTTATAAACTAACTTTATAAAGCATAAATAAAATAAATAAATAAAAATTAGTATTAATTACTAAAAATTCACAACCAACCATTCATTAGATACAGGTGGTAGATGTATGCAAGAGTAAAAGTTAAAAGATATGAGGAGATAAATTCAAAATGTATTTAACGGGCCTGATAAAACTATTGTATTTACAGTGAAATATGTCGATGTCACTAAAACTGTCACTACAGGTAGTCTGTATTCTTCGAAGAGTGCTATTCTTCATATAATTAGTCTGTGAGCACCGAATGACGAGTTCTACCGACAGGGACTCGATATGAAATGCTTCTAACAATTTCTGGGATATCGATTAGGTTATTAACAACTTTATAGAGAAAGCTCATACCCAACATGATACGCCGAGTTGTGCTGAAGCACAGGCGGCTACGGACCAAAAATACTGCCTCTGCATTTCTAAATATTTTGTCAAATTACACTATAAACAATAAGGCATTACTCATAAACTCGGCTTAAAGTTACACCTAAGTATAGTGGTATAACTCCGATGAGAAAACCATCCTTATTATAGTGGTAGAATAAGGATGGCATTTCCATACTTATTATATCACTATACTTAAGTGTAACTTTATGCCAAGTTTATGAGTATGGCCCTAAGTTTAATAATATTTTAAGTCTGATGTGGTGTTGTAAACGAAAGATATGTGCCATTGCACATACGCATCCCGCGCATCGCAACCAGATCTGAGCCTCGACTATAACTGTCAGTTTAGAAAACGAATGCATAGATGTAAAAAATAATGTTGCTCGATTCTGTCCTATTAACATTTAAGAGTTTAATATTTAACTGTATAGATGCCCATGAGATATTCTAGCTCAGATAAATCTTAATGTACCTCGCCGTAACTCGCGTATCAATCCTGTCTTTGCTGTGGGAAATTATAAAACTAACATCGGATTCTTTTCCCCTCTGTCAAGGATTCTCAGAACAGTGAACGAAATCTAATTAAACGGTACTGTCGATGTGTTCCTACAACAAGGGCAGGCATTCAAGAAGGAAGCGGTGTTGTCACATTTGACTCGCGATGACATACTTGCCATGTCTGCCTAGATTGTGCCATATTTATTACACCTTTTGTTAATTTTACCTTTTGTAAATTTAAATAGATTTTTAGACTTTAAGACTGTTTAGATTAAGTATTACTCATTATTGCAAATCTGTTAGGGCTTATTTCAGCCTGTCGATTGCCTTTAAAAAATAATATGAAAAAATTAGACTATCTATGCGTATAAAATATTGTCACTACAAAAAAAATAGTTATTATATTTTTTCCACCTGTTTTACTATCTTTCTGAGTGTACGAATCGAAATATTAAAAGAGCCGGCTTTGTAATCAATCGGTAGATAAATACAGACGATCGTTAAGCGTACCGTCTTGTTAATTGTCAAAAGTCATATTAAAATCATGTTGTTTTATTGAAGACAGGTAATTATCAAAACTTAATTCGTATTGTTTACCTTCAACAATAAAATAAGCAATCGTGTAATCGTCCCGCTTTTGTTTGAAGAAATCTTGGTCAGGCTAATCACGTCGGACGATTGCTCCACTCCCACCCCGTGAGTCATTTTTCACCCCGTTAATAGGGGTAACAAGTAAAACATCTGTAATTTCCTGTTTTTCACTCCCACGGACGGAGTGACCCCGTGCCGAAGGAAGGGCGGGTAGGTAGCGGGTGGCTGATGAGACAACGTTGTAAGGAAATTGTGTTTTGTTATTTATGTTTGTCTGAAAGTATTACGTTTTACTTGACAACTAGTACACGATAAAAAGAGGGCGGTTTATATACGTAAATGTAAATAAATATGCGTGAAAATAAAACAAATAAAAACATGAATTTATATTTGAAGCACTAACTTTGTGGTTGTTCATTATAATTAAATAAATAAAACAACTTTGTTCATAATCACTATTTTTTTTTTTCATCGACCGGTTTCAAAACAAACAAGCTTTTTCATCAAGGTTTACGTAACTAATGCATTATTTCCTATTAATTTTTTAAAAAGTTTATTAAAGGCTACACGTGGAGCCAAGTAATCAAGTCTTTTTTTCCCTAAAAGGGTGGTAATTTAAGATGAATATTTTCGAAGCTAGACAGGAGTAAACCTTGACGAAGAAGCATGTTTGCTTTGAAATCGGTCGGTGAAAAAAATATTAAAAACTAGTGGTTAAAACAAAGTTGTTTTATTTATTTTATTTAAACTGGTTTCAAAACTACACAAGCTTCTTTATCAAGGTATACTTAACTAATAAATTTTTATTTTATCAATGTTTTTTAAATATTATGCTGGGAATGAAATCAAAATAAAAAATAAGCGTTTAAAAACAAAGTTGTTTTTATATATTAAATTATAATGGATAACTACAAATATAACATTTATAATATGCGTTATTTAAGTTTAAAAGATTTTATTTTATTGAGGAGACTAATATAAACTGATACACAAGTGGAAATTTGATGTGATAAGAGTTAAAAGTACTAACATTTTTAAGCAAAGAACATTTTTCAATACGTTGATGTATGTGTATAATACTAAACTTTTTACTCAAATGATAAAACCCAAAATGAACATGATCACAATACCATAAAAAAGATAAAAAATTAGACTCCCATAAAAATAAGCGATGTCACAAATTTCACAAAAAAAAAAAACACCGTTACAAAGAATGGGAAAAAACAATAATGAAGAAAAAAAAACAAAATTCAAACAGAAAGTTAAGAAATATGTGTTAAATAACATATGAAAGAAAAATATGAACATTGTTATAATTAAAAGAGCACACATAAGAATATTTCTATCAGTGCTTTATTTTAAGATTCAAATTATTTTTTTAAAAAAATAAATAGAAAATAACGTGAGCCACTTTTTGAAATCACTTTTTAGAAATCATTTTCATTTTGCTAGAATTCCATTCGTCCATGCGCTTTGTAGCTGCAAGGTGTTTGATAATATTAGCTTTCATGTCATGTAAATTAAATTTAAATCTGTAAAAGTTTTTCTTAAATTTATTTATTTTTTACTAAAAAAACTTCGTCCGTACGCTCTGTAGCTGCGAGACATGCTTATAGCTAGCTCCAATGTATTTTTAAAAATTAAAAATAATGTATTGGAAAGGGGGAACTAAAATCCCAACCGCCTATGCTGCAGGGCGTGTTAAGATGTTTATTGTACAGCGCCCTTGAGGTGATTTTCATAAAAATGGCGCTTTAAAAATTTTCAGGAATAAATAAACAAAATAAAAGCATACGATGAAAGCTGACCAAGTCAAATTTTAGCGAATTTGATATTTTTTACCAAGTTTTCTTCATCAAGAGCTAGATGTTTTCTTTTTCTGTAAAAAAGTACAATTATCAAGTTATTCTACGAACATCTGCTACAGGAAATATTGGGAAAATCAAAACACTTTCATACTTACACAATACGTTGCTAATGCTTGGAACTAGCATCTTTTTTTATTATTGCGGATATCAACAGTTATACATGTGAAAAAATAGAAAAATTGAACTAGAAAACAAATAAATATACAAAGGACAAAACCAATGACAAATATCCACAGAAGTACATAAAATATACATAAATCGGTTTCTTTGCGAATGTAAAATATGTTGTAACATTAGTTGTGAAAATTATTGCACATGTGTGTGTATATTGTTGCACAAAAATTTCTATTTATTGTATTTCTATTTTATTAGGGAAATCAACAGTTCTACATACATATTTTTAGTAAACAAACAGATATAGTGTATAAACTCAGAACTAATAACAGATTTCCACATAGTAGACAAAGTTAGTAAAGAAAATATATATTACATATCAAATAAACACATACAATTTATACATATAAAAATGTTATTTTCATGTACTCAATAATCAATAAAATATGAATGATTAAATAAAAAAGGGGATGAAAGGCGAGTTTCTGGCGCCTCCAAACAAGAATAAACCAGCTAAGGGATGGTAACCCCGACAGAAAAATCCACCAGAGAAGGCAACGGGAAACCACTCTGGTCATCTATTCCCAGGAATCACTATGGCGGGTACATCAAATAAGCAGTTGTCCTGGCTGCGGAGTAGCGCAGGATCGAGACGTTTTTGCTAAAGTTATTGCCAACGTCGGAGGGACCTGATAAGACACCGCAAGAAGAAAGAAAAAAAAGATTTTTTTTCAAAATCCAAGAAAAAAATCTATGAAACTTTTTTTTCTTAACTGCTCTGGGTATATTTTTCATTACTTTATTCTATGTCCTCTCATCCCAACCTGCTGACAAGCCTCTAAAATAAAGGTTTAGCGGATTATTTCTTTAAAAAAAACACGTTTTTCATTCTTTATTTCAATTCTTAATTTTTAATTACACTTACAAATTTTCTTCATCTTTAATATTATTTCCATTTGTAAATTCTCACTACAAACTACAAACTTTAAAATATCTTTTTTTCACATAAATTTTAATTTTTAAACAACTTTCATTTATGTTTTTCTTTTTTCTTCTCTTTTTTATACGTTCATAATTAACCTTACATGTAATTGCCTTATAATATGGAAACTTCACTGGTCCATTAGAATTAAGTCTAATTGTGTAAAATATTAAACTTTGTAACTGTACTGTATGTTTCCTGAATAAAAGAAAATAAATAAATTTAAAAAAAAAATAATAATAAAAATAAAAAAAATTCCTTATCTGTAAATACTCATAAATATAAATACTGTTTAACAAAACGAAATACTGAAATTTTTGAAGATCGAAGTTATTTATTGCCATTTGACATCACCTAACTTCGATTGTTGGCCTCGTGGTGTAATGGTCAGCTCGTTAGCCTGCCATGCAAGAGGTCTCGGGTTCGATTCCCGACACGGTTGAGATGAAATATTTAGTTAAAAGGGTGTTTTCACACTAGAATAGTTCATAGTCCCTGGACTGGTACCTTAAGCGTAAGACTGATCATCTTACCTTCATGTAACAAAAATGATCAATGCAGTGCCCTATGCACCATTAGGTGCGGAAAGGGAACGATGATGATGATATTGATGATGAACTTCGGTTGTAAATCGATTGATATCATATTTTCAAAGTCGTATTACAAAGAAGAATTTTATGTAGAGGGCTCATGTTTTGTTTGTAAGCAAAAAAATCTTACTAGAAATTTATTTGTACTGATATAATTGCCAGGTTAATGATTTAATCTTGTTTTGGGATGAATAGGGACAAGCTACAATTTATATAAAAGTTTGCAAAGACCCAATCTTTATGAGGCGTGCAATGAAAATGTTTATCGACAGAGACTCCAAATAATACCAAAAAAGCGATGAGGATAATATTAAGATGTGAGAGAAGGATAAAAGTTAAGAAAATTATTCGACTTCTAGATGTTATGACAATTGATCAAATAATCCAATTCAATGTTGCTAATGAAATTACAAAATTATTAAAGAAATTGTTCTGAGATATTTTCAAACTAAAAAATAATGAGTTCTTTCATAACTATGCAAGAAGAGGATCTAAAAATATAAGAAAATAATTTAAAAGTAATGTCCCAGAACTACCTTATGTACAAGGGAATACAGTTAATTTAGAAAATGCCAGAAAGCATAAAAAAATGTAAATATATTTCAAATTAAATGTAAAGAGTATGTATGTAAAAAATACTAGGTTACATATATTGTAAATAGTGAATATACATAAGTGTAAATATTGAATAGTTTGAATATTATAAATTAGGATAGTAAATGTTGATAGTGATATATAATGTTAGAATAAGTATAGATGTAAATATTGTGTTGTAAATATATATTAGACTATGTTTATCATAGAACTGAATAAAATAAATAAAAAACTAAAATATAAAAAGCACATTTCATCATCATCATCATCATCATTCCCTTTCCGCACCTAATAGTGCATAGGGCACTGCATTGGTACACAAACCGCAGTGTATCTTGATCATTTTTGTTACGTGAAGGTAAGGTGATCAGTCTTACGATTCGGGTACCAGTCCAGGGACTATGAAATATTCTAGTGTAAGAACAACTTTTAAAATAAATATTTCATGTTGACCATGTCGGGAATCGAACCCGAGACCTCTTGCATGGTAGGCAAACGCGCTGACCGTTACACCGTGAGGCCGACAAAATGTATTTTCAAATGATAATTGATTTTTTACCTGTTTTATTTTATAAGCAATTTTCGCCTTCCCACCTTTGTTATTATCTCTATATAAATATAATATTTCTTGTTATATTCTCTTGTTTACTAATTTAGTAAAAATAAGTTTTATTTTTTCTCTAAAAAAATCGATCTACCATTAATTCACCCCACTACTTGTCCCTATTACAAATATTTTTTTATATTTTCTCTGTGCTTAATTATTCCATCTTATTTGGTGAATAGAAAAGTCATGTGCTCAAAAAAAGCATAGAGTAAACATTTGTATTCCTCGAGTTGGTCGATTTATGATGCTAAAAACATTAAATCCTGTCCTTGTTCACCCCAGATTACGTGAGGTGCTTCGGTGAGAATGTGTGAGTGCTGTGTTCGTGTTGATGAATGAATGTATTGTGAGTTGTGAGTGAAAACCAAGAAACGCTATGATGAATTACATTTAAGACGTTAACCGCATTTTTCTTCTTCAACTATAAATCATCTTATGCCACCCCAGAAACAATAACAGATGCTTCTCTTGTTTCACTGAATATACATATGTACATACAGGGAAACACCCCTGAAATATTATAATACATCTACAGCTTAAAGGGTGGAAGACACAGATAAAAAAGTTGATCAGAAAACCAATGTCGTACCTATAATTGAATACATACGTTACAAGCGCATATATTAACATGACATTTGGATTCGTGGGTTATTGCCTCCATTTTTTGATCTTCCCCATCGATCTTCTAAACATCTAAACACATCCTATGGTCTCGTCCCTTTTCCTCTCTCTATGAATACCGAATGGGGATTCTCGCTACTATCCGTGGCCGTGTTATAGGTCCGACGGGTCGGATACACAGATCTGGTGGCTTCCAAAAAGAATCAAGCCCTTAAAAAGTGTTGTAATAATTTTATTTGTCATAAATAATATTATTATTGTAACATTTTACATTTATTTATGTACATCTATAGAGCAAATTGTCATTCGATACTTGAAAAAAAAATAGGTACATATTTATTAGACCTACCTATTAACTTTTGCGATGAAACGCTTGAATTGTAATTTTGTACTTCTACTACTAATACTACTACTACTACTACAATCACGCCATTTTCCCGTAGGGGTGGGCAGAGAGAATGGTCCGCCACACTCGTCTATCCTGGCACACATTCGTAGGTTCTCACTCTTTCATACATCTTGTCATACATGCCCTTCGGTTCTGTCTGCTTTTGACATGACCAGACTAAAAAAATTGGTTTATCTGATCATGCCACGTCTTCCTTGGTCATCCTCGTGTCACATTACTGTTCATTTTGGCCATATATACTAGTTTTACCATTCTTTTGTCATCCATTCGTTCTACATGACTAAACCATCTCAAAGACCTTTTCTTAATCTTATCAATTATATTTGACTCAGATTTATACTCTCGCCTGACTTCATCATTCGCAAACCTGTCATACATTAATTTACCGCACATTCGTCTAAGAGATCGCATTTCAACCGCGTTCACTCGGCTTTCATCCTTCTCCTGCCAGTTCCATGTTTCACTTCCATACATAAGTGTGGGGACTAAAACTCCGCTGTGCACTGCCAGTTTGGCTTCGATTGACATATTTTTATTAGCAATTACTGTGCTTAGTGCGCCGTTAATTTTGTTGCCCGCTCTCTTTTCATCATCTTTTTCTACTGTTCCATCTCTTGAAATCATGCTTACCAGATTTACTTTTTATTAATTAATTTTGTAAATGTCGTATAAAAGCCCTCTAGGTATATATAATAAATCAAATAAAGCAATAAAAATTAAATAAATATTTATTGACGCAATTTATGTCTAGACATTAAGACGTATCATTCGGAAATACGTCGCCTGTTAAAAAAAGGATTTTTCGGAATTACTCGTTTATTTATGTTTTTAAAAAATCACCCCTTAGTAGCGCGTACTAACGTCACTCAACAAAAACATTTTCGTTTTTAATGTAGTATCTCGGCTACACCATGAACGTCTTGTAAAATTAATTAGTATGTTTTGGTTATTTCTGGGGTGGATAACGCGTCAGGTATCTCTATCCGACACGTATGATATTTATGAAGTCACTTCGGTTGGGGTCCGAAACGCCCCGAACGGGAGACGTATTTCCGAGTGATGCGGAAACACCTCGAATAACGCGTTGGGTAATTCCAAATATCTTCCCCGAGCAAAAATGGTAAATTAAATTACATCACCCTTACCACAGATAATATCATAAATATTATTAATTTTAAGCCTTCATGTACAATTTAGTGCTAATGGTAATTAGTAGCACATATTAGCCCATAAAAACCTGGTAAGTAATAAAACTTTTTGCGGTTTGTAGTTTCTAATGAAGGTAAGGAAGCTTTTGAGCTCCGGCAGAAATAATTATAATTCTGTATACATGGGTTGCCTACCATTTAATGCTGGGAAGCAGTAAGTTTGCCTTTTGAATAATTGTATTTATGTTATTTCGACAGCTGAAAGGGTTGAAATAAATAAATGGAACGATTTACAATAACCCACTAAACCTTTAGTAAAAAATAAAGATTAAGCAAGCAGTTCAGCATCTAACTGCTTCCTACTCATTAACTTGTCATTCGCAATGTTATTTTGCTTTATTTTTATAGTTTGCATTACGTAATGGGTTAAATAACCAGTTAAGTAATGCAGACTACAATGCAGAAGTTCAGTGCTAATGGAAATAAGATATAAAAAAAATTTCTCACACGCGGTAAAAATTAGAGCATTTAAATTTTTTGCAAAGTTTCTCGAAAATGTATGAAAAAATTAATAAAAAGGAACTACTTCGAAAGTTGGCATGTATTTCCGGCTTCCGGGAAGCCATTTTTTTCAACGGTAAGTATATTTTGACAGTTACGAGACTACTTTTAAATGTAAAACATTTAAGTTTATAAGTGAAAATTCTTGATGGAAGTTCATTGTAATTTATTGTAGAATTTTTTTTTTACTTTACATTATATCCACCAATAGTTAACCCGAAAAAAATTTGTTAATGATCTTTAAGATAAAAATAATTTTATTTAATTTACTTTCATACAATTTGGAATTTTCTATCCTTACCTTTGTCTTGTATAAATACACTGAACTAAATAAAGATACCAGTCTCGAAGATGTCACGAAAGCGATAAAACCAGTCACTGGATATTCCAAATTTGTGGATTAAAGTATCACTCGTTTTTTATTTCTGTATATTTTTTTTTTAAACGTTTTATCATACCTATAGATATATTGTAAATCATAAATGTATTATTATATCTATAGGGTATTCCTTTGTTATCTGGTCTCCATATTATGATGTTCACATCAAGAATATTGAATCAGTTCAACATCGATTTTGAGAAAGATACGCTAGAGATTGAGCTTATTTAGATACTAATATACGTATAATGAGTTAGAAACTAGCTTAATCATATCTTCTCTTCAAGACCTTCGAAATAAATCCGACCTTCTAGTCCTATTCAAAATTTTCAACTCACTCTTTGATGCGCCTGAACTAATGAACTTAAATATCTTAACTAGAAACCTCAGACAAAACTTAGTCTTTCATACCGATAACTATAGAACTAACTATGGTTTTCATTCCCCTATGCCCAGAATCCTTAAGTCTGCCAATAAACATACTAGTCTTGATTTCTTTAATAACAAGTTGTCTTCTTTCAAAGGATCACTGAATTAAATTCAATTATAAACACCTTTCTCCCGCTTCCACTCCCACTAAGTCTACTATATACCATTGTGTCTTTCTACTTTCCTTTATAATCATTTTTTTTGTATAAATATGTCCTTGAAATTGCCCATTGGGTGTTTATATAAATAAATAAATAAAATAAATAAATAAATATTTTAAAGTTATTAGACGCGATGTGAACTAACTACACATCACCGGATAGGTAGGCTTAAACTTTCAGATAAAATAAAATCAATTTAAGTAATTTCACCATGTAAAGAAACCATTATTGTAAACTACCATATTTTTCAGACCATAAGACGCAATTTTTTACTCTTAAAATTAAACTAAAAATTGGGGTGCGTCTTATGGTTCGACGCGTCTTATCGGGCAAAACATTTGGGCATCGAGATAAATTTTGGGGGTGTCTTATGGTACGATGCCTCTTACTGTCGAAATACAACGAAAATGGGGCTATATAAGTTATCCATTTACAATAAATGATTTTCTGTCTCTTGTTATTCGAACATGCAAACTGAAAAACAAAAAATCGTTTAAATTATTAATAAAATAAAAAAAAAGATTTCAGTTTACTATTGCTTAACTCACTCTTGCTTCTATTATTCACAATATACAAAATACTCCCTTAAACTTTTCTCCGAATGGAAAGTGAGTGGCGCCCCTCATAACGGACATGTCACTGATTAAAACTTTTCAAATACGCCCCATATTTGTGAAAATGTGATTATATTTTGACCTTTAAAAGATAACTTCTAGCCAAGTTTAGTTTGGACCGCTAACCGGCAGTAAAATTAGAGAATTGTATGCCTTCCCTGTCAGTTATTGTGTATTAACTAAGTTTTGTATAATGTGCGTCGCGTCGCCATTTTGCTGACGGCCTCTGCCTGTTGTTAATATTTTACGCTTATTTTGACTTGTTATCAGGGGAAGGAAGTTTAATTAAGCGCCTGTTTATTTAAACTGTTGTGGTGTGAACAAAAGAAGTGTCAAACGAATGAATATTCCGCGCAATTCCTTATATCGTATTATCTACAGGTCGTCGTCGACTTACGACCTTAGCGACCTACGACTGTTGGACTTTACGACCACTATGCGCGTTCAGCGGTCCGGACATTATTCAAGGCCTTTCTAGATGTGTATAAAAAGTAAAATGACAATTTCTCAACCTGCAGAAAGGGTATTGAAACAAACATAGCGAAACCCAATAAACGAAAGTGGCAAAAGTTCACGGCAATAACGGGCCCATCGCATTTTTATTATCAATGGGTAGGGGAAGTATCTACGCCTAAGAGTACGCACCTAACATTCTTATTTATAGAGGTGGGGGTCAGTGCTATGCAAGCTCCTGACCCCGTGAATAGTTCTCTCCCTCCAAGCCCAGGTCTATAAAGAGCCTGGCTACTGTATGGAAAGCGAGAGTTTACATTTTGCTAAATCTCCCCCTCCATGCCCAGATCCGTAAAGTATCGGGCTAAAATTAGCCTTATGATGACCGAGGACCAGAATTTTATTATTTCTGAGTCTACGTGAAGGAACATCAAGAGATATTTGTTGGAGAATAGTCGGGACATCAAATAAACTATCAAGTATTTTAAACATGCCAATTAAATCTGCATTAAATCGGCGTTGTGAAAGACTGGATATATTTAGGAAAAGTTCCATGTCGGTAAAGTTAAAGTGATCTCTTGTGATTCCTAGTTTTAACGCAATTTTTCTTAAAAATTTTTGCTGAACTGATTTGATGCGATTTATATTAGTAACATATGAAGGAGACCATAATGGGACGAACCAATGAGCAGGAAAGTGTTTTTGGAGTTAATATGTTTTCAAAATCGGATGTAGCTCTATTAAAAAATCCAAAGAATTTAAGAGATTTGTTAATGATATAGTCAATGTGTTCATGAAAATTTAGTTTGTTGTCTAGAATCACCCCGAGATCTCTTATTGAAGTTACAACGGAAAGAATTTAAACTACGCATAAAACATCCCTTAACTGTGTGAAACAAGTCAATTTATTTTTCATTGGAAGTTTCACGGCCTCCTTAACGTCTGCAATGAAGTTACAAAACTGGGGTAGTTTCAGGAATTACGTACAATGTCACAGAACATCACCCCTCGTGAAGGAGTCAGACACAATAAACTGCCGTGTTAAAGATTTATTTATTAGGCAATAATCCCAATGGGGTGAACCGGAATTCTAAAACAAGGTAACTAATACTGGAAAATGTATACACTAATTATTTATATATTAATTAAACATCCACATTTTCTCAACTCTTCCATCTGTTGACTTTAGTGAAGAAAAGAAACTGAAACCTTTATTATGTGGGTGAGATTCATCTAGCTGAACTAAATTACCTACTAGGCAACGCCTGAAAACAATTTTCCATTTTTTATACTTCTTCGTAAAAGAACTGGTAAACCAGGTTGTTAATTCAACAATGTTTGAGTATGCCCAAATGCTTGCAGACTGGCTTAATAAAGGTTTCAGCTTCTTTACTTCACAAAAGTCAACAGATGGAAGAGTTGTGGAAATGTTGATTTTTAAACACGGGCAGAACGGTGAATGTTACACAGTGTGTAAACTGGCCACTTAAACCAGCCAATGACAGGTCATAAGCCCTGTAAATGCCTAGACTTCCATATTCCCTTCTCAATAATGTTTTTCCCTCTCTGTTGCAATAAATTTAAATTTCTTGTTATTTTCTGAAGTATTTTTTTGTGCCCTCTTAACATTTGTAAATGCTGTGTTTATTGTTTCTAGTTAATATGTCCACAAATGGCAGGGGCCATGATGATAGTAAAAAAACTTTTATCGTAATTAAAATGGAAAGTTTTAATAAATCGAGTGAAGGGCCTAGTCTACCACACCATAATGTTCCGGCTTCAACGCCGTATCCAAACTTTACCGCATATTTATAAATTGAAAATATGAATTGGCGTTTTTCTCGATTGAATATTTATCCGTCAATATTCAGTTCGACAGTTTGTTATCATCTCTGTCTAGGAGTAAAGAAAATTGAGTTGAGTAGGCACCATGTGGCCTACTGCCTTTGAGGGCACGTGACTCGCCGCAGGCCACTTCCGCCCGCCATCTCGTTGACCCGTTGGGAATGAAGATGACGCAGATTCTCTTCCAGAGGCGCTAATGGCAGTTACAAACAGTCGTTATTATATCTAATAGAAATATATTTCGAAGCAAAGCAAAACGATGGTTGTAGATATAACATTATGTTTAATAGGTAGTAACTAATTTTATTTATTTTATTTTATTAACATAAACGGAAAATATGCCTTTTACAAAAAATTATAATACTAACATATTTGGCATAATGTATATTTTTTTTTAACATAAATTTCCTTATACCCAAGATTTATTTAAAAAAATTAAACCTAAAAATTATACAAGATTTGTATTTAAAAAATTAAACTAAAAATTATACAGCATATTCAGTAGAAAGTTTAAGCAATTCAAGAATAAATGTAAAAAACATAATTAAATAATAAAACATTCTAAAGTAATACAACAAGAATATCGTAAGTACTGTTTTTTCTTACAGCTGGGCAAAGTGAACAAAAAACTGTATATATTATGAAATGCATTAATAAATAAATATAATTATTTTAAACAATTATTTTTTTATACTTACGCACCCACACACACGCACTCTCTCCCTCACTCATTTACGCATACACATGAATACAAACGTCTCACACATACAATTACGTTAACTCTTTTCTTATATATTATGTGACATTAGATTTACAGTGGATTTTTTTAATTGGCTTTAGTATTGTTAATATTTTTCTACTTATTTAGTTTATGTAATAGCTGTAAAAACATCAAATAAAATAAAATAAAATAAATAATTACCTTTAAATTTGTTTCAACAGAGAGGGAAATTGTTTTTGAGAAGGGAATTTGGAAGTCTAGGCATTTACAGGGCTTATGACCTGTCATTGGCTGGTTTATGTGGCCACTTTACACACTGTGTAACATTCACCATTCTGCCCATGTTTGAACATCCACATTTCCTCAACCTTCATCTATAATTACTATGTGTAAATTCCTTGCTATTTTATGTAAACAAATTGCATACAAAAAAAATATGAACTTCTTTGAACGACCTCACTACTTCATATGAACCAATCAATAATAAGAGAGTCGCGAAAGATTTTCGGTTTACTTACCGTCACTGGACCCATCGGAAAAACTGACCGAGAAGAAGCGGAAGAGAACGTGAGACGTCACACGCGAAGAGAAATTTAAAAATTAAAAAATTCAGAGCGCTGATAATTCGAAATGCTTGCAGACTGGCTGGATTTCCTCCCTAGGGAGTTGTTCATATTGAAATTTATTTCAACAGAGAAGAAAAACATTTTTGAGAAGGGAATGTGGAAGTCTAGGCATTTACAGGGCTTACGACCTGTCATAAGCCCTGTAAGTTTAAGTTTAAGTGGCCACTTTACTCACTGTATAACAAATTACACACAATTGTTTTCAGGCGTTGCCTAGTAGGTGATTTGGTTCAGCCGGATGAATCTCACCCACGTGATAAAGGTTTCAGCTCTTTTACTTCACAAAAATCAACAGATGGAAGAGTTGAGGAAGTGTGGATGTTCAAACATCCACATTTCCTCAACTCTTCCATCTGTTGACTTTATTTATGCGGGTGAGATTCATCTAATTGAATTATTTCACCTTCATACTAGGCAACGCCTGAAAATATTATTTTTTCAATTTCTATACTTCTTCATGGACCAGGTAATTTATCAACAATATTTTGAGTTTGTCCAAATTTTTGTAGACAAGGACTGGATTCAACTCCCTGGGGAGCTGTTTATATTGACATATTACAACAGAGATGAAGAACATTTAATAGAAGGTAATATGTTTGACTTTAACTAAAATGTGTCAATATTGAGAGAGTGAAACAGTTCAGGTACCTAGGCAGTATCTTCACTGTAAATCTAGACTCCGACATTGAGATAAAATGCAGAATAGGAGCAGCCCGAACAGGATTTTAAAAAATGAAAAATCTTCTTTGTGACGATAATATAAACCTTAAGCTGAGACAACGAATGGTCAAATGTTATATATGGTCTGTCTTACTGTGCGGTGTAGAGGCGTCGACTCCTAAGGCTAATATTATAAACCGCCTTGAAGCATTTGAAATGTGGATCCATCGTAGAATGTTAAGAATATCTTGGACTGATATGATAACCAACAATGAAGTATTACGTAGAGCCAATACTAAAAGACAACTATTCACCACTGTTAAGCTCCGTAAGATTTCATATCTTGCCCATTTGTGGAGAGGTGATAAATATGCCATACTTCAACTTATCATGAAGGAGAAGATCGAGAGACGTAGAGGGGTCAGAAGAAAACAGCTTTCCTGGCTTCTAAAAATCCGAGCATGGACCAGGATTAGAACTGTGGAGGAGCTATTTCGCACTGCTCAGGATAGGTAAGCTTTCTCTCAAGTGATCGTCAACGTCGGGGGGACCCGACATGACACGTGAAGAAGAAAAGAAGAATACATTATGTATTGAATATGTAACAAACAAAATGTTTGTATTAGTCTAAATTTTGTGCAATACTAAAATTCTATGAAAAAGTTATGTCTCATTTTAAATTGACATTAAATCTTTACATTGTACGTTTCGGTGTGCGATTGTAAAGCCTGCGGGTGACTGGAGCGAGGGATTAACCTGATCTTAATTCTTTATAAGGCCCTTAAATATCTTCTTTAAGCACCATTCAGGGAGACATAACCACCGCTACTGATATATTGTGTCGCACAATGTGTTGAGTGAAAATCTTGGGAAATACGAGGAATCTAAGGATTCTGATAAAACATTAATAAAATTTCTTGCTTTAGTTTAATTATTTAATTTAAGGACGAACAAGCGTTTTTGCATGAAGGCGGTAGTCTTGGCTTCTTTAAGATTACAATATTCAAGGCTTAGGCGCTTGTTGGTAAACAAAATTTAAAAAACCAAACCAAGATTTATTTTTGTTGTTTTCATAAAAAACATTAACCGCTTATCGGATACCTAGAAAAAAGTGGTACATAAATATACCACCGGAATTGAGGTATTTATTTTCTTATATTTTATGTATTTTTATAAATAGTAAGTCTTATGTCACAAGAGTATCGTAATAACGTACACTGAGAGATCACTCTACTTTTTAAATGTATTGTTATTTTTATTTTTTATTTTTTTATTATTACATATTATACTCCCAGGAGTTATGAGAAACTCATTTGGGACCGTACATAAGAAAAATCATTTTTTTGACAATACATAATATCATACAAATTAATACATCCGAAATAAAAAGAAAACATTATTGCATAAGAAACATAAAACACCATCTTATATAAACTACATTAATAATTATCACTATCAAAAAGATTTAAGAAATATTTTTTTATTGCGACACTTCTGGATTTTTTTTTCAGTTTTTCGTGTCTTAGCTCATCGGCAGTTTATTATATTCGGAATGGCCAATATTTTCCAAGGACCTACTGCCAAACTTTGTTGAATGATACTTAGACACATAAAGATTCCCTGAATAACGCGTATTGTAATTATGAATATTATGACAAAATGTGTATTTTAATTTTAATTATCTTAACCCGTTAAGTCTCGGCAATTACTATGAATATTACGAAGATTTTTTGTAATCTTCAATTAATCCTTAACACATACGAAAACTATTCATCCATCATAATCTCCGAAAATGACAAAATATCGAATAACCTGAGACAAATATAAAAAACATTTATAAAAAGAAAGAGATGTAATCTGATTAGATCACTTAGCAAGACACTCATATAATTTTAATAAGATGAAAAAAGACAGTGTTTATCAGGGGATCATTTCCTAACCTCAGATTACCAAAGGTTAACCTAAGTTAACCTTAGGTTACCACGCAGTGATACGAGAGAGTTTTTTACACAGTATGTTAAAGGTTAAAAAATAACATATTTTATTTAGTTTACACGTTGTAAATAAACACTAAATATGTGTCTTATAAAAGGTTAAGGCTGGTCTGATAAAATGTGTGGAAATCAGATGATTTGGCCTTATTTAAATGCCGTGTTATTCAAAGTCACGCCATTAAAAAATAAAGTAAAAAACAATTATTTGCTAGCGTATTTCTGATAAAAATATACCAAAAAGTTTTTTTTTTAAATAAATATTAGCGTTCTTATAAATTTACCCAAATATTTCAATGTTGGTGGACATTTTTAACGAGCTGTAAATAATCCGTAAGTAGAGTGGAGTTCGAACCTCGGACCTCTGATCCGCGAGTCCGCAATACTAGCCACGGAAACACAACACGATTTACCCGATAACTTAATTAATATAATATAATTATTACCCTCCGACTGGCAAGTTATGCTTCTTTAATTTTGGCAAACATTAGTACTAATGTTAAGACAAAATATTTGATTAAATTTGCTCTAATAATTCAAAATTAATAAATTGAACATGAAAGTTATAAAAGAAAAAAAAAAGTTTTTTTTTTAATGCTGGTGATTGCGCCACTTGCCAATTGACAGATGCACGCTCGAATTGGTCTGGTTCGCGGATATGAGTTATCTTGATTTACTTTGCCACCGAACCCTAATAAAATTAATGTAATTACACCTACCTTGTACTGGAGTTTTGGCACTTTATTGTTCGGAACTTCTCTCGTGGCAGGCGGGATCAGATTCTGTAGTCAGGAAGGAGGGGCATTTGACGTGGTTTCTTGACTATTACACGACACAGAGGATTAAATGAGTTATTGATCGCAAAAATAACTTATTCGCAATCGCGGTGAGCATATCAAAGGCGCATACACACGATGACAGTTCAGTTCTTATTCTCAGACCGGAGACAATATTGGTCCCCACGGTAATAATTGCAACATCTTAACCAGGGTCCCGTAGGTAGCAAATAAATTTGAACGCCTCAACCGAGTAAATGTCAAATAGGTGCGAAGGTTTTCACGGTCACTGTTATCAATATTATGTATCTTTTTTGGGTGATACCGTGTATGTTGGATTTGATCCGACGTTTCGGCTACCATTGCAGGAGCCATCTTCAGGGAAAACTGTGTGTTTTATAGAGAAATGAATGTGTTTATGTACTAGTAATTTGTACCGTGTCACAGTCAGCAGTAGGCACATTTCTAGTTTTGTAGGAAAGAATAATTATGTTTATGTACTAGTAATTTGTACCGTGTCGCAGTCGGCTGTAGGCACATTTCTATTCGTTTTTGTCATATGTAATGCTGGGAACCATGTTGAATTTAATTTAAGCCCGTCGTCATTGTTTATATTATTTGGATGTCTGTGTATTTCAATTGCCTCTTTTATTATTCGTGCACTATAATTACTAGGTTTATGTAGAATTTTTGGTTCAAAGGCGAAAAAATGTCCTGTGTCTATAAAGCGTTCCGCTATTGCGGATTTGTCTGGGTGCCCAAGTTTACAAGGACTAGTAAATGTCCTACTCACATACACACACATATAGTAAATATGGCGTATCCAACTAGCACTCACACAAACATTTATTGTATTTTTCTTAAATTCTAGGATGCCTTCTATTTTTTTTCAGAAATACCTTAAAAAAATATTATTTTAATGATCATTTACTTTATTTTTTAAATGACGCGATTTTAAAAGCACTATGTTTTAAAGTGGAAAATTCTTTTTATCAGATTTATAGCCTTAACCACGCTTACCTACTTTACAAAGCGTCAGGTTCTCGACGTCTTGGACATCCGCCGCGAAACCTGCGGACTATTCGTCGGCAGTTCACGTCAGAACTCGGGACGCGAACTTGAATTGGGAAGATGACTTGAGATGCCTGGAGGCTCTTTGTGGACACCAAGAGACCTGACATGGAATCATAATGATGATGAAAGAGTAAAAATTACGTATTCTTATTGATTAATCTTGTTAATATATTTATTCTTTGTCCGGGACAGAACGAAATAATATTTGAGACGAACAACGGAAAGTCTTAAAATTATGTAAAGATCTCGTAAATTCGCAAAACATTTGGAAAGTATTATCTGAAGCGAGTTTACGGGGGTGGAGCCCCTTAACATCTGATAAAGTTAAGTGTATCAATCAAGGTGTCCATTGTATTTGACTTTGGAGGTGAGGGAAACTTGAGCAGATTTATATTCCCGGGGATGAGGGAGAGAAGGGCTTAAGGGAGGAATGACTTTCCGTTTCTTACTTTACTCTGCTACGACCCCCGCCTCCTCATCTGCCTAACTTAACCCGCTCATAACGAGCGTTACATATATATTTTTACACTAGACAAAATTATGTAGTGAACTTAGATTTGTCAATGTAATGTTTGCTTTTGTCGCGTATTTTATTTTTAATGTTTTATTTATGTGTATGTGTCTGGGTTGAAGAAGAAAACAGTGATGTGTGTGAGTGTGTGTGTGTGTGTCACGGGTCGGGTTCTATTTCACATACATAACTTAAAGTACATTCCTCCACATACCCAAAACCGTTTTAAAGACCGTGGGTCTTCCTATCCGTTTCACTCATTCAAAATAGCATGTTTTTTTTTGTCAGGAAACGAGTTTCTCATTTAAAATGTTCAATTTCAAATGTCGCTACTTTTATTGGGTTTAACTCTACAGAAATAATTAAGTTTGTAAGTGAAAATTCTTGATGGAAGTTCATTGTAATTTATTATAGAAATAAAAGACGAGCGATATCTACATAAACGTATTACTAACATTTTCAATTTCACAAATCGCGATTTTAATTGAATTTAACTGTACTAATTTCACTGTCTCTTTCTCTGTGAGTTTGCCAAATTTTATGGAGGACCTTTGTTGGATATTGTCATTCATCCAATAATAAGAGAGTTGTAGTTGATTTTCAATTTTTTAAAGTCAACGGACCAATCGGCAGAATTGACCTACAAGAAGCGGAAGAAAACTTGAGACGTCACACGTGGAGTAATTTCAGAAAGACAAAACTTTAAAAAATCACAGCGCTGATAATACATTACATGAAAAAAAAAATTAAACCACTGAATCCTACCCTCATTATTTCACATGCTAATCAACGCCTGAAAACAGTTTTCCATTTTTTTTACTTCTTCTTAGACTGTGGTCATAAGCCCGCAAAATGCCGAGACTTCCAATTTTCTGTCTTTAAAATATTTTCTATCTCTGTTGGAATTTGTTAATTTGAATTACTCCCTAGGGGACAAAATCAACTCTTTTGTCTACAGACATTTGGACGAACTCAAATTTTAATATTTAGAATTTCGACGCCGGCAAGGAAAAAGTTACTAAGCGACTTATAGCAATTTTATAAAAGAGCCAATTTAAGTTGTTTTTTTAATGTATAAGGAATCTATAATGAATATATTACAACAGAGATGAAGAACATTTAAGAGAAGGTAATATAGAAGTCTAGGCATCTACAGGGCTTATGACCTGTCAATGGCTGGTTTAAGTGGCCACTTTACACACTGTGTAACATTCACCATTCTGCCTATATTTGAACATAGATATTCCTTCAATTCTTTCATCTGTTGAAGTTAAAGAGCTGAAACCTTTATTTATGCGGGTGAGATTCATCTTATTGAATTATTTCACCTACATACTAGGCAACGCCTGAAAATATATTTTTTCAATTTTTATACTTCTTCATGGACCGGGCAATTTATCAACAATATTTTGAGTTTGTCCAAATTTTTGTAGACAAGGACTGGATGAAGAACATTTAAGAGAAGGTATTATGGATTCATCTCTGTTGTAATATATTAATATAAACAGCTCCCCAGGGAGTGGAATCCAGTCATTGTCTACAAAAATTTGGACAAACTCAAAATATTGTTGAATCTAGAATTATTTTTTTAAATTTAATTTATAAAGGAATCACGACAAAATAATACGTAAGTATGAGATTTTTTATTATTAAAAAAAATTTAAAAACTTTTATTGGCTCTTCTGTAAAGTTACCATACGTCACTTGGTAACTTTTTCTTATATGGGTATGAGAAGCAAGCTTAGAAATCGCCATTGAAGGAGTTACTGTGATATTTAAGAAAAACTTTGAAAAGAGAATTGTGAGATTTGTAATTATGCTTCACCAACTCAATGGAGAATGCTAAGTTTGCGGTGTCAAGTAGTACAATTGAAATCTGTTTCAGCAAGATTTAGAGACGGTTTTGAATTACGCTATTATTTAGGTAGGTAGGTTTTATGTACAGTTTATTTTGGCATCAATAACTAGTTTTCCGTTTTTGGTGGAGATTTCTAAGTTTGACAATGTTTGAGTATGTCCAAATGCTTGCAGACTGGCTGGATTTCCTCCCTTGGGAGTTATTCATATTTGAATTTATTTCAACAGAGAGGAAAACAAAAAACATTTTTGAGAAGGGAATATGGACGTCTAGGCACTCGCTTTTACTTCACAAAAGTCAACAGATGGAAGAGTTGAGGAAATGTGGATGTTCAAACATGGGCAGAATGGTGAATGTTACACGGTGTGTAAAGTGGCCACTTAAACCAGCCAATGACAGCTCATCAGCCCTGTAAATGCCTAGACGTCCATATTCCCTTCTCAAAAATGTTTTCCCTCTCTGTTGAAATAAATTTAAATGTCTAAATTTGCTTCTAATTCCCTCATAAATTATACGATACACTGCGTGTTTGTCACAGGTTTTAAAAAACACGGCTCTCGGCGATTCTGTTCCCGGTTATATCAAAATAATTTAACGCTCAATATGGTATATTGGCAATGTGAAATGGATGATGCTGGAGATGAGATGCTGAATGGTCTGACAGGGGTCATGCGACCAGCGTGGAATGTGGATCTGATGGCCAACAGTACGAATTTGGCACTCTTCCGTCAGTTTGTCCGGACTTGGGTATCGCGTTGGGAGCTCTTCAGATGCGCGGACACCTGGTGGGTAAAATATGGTGGGACAGGCTACTGTTCCTGTGGGATGCCCATTCAGTTGAAACTGTGCTTCCTTCGGAGCGGAACGCACAAGTTATTTTGTTTTGTCCTCCTTTTACGGAGGTGGTATTCGGATCCTCCCCAGGGAGTCCTTCTTTATTCAAGGCCGTTCTCTCATTTTTAATATCCGTGTTTTGTTTATGTTTGTTGTGTAAGTTATGTTTGTTGTGTTACTATAGTTTTAAGAAATTGTTTTTGTATATTTGGATACGTTTATTTATGTAAATTGTTTGTGTAGAGACATATTTTTGAAAAATAAAAAAACAAAGGCATTCGGGGGATCCTGAGGGGTAAGGACAACGTGTTGGCTTCTGTCCATACATCCTCTTCCCCCCTCCTTAATCTGCATAGAGTTTGTATTCCTTAGGAATATTTGTAATAACTTTCCTCTATGCGCAGCTGACAGAGAGTCCCCCAGGACTCTATAACAGCTGCGGGTGGATAGTGGGCTTAAGGATCTCCCCTTAATGGGCAACGTTCAAAATGTTATAGACCGTTCTATGCACATTCCATTTTTTGACATATTTCGGTGTAAAAAATCATCTTCATTCCCTTTCCACCCCTAATGTTGCAGAGGCACTGCATTGGTACACCAATCGTAGCGTATTTTGATTTTTTTAAATTGTTACGTGAAGATAAGATGATCAGTCTTACGCTTCAGGTGCTAGTCCAAGGACTATGAAATATTGTAGTGTAAAATAATATTTTTAAATAAATATTTTATGTCACCCATGTCGGGAATCGAACCGGAGACCTCTTACATGGGAATCTAATGCTCTGACCACTACACTACAGGCCAATATATATTTTTTTTAATAGTCGTTCTTTACGAGCGAAAGGTTATTTTCGTTTGTCATGTTCTGTACGCGCGTTGAGAGCAGGTTGACGTTACCGGGGACCCCCGGGAACCATTTGTTCTCTATTTCTTATCTTGTTTCTTCTATCAAATACTATAATTTATATAACTTGAAATGTATACTGGTTACCTGAAAAAATACGTAGATACTTCTAAGGGCCAATTACACCCAAAAAAGTTAAGTTAAAAGATGAATAATTATTCCGTTTTTGTTTGTGGACAAAATGGATCGCATGAAAAAATAAATCAAAATAACCTTATATCGCCATTTTGACAAAACTTAATCAATGATTTAACTTTAAACCTTTTTTTATTTGCTTTTTTCTAGTACAACTGTCCCTAATCAAATAAGAATTATTTAAACAAGGTAGGTAGTGCTTTCTACGGCCGCGAGTGTTCGGAATAGCAGCGCAGTAGCTCAATCACAAATAACTATCGACGTGCTAATAAGCGACGTGATAACAATTTCGCACCATGGTTGTTTCGCACGCGATCTCAATGCAACATCTGTGAACACCTAATATTAAATGTCGTACGTTTCGCGACGTATAATCCTGCCGCGAAAACGTACGAAAAAAATTATAAAAGTCAATTATTTTAAACAATGTCACAAATTTATTTACAAGTAATTCAAATAGATCAAGTCAAAGAAGGAATCGTGTGTTAGAAATACCACATTATAAACGAGGCTAGCACAGAGACATGCATATTTTATATGCCCAAAAAAAAAAAAAAATTTTTTTACTGATAATATTTCATTGATTCCAAACTTTTAAAATTTTCCTTCTTTTAAAAAACACGCACTATCTTGGATTCAAACTAAAGATATGAACTCTTTTTTTCTATGAAATATTTTGTTGCCATTTAATAATAAGGAATATTTTTATGTTTTTTTTTAAATATTTTTTATTTCCTTTTTTAATTACTGTTAAAAAAGTACCATATTATCTTTTACAGAATATTTTATTTTCTCCTTCTTATGTTTTACAAAAATATTATAACTGTCCATTATTTATTATAGGAGCAAAAATTCATTATAATTTTCTTGTATACACACGAACAGGCCATGCCTTTGTGGGATGTTTTTGTTTAAAAAAAATCTTTAGAATCAACCAACAATACTGTTGTGAGTGATAGACTTCCAGTTTCCGGGAAGCCAACTCTCCAATCATCAAAACTCTCCAGCTAGAACTCGTGACGTCACAAGCAATTTTAAAATTACAAAACGAAATCTATTTTTTTGATCACTGAACTTTCTTACTTCCTTTTCTTGCGTGCCTTACCGGGTCCCCATGATGTTGGCGATCACTACAGCGAAAGCATCTCGACCCTGCACTACTCCGAGGCCAGGAAAACTGCATGTTGGATGTACTCGCCGTAGTGATTCCTGGGAAAAGATGACCAGAGTAGTTTCCAGTTGCCTTCTCTGATGGATTTTTCTGTCGGGGTTACCTTCCCTTATCTGGTTGGTTCTGGTTTTGAGGCGCCAGAAACTCGCCTTTCATCCTCTCGTTATCTGCTGAGATCACACTGTTATGAGTGTGATCCCATTGCCCAGGGTTTGTGACGTGGACGCTGACGAGTTGGACTAGTCAGTGGTGTTACCGGAGAAAGCAACTGGGAATTCGCAGCATTTTATAGAATCACACTTTCCAGCAAGACGTGACTCACTGCGACCCTATTGACGGTTCGAACCCCAAAGTCGTAAATTACTTGTTTGGAAAAATGCTGTTAGAGTTATAGTCGATTTTGAACCTCGGACTTTTGATCCGCAAGTCCATAACACTCACACGGGACCACAACCCGTTTTAAACATAGATTTTCCTCAATTATACTCGTAGTATAAATTATTGATATACCTATTTTTTTTTTGTATTTCTTGTTAAAAAAATACTTTCAATATTAGATGTATGAATCATGATTTAATTGTTTTAATCTTAAAATCATGTACTGCAGAAATAATTTAACAAGGACTTTTATTATGGATTGTTTAAAGGATGGCAAGCGGATGTATGATTTGTATCATATATTTGCTTGCTATCTTATTTCAGTTTTTATGTACATATTATTACTTGTTACTTTATTACTATTTGTTGCTATATTATTGTTGTTAACATACCTATGTGTAAATATTTTTCTGTCCCAAAATGAGTTTGTTGTAACTCCTGGGAGTACAAAAAAAAATTTGTATGATTTAATAAATAAATAAAAGTCATTTTTGTATGATAATTTTGCCAACATTAGTCTTTATGGAGAGCCACATTGCAATGTTCGCACATATACCTACAGCGTCTCACTACTTTTTTTTGCTTTGTATCCCGGAGCCGTATAAACACGTGATTATAATAACCACGCGTTGTGTCCCGGTCCCGTGTTTTCACGTAGTTTACCAGCAGCGAAAAAGTGGTAATAAAAGTCACTAGATGTCAATAAAATGCACTTTTTTGAACAGCTGGTGAACCACGTAAAAACACGGGACCGGGACACAACGCGTGGTTATATAAACACGTGTTTACACGGCTCCGGGATACTAAGTGTAAAGAACCCTTTAAAGCGCCCAGTTTTATCTGCGTCTACAAATACGGTATACGATTAACTATTTTTGAAAAACGCAAAAGATGCCGACACAGGAATTTTTTTTATTTAGATTGACTCAGTTGTCTTTTCCGCACAGTATCGGGAGGCATTTGCGAGTGTCAGAAAAACAATGTGCAACAACCTATTCATTAAAGTTCCCAGGCACCGTGTATCATATTAATAGGTACATTTTATACGCGAAAGATTGGGGGTGCGTCTTCAAACAAATTCTAACATTGTCTGGTTTTGCTATTTAAGATATGTTGAGTGAAATTACACTTAAAATTTTCTTTGAATATTTTTAAGAGAGATTCGAAATATTTAATTAATAAAACGACGATACTAAGCAACAGCATGTTTAATATCTAAAGTACTCAGAAATTCCATTTCATTTGCCTTGGTTCAATTTACGTACAAACATGATGTGCACTTTAAGTTTCTGTTTCACTAATGTACGATCAAATAAAGAAAGAAATTCAATTTCCGTTTTGTTTGAAATATTTTTATCCAGAGTTACATTTTCTATTTACTTACTGAAATAATGTATGAGAAATATTTATACTCATCATCAGTGGCGCTACAGCTCGTCGTGGGCCCCGGCCTCCTCCAAAATTTGTCTCCATTCATCCCTGCACTCTGCGGCTCTTCTCCAATTCGTCAGGCTAATCGCTCTAATGTCACTTACCACATTATCATATTATCATATCATATAATTTACCACAATCCATCTATTCTTCACATTCGTTTAAAAATGTCCTAACAAGTCGAAACAATTGTCACGAAATTTTTGTTTTTATATTTGTAAAAATAAAATAAAATGTTTAGTAGACTCAAATCAGTGTTTAGTTTCTTGTGTATTTTTTTTTATTACATCATACATTTTTTTTGTATTTCAGGAGTTACAACAAACTCATTTTGGGACAGAATAATATTTACATAAAAGTATGGTAGTAATAATAATATAGTAACAAGTAATAATATGTACATAAAACTGAAATAAGATAGCAAGCAATTATATAATACAAAGAAAGTAAAACAATTCGTAATAAAAAATAATATTAATGTATTAATAATATTAATAAAATAAAAAATTATAAGTATAAACATTTTCGTTTTCATTGTAGTATCTCGATTACGCCATAAATGTCTTATAAAGTAATAAGGTTTGTTTCGGTTATTACTGGGATAGATAACGCGTCAAATCTCCATCCGACACGTCTGCTATTACGGTGGATGGATTCCGAAACATCCCTGACGGTTAACGCGTCGGGTATTTTGCGAATGTTGGCCGTGATGTTTAAAAATTTCGATCGCTTCTTTTACTTGTCGATTTTGGTGACTGTTGTGTCTCCCTCATATTATATTGAATAGAATTATATTTAAAAGGTTTTCATATAGCTCTCAAGGACAAAAACTATTTTCAAGAGAGGATTTAATGACTGGATTTTCCTAAGTAGGAGGGATTTGAGTGGGAAATTCCTTGATGATTTTCCGAACATTAGAGTTTGCTGTTTACAATATTTATTATTATTTTAGATAACTTATATAGCGCCATTTTCGTTATATAATACCTCAAGGGCGCTTTACAAAGTGATTCTATAGATAAACAAATCTAATTAAAGCTTTTAAATGTGTAATTTAATTAAAACAATTTATTTTGTTGTCACATGCTACGGATTTATTTAAATGATTTAGAGAACAAGTGGGTTTTAAGTTTTTTCCGAAACATTACTTCACTTTCATCGCCTCGCACCTCTGCTGGGAGAGCATTCCATGCCAAAGGGCCTGCGACCGTAAATGCGCGTTCACTAAATTTAGTGCGCTGTTTGCGTAGAGGTATGATAACTTTTCCTCTCGCCGTAGACGTAGCTGATCTAAGCGTGAGACGCCTGTCAGCTAGTTCATCTGGAATGAACTACCTGACAGGCGTCGATCGGGGATCAGAGTTGTGCAGTGATTTATACATAAGCCAACAGAGTTTGTATTCGACCCTCTATGAAAAAAGGAACCAGTGTAATTTCCGAAGTAGTAGAGTGATATGACTGAACTTAGAGATTCCGAAAATAAGTCTCGCTGCAGCATTCAAAACAGACTGTAGGCGAGTCATTTTGTTCATTGGTAGACCTGCATAGATACCATTACAAAACCTACTGTAGATAGGGCCGTATCCTGGATCAAATTCTGTCGTCTGGCTTAAACCACCCATAGTTGTTCCGTTTTCGATGGGTTTAATGTTAATCTGTTTCCAGACATCCAGTTTCCTATTTTCTCGATGCATCCGTCAATTAAATTGACAAGCACACTTCTCTCGCCTGGTTTGCAATAAAAATAAATCTGCGTATCATCTGCATAGCAGTGAGACCACAATTCTTTGATAATGTTCTCTATATCTTTAGTGTCAGATATTTATTTTGAAAATTATTATTATGTTTCCAATCCAATATTATATTTGTAGTGATATACTCGTATGTCCGTGTCAACTAATTGCTCGTCGTAAAGAGTTTATTTAATGAATAGTTTACGATTCAAAGACATATCATATATCAGCATATGTTAATTTGGTTTTTCTTTTCTTAATCTTTTCTTTTCTTTTCATGGTCATGTCATACCATATTTATATGCTATAAACTTTTAAAAATTAAAAAAGGAATGGCCCACGCTCAGACGCTGAAGTCTATGTGGGCATTTTTTCCAATTTATGTTATAGCTTAATTTTAGGATGTATTTTTCTATAGTGTTTTTTTGTAAATATATTTCTATGTTAATAATATATGTATGGAAAAATAAACAAACAAAACAATAAAAATAAAAATGCCAAGCAAAATACTTATAGTTTCAGCGAATTATTTTGTATCTCTTCTAAAGTAATTTTTGTACTAAAATCTCCCAACTATAAAATAAAGATAAATTCTTTCGATTGATTACGAAGATATATTATACACTATTGAGGGCACCCATCCCCACGATAAGCACTGGTGACACTTTTTGCTTTAATTATGATTTATTGCAATTTTTAATAGTTTTTTTTTTAAATCGTATTTTTTTATTATTTGGAAGTTCAACAAGGATACATAAAATACATACAATTTGTAAGTAAGTATTACTAACATTCTTTATACATATTCTTAATTATAGAAATCCACCATCTTTAATAAATTATATAAAATAAGTGTCTAGCTTAATTAAATAAATTTAAGTAATACGAGCATTAAAGATTAAGAACAAAGATTAAGTTAAAGAAATTAAATTGAGTTAAACAAAAGAAACGATTTTTTTTTCTCAAGAAAAGAAAAGAGAAAATAAGAACAAATAAGATGTAATAAAATAAACTAAAATTAATTAACATACACAAAAATAAAGATTAGGCTTTTGATTTAAGAAGCATAGTAATATTTTTTATAATCATTTGCTCTATCATGATAAATGTCAATGTTAACTTTTTTTTACATTTTGTTATAGTCTTAACATTTTTGCAAGAGGGTTAAAATATGCCATATTGTTTGTAAAAATTGGAAAGTAAAATGTGTTATAAACTACTTATAAGTAAATAAATAAAAAAATAAAACACAACGAATAAAGCGGTGTAAATATTTTATTTTATGTGTTGGTATTTCTGAACAAGTTAGTGTGCATTTGAACCTGTATTATAAATGACGTCTTCGTGTTCCTAAATTACAATGGATTGGTTCGTGGTAGCTAAGATTAGTGCATGTGTTATTGCAAACTCAGGATTAACCCTTGAAGGGGGTTGTTGGTAACTATGGGGGTTATCTTCTTCCTCCATCCCTACCACTACGCATTCACCACTCTCCTTTGGCCCATTTCACATGTATCGTCCAAATTCACAAGCCACCGTAAAATAAGTGTGAATGAGGAAGTTTGGCTCCGCGGGAAATTGGATATAAATAATATGTTCGTACGCGCGGTATAAATTAGAGTATGGGCACTTGCAACACTGGACACATGAACTCCAAGTGACAAGCCTGCCAACACAGAGACGCAACACGGCGCTTACGACCGGAAACCTAAAGCAGACACTCTCCGACCGCCATTGATTGCCTCCAAAATAAAATTATTTCTCAGTTATTTTATTGAACGTTGAATTGTTAAAATTTCTCCGGCTAGGTTCAAACAGTATTGTTCGGTGTTCATTTGTTGTATTTTTATTCAATCATAGTCTATTAAGTTGTAAATAAAACTTCAGACAAAATACGTTATTTTATACACGCCACTTTACAATAAAACATTGGTAAAATAATAATTCCATACTATAATTGAACGTAGTTATGCAGAAAGCAGCCAGTCCACAATTTCTGAAAAATGAGATATTGATGTTATTGGGTGCAGTAAGGTCGATTCTATGTTCTGCTAAAAACAGCCAGACCGCTTTCATAAAAACTGTATTAATCACCTCCGGAAAAAGGTGTCGATCACAAAAACGGCATTTTTCAATTTGCAGATAACGCCCACAAAACTAGAAAAATCTTATGTTACTTTTAAATATTTTAAACTGGTCAAATACACAATAAAATTATTGTTTGTAATAAATAAAAAAAACGTATGTTTTCAGTGTTTATCGTTTGTTAAATTCAAAAACATTCAAGATATTGTGTAGATTTAATAATTCACTCTTTTCACAAAATGGCTATTATTTCAGTTTCAATTTTCTATGGCTGGCTGCTTTCTGTATAACTAACTACGTTCAATTAATGTACAGGAACTTTTAAAGATTTATTTTACATTGTGCCAATCAATTTTGGAGTGAGGTATAATTGGTTGGGGTGGTGCGAATGACACAGTTTTAAATAGTGTATTTGTTGCACAAAAATCCATAATTAAAATAATACTCAGAGTCCCGATACAGACATCTACTGAAGAATTATTCCACAAATCACAACTTATGACATCAAAACAATTACTCACTTACAGATTTAAAAACTACTCGTACTCAAATGAAAGACATAACCCCTACAATACATCACACACAAATAATATAATCGCTAGATCTTCTACACAAAGACAACTTAAACAAATACAAACTAATACCACTCTCGGACAAAGGGATTTTCAGTATTAATCAATTAAAATCCATAACCTACTTCCACTATCTATTTAAACAATTAGTAACGAGAAAATGTTCAAAAAGGATTTTTAAAAATGGATAGTGAAGCTAGGTAGAAGTAAAATGGATTGTCTCATTCGCCCAAACCAATATTGAATCAACTGCTCCACTAGTGTATAGCTTATGTTAGATTTTTTTTGTTTTCATTGTGCGTTTTGTTATATAAATAATATAGATGTACAATATATACCTAGTTTTTAAAACTGTCTGAATATTTTGTTGAATATTTCTTTTTGTTAAGTTAGTCTTCTTTATTTATTCTCAAATGTAAAAATATTTCGATAAAAGTATATTGTTAATTGTCCTCGGCACGGGTAACCCCAGTGAGGTCACATTATTTTTATTATTGTTTATAGTTTGTAAGAGTAAAATATGAATAAATAAATTGATAAATACAATTATCATCACCACACTAAACAGATACTACTACAAGAGCATTAAATTGTAGGGCGAAGTTTCTGGATATTGACGGAAAAAAAAGATTTTAATGAAAACGAACTACTTTGAACGACATCACTAGTTCGTCCGAATCAACCAATAATAAGAGAGTTGTGATAGGATTCCGGATCAGGTCAACTGGCGAATCAGCAGAACTCATCGAGAAGAAGTGGAAGAAAACTTAAAATGTCACAGGCGAAGTAATTTCAAAAACACAAAATTAAAAAAAAACATAGTACCTACTGATAATACGAAACATATACATTTAATTAAATTATTTTTGGCGTAGTTTAGCAGCCTTTTAAGAAATAAAACAGTAAGAAAAAACCATTGAACTTCTTCATTGACATTTATTATACCACTACTACTACTACTTCTACTACCATCACGCCACTTTCCCTTGGGGATAGACAGAGAGAATGGACCGCCACACACGTCTATATTGGCATACATTCCTAGTTTCTTCCACATTCACACATCTTGTCATACATGCCCTTCGGCTCTGTCTGCTTTTGACGTGACCAGATTTAAGATTTTGGTATATCTGATCATGCCACGTCTTCCTTGGTCGTCCTCGTCTCGCGTTGCGGTTCATATTGTACTTGTTTTACAATTCTTTCGTCGTTCATTCGTTATACATGACTAAACCATCTCAGAGACCCTTTCTTAATCTTATCAATTATACTTGACTCAGATTAATACTCTCGCCTGATTTCATCATTCGTAACCCTGTCATATATTGATTTCCCGCACATTCACTTACCGCGTTCACTCGGCTTTCATCCTTCCTCTGCCAGTTCCATGTTTCACTCCCATACATAAGTGTTGGGACCAAAACTCCGCTGTGCACTGCCAGTTGAGCTTTCCATTTCCATTCCATAACCATCGCCATCATCAAACCCACTATCTGCACCCGATAGCGGATAGGGCAATGCTTTTTCGAACCAAATCAAATCTAATGCTGCGTGTCACGATCATTTGTTACGGGAAGCTAAAGTGATCAGTCTTGCGCTTCAGGTGCCAGTCCAGAGACAATGAAATAGGTACTTAATTGTAAAATTGTATTTGAAAACTAATAATAATCGAGCCCGGGGCCTCAAGCACGCTGGACAACATGCCAACCACTTCATTACGAGGCGGACGATTCTCCACTCGCTTTTCTTTTGAGGATTTTAACCTGAGAGCAGCCATCGAGTCAAAAGCACTCTTCCAGGATTCTGTTTTTATTTCACACATAGAACTTAAGACTAATAATTCGCTCCCGCTTAAAGAGAAGCCCTTTGCGTTCAAAATTTTCTGTTTGTTTTTTTGTTTAACGACAAACGTGTGACGGACGGTTCCGGTTTGCTTTTGCAATTCTTGATCCAAAGAAATATGGCCGTTGTATTGCTGTAAACTGTAACTTACTTTATAGTCGATAATCAAATAATAGTTTTTGTCCGTATTAGCTGATGGCGTATTATTATTTTAAGCACAGAACTATATTCTTTATCCGCCGGAACACAAATAAATGCAATCTAATATTATTTTGTATTTATTTCAAATGTATTCAGCGACTTTCTAAGAAAGTCGATAAAAGAAAAATTAAATAAAAATATGTATTAAATATAAATCCACCCTAAGTTATTTTATCGTGCCGTGCGGATTTTTACCATGGTGTGAAATCAGCATTTGGCTTCAGCAACTTTCAATCCTCACCAGAGTCCCGATTAAGAAAAAAACAAATAAACTATCACGCCGTAGGGGCGCAGAGTATAGGACGTCACATACGTTTCAATATCAACATATATTAATTTTGGTCGATTTTCGATTGATGGGATTTTTTTACTTGGCCGGCCTCGTAGTATGATAGTCGGCGCGTTTGCCACCCATGCAAGAGGTCTCGGGTTCGATTCACGATATGGTTGATATAAAATATTTATTTAAAAGGGTGGTTTTATACTAGAATATTGCATAGTCTCTAGAGACCTGAAGCGTAAGACTGATAATTTTATCTTCACGTAACAAATATGCAATGTATGTACCAATTCACTGATATATTAATTTTTACAATTATTTCATTTGGATAATTTACATTGCTAGTTTTATTTCGATGCATATTTTATAATTAGATTTTTTATTTATCTTGTTATCAGCGTTATGATTTTTTAAAGTTTTGTATTTCTGAAATTACTCCCCATGTGTGGTCCGTTGACGGTTAGTAAACCGCATATTTTTCATAGCTCTCTTATCATTCATTCATTCATATGAACTAGTGACATCGTTCCAAGTAGTTCGTTTCGTAGTCGTCATAAAATTATTTTTTACAAATTTTTTTTCGTACGTATTCAAGAAATTTTGCCGTACAATTTAATGCTGTAATTTTTACCACGCGCAAGAAAACATTTTTTCTATGAAATTTTCCGTAGGGCTGAAGTTCTTCATTGCCCCCCAGGAGATTCGAAGTTCGAACCCACCTCTACAAATTGTTAACACGTTTATGTGATGACCTCAAAATTGAAATGTGTTTGTAAATAAATAATAAGCTAAAATACAAAAGAGCATTATTGTCCAAATGGTACTTAAAGCAGCCTAAATAATAGATTGCGAATACTTAAGCTGTATCGCGTCCTTAGATTTATACAGAACTACAACAAACACAGAAATAGGCCCGTTCGGCATTCCTTTGCACTACGCAGTTAGTAACTAAAGCCAGCGCCGGTAAACCCATTAACAAAATCCTTTTAAGGTGTTTCCTTTAAAAATGTCGGAGGGGCGCATGAGTAATGTGGACCGCGGTTTACCGTTCTGAATGTACCAGCGTACAAACAAATCCTTCCATATCCTTTCCGCCTTGCGGAGGCTTTGGTAGTTGGTAGGCGCGTGTCTGCCATTCCAAAGCGAAGTAAAACAAAATTGAAATGTAGAAATATTGGCTCACAACTAGTAGAACTCAATATTCTCTCTGTTGAAGACGCCCATCCCTCAATATCTTTTTAAAAAATCTCAAGCACGCATCTTTCTATGAAACCCCTTTAAATCTTACTAACTCTTTTACTGCATCTATTGGGTGTTTACATTACTTGTAACAGTTTTTTTCCTAATGAAGAGAACTGGAGGACCCAACAAAAAAATAATACAAAAAATTAGTCATCCTTCAATATTTTACAACAATAATTTTAATAATTTGTTTTTTATTTATACATTTTATCATAAATACAATTTTATGTTCACTTTGCCCAGCTAACAAGGGTACATACCCCGTTCCAAGCTAGGCAATTACATTTTAAAACATGATAAGTTAATGGAAAGCACAGACTAATAAAGTATAAACTTACTCGTATACACATTTTGATACAAAGGCATATACACACACACATATATATATATATATATATATACATATGTACACACATATATACACATATACATACACACACATGTACATACACCCTTGCGCATACATATACATACATTAATAAACCGTAGTGTTGGATGCTCGATACCTTCGACCTCGGGACTGTAAAACAAGGCCTGCCCTCTCGCGATACGCGTGTTCGAAGAAAACAGGGAACGTTTGATTTTAGGTAAACTAATTGACGTTATGGTTTTCAGTGTCAATCCTGGAATTAATGAAAGGAGTAAGGACTTACGGTTTCCTCCCTTTGGCACTGGTCCAGAAAGACACCGTTATCGTTTGCACTGGTCACTTTGCACGTTTTCTTATATGTTGGTGATTCGAAATCACTGTCACGCTCGCGGTACGGTTTTCGTTGTTGTTCGCGGTGCGGTTTTTTGTTGTTGTGTTGTCACGCGTTGCTTTCTTGACTCGCCGTCAGGGAGAAGTAGGTACATTGGGATTCAAAACAAGGACCACCGGAATCAAAGGAAGGAATGGCTTGACACTTGAATAAAAGAAAATGAATCCGAAACATACTCCCCCGCGCTGCGGAATATGACGGCATATTCCCAGTAAATGGTTCTGTTTTGGTTAACGGTTAAAGAAATATGCCGACCGATGTGATGTATGATATGATAAAGGTTTGAATAATACGATTGTCACTACGTGAATATGGATAATAAGTGATGATGGGTGATTATAAACAATGTCTTATGAGGGATGATTATGAATGAGAACCCGATACTCATTCATCCGGAATAGGGCATAACTTTACAAGTGGTCTTTTGATTAAACCACTTGCTGTTTGCACTGATACAATTCGAATTATTCCGTCAGTTCCTGCATACGTCTCGATTACTCGACCTAAACGCCAACGTAAAGGTGGTACTGAGTCGTCTTTAATGACGACCATCTGACCGACGTCGATGGGTTTCGAAGGTTGCATCCATTTGGATCTCTGCATCAATGTGGTCAAATATTCGCGATGCCAACGTGACCAAAAGTCATTATGCATCTGTTGGATAAGTTGCCACCGGCGCAGCTTGTTGACCGGAGCAGTTACTGAAGCAGGAACTACGGTTAATGGTGTCAACGTCGTCAAAAAGTGCCCCGGTGTCAGAGCTGTTAAATCGTTAGGATCGGAACTCAGGAGACATAATGACCGCGACTTTAGTACTGCTTCGATTTGTAGTAAGAGTGTATTGAGTTCCTCGTAAGTAAGGATCTGTGCTCCTATAACTCGATATATATGGGTCTTAACGCTTTTAACCCCGGCTTCCCAAAGTCCGCCAAAGTGTGGAGCACTGGGTGGGTTGAATTTGAACTCAATGCGTTCTGCTTCGCTGGCGTCACGCATCAAATTTGACAAGATCTTGTAAGCACCTTTAAAATTAGTGCCGCAATCCGAATGTATGCGGTTACATCTTCCTCTGCGGCTCACAAAACGACGCAGAGCCGCTAAGAAGGCATCCGATGACAAGTCTGAAGCCAACTAAAGGTGTACGGCTTTGGTTGCAAAACAAACAAAAAGGCATAGATAAGCCTTCGTGGTACGAGCACCTCGATATCTATGCATCGTGATGTTAAACGGGCCTGCGTAGTCAACGCCAACAGTTTGAAACGGTTTAAGTTGTGTGACTCGCAGCCGTGGCAAATCAGCCATTTTGGGTTGCAACGACTGAGGATTGGCCCGGAAGCACTTGAAGCATTTCGATAAGATGTGCCGAATAGCACGTTTTGCAGATAAAATCAAAAAATTTTGAGTAACCAGATATTGTACCGACTGTAAACCTGGATGCAGATTCTCGCTGTGCACGCACTGAATTATAAGATCAGTCAATCTATGTTTTCGAGGCAATAAAGCTGGGTGTTTTGCGTCGTATGATAAATCTGAAGATTTTAGTCTCCCACCGACCCGTAATATACCTTCGCTGTCAATAAAGGGATTTAATTTTCTCATTGATTTCGGTAAATCTTTTCCCAGTTTCAGATTCTGAATTTCCCCAATGAAGGCGGTGTTTTGAACAGATTTTACAAGATACATCAAAGCCTTATGCATTTCCTGATCTGTAGGTTGACGAAGTGCTTTATCTTTTATAAGAGAATAATTTATGAAACGTAATATGTATACTACGATACGTTGTATTTTTCTAAGTGAAGAATAACGTGTGATTAGCACTTCTAATGGACGCTGACATGAGTCGTTAACAAGTACGTTAGGTCGTTTTTCTAATTCAATATTTTTTGCTACGTCATTAGATTTACCAATTATCAAATTCGGCCAGTCGTTAAGTTCCAATTTCAGCCATGAGGGGCCCATCCACCAAAGTGGATGATGTATCAGGTCATCGGGCAACAAGCCTCGACTAGCACAATCAGCTGGGTTTTGACTGGTAGGCACGTGCCTCCATTCAGCACACGGCAGCTTACGTTGAATGTTGGAAATTCGATTTCCAACAAAAATCTTATATCGGGTTGATTGTGATTAAATCCAAGATAATACGATAGTTGAATCTGACCATGCATATACTTTTGTTATATTGCTGATTTCTGTATTAATAACTTGGCCAAGAATGTTAGAGGCGATAAAAATCCTAGGGGGTCGAATATACGGGCTAGCTCTGAAAGCATAGTTCTTTTTGTGCATGATCGGTTAAGCGGATTGATGTGATAAATAAATTGATCTTCTGCAGAATTCCATTCAAGTCCTAAAATTTTGATAAAATCACGATTAGAATCGAATTGTAGTGTCGAAGCTCTGTGTTCTTCGGGTATAGCATTCAGTAACTGTGGTTCATTACTTGACCATTTTCTCAACTCAAATCCTCCAGAAGACATGATACCGTTTAATTGTGTCTGGAGACTCCGAGCTGATTCTAGCGAATCACAGCCCGATACTACGTCATCAACATACAGGTCTCTCATTATTACGCTAGATGCAAGGGGAAACGAATTTCTCTCATCTTGTGCTAATTGATGCATGGTTCTAATAGCAAGAAAAGGAGCCGAAGAAATTCCAAAAACAATTCGGTTGAGTCGATATTCTCGAATGGGTTCATTAGAAGAGCAACGGAATAGAATACGTTGATAATCTTGAAGACCTTTAGTCATTTTTATTTGGCGATACATTTGACGTATGTCCGCCGTAAAGACGATTGCATGAAGACGAAATCTCAAAAGAATTTCTACGATATCTGTTTGTAGTTTACACCCTGTCAACAAGGTGTTGTTTAATGAAGAACCTCGCTCATCCTTGGCCGAAGCATCAAAAACGACGCGAAGTTTTGTCGTAAGACTTTCGGGTTTCACGACTGCGTGGTGAGGAATATAATATGCAGATGAGGATTGACATTCACCGGGAGGAATGGGTTCCATATGATTGCTTGATAAATATTCCATGATATGATCATTGTATTCCTTATAAAAAATATGATTTTTTAATAGGCGCTTTTCAAGATGATAGAATCGCCGCAGGGCAATTGAATAAGAATTGACGAACGATGGTGTCTCTGAATTGCGGAAAGGTAAATTCACTACATAACGCCCATCGGACTCTCTGGAGTGAGTGTTCTGGTACATCTCTTCACATCGTTGATCGTCCGCAGAGAAATTTGATGACTCAATGTTAGGTATGTTTTCAATCTCCCAAAGTTGTTGCACAGCACAATCCAGTCGGGTGTCATCAATCACAGACAATGACTGTGACAGTAAATTGATTTGATTGCTCGAGTTAGCAGACAAGACTCTTCCCATTAAAATCCAACCGAATACGGTATTTACGGCTGTCGGAGCCATTTTATCTCCTTCTAATTTGCCGGAAAGAAGAAACTTGGGAAACAACTCACCCCCTATTAAAATATCAATGGGACGAGGTTGGTTATAACGATTATCAGCTAACACAATATTTGATAGGTGACGATATTGACTAGTGATTTGGTGGGTTGGCATGTCACCGCAAATACGCTCTAGTGTGACAGCTTCGGTAAAATATACTGGATCTGGTTTACCTACTGGACGTAGCTCAATGCTCACTTTATGAGAACAGGTAGTAGGTACCTGACCAATGCCTGACATCGGGGTATCTACCTTACAACGTTTTAAACCTAATCTGTTTACGCAGCGATTTGAAATTACGTTGATTTGACTACCAGGATCGAGTAAAATACGAACGACTTGATAATTGCCATAATAATCCCTCACTTCAACTTCAGCTGTCGCTAAGAGGACAAAAGAAGGTGTAAAGCGTGATGCCGAATACATATTGCTAAGAGTAGTAGCTGGAATGATATAATTATTTTTAGAAGTGGAAGCGATAACTTCTGGTGAATTATGAACTTCAGAGACGTTTGAAGAACACAAGTTTGTATTATGATGAGAATTGCATTTCTTGCAATTGAAAGTTGATTTGCAATTTGATAAGTTATGATTTGATCTCAGGCAGTTTACGCACAGTTTTAGTTGCTTAACGACATTCCAACGTTCTTTTGTGGGTTTCTCCTTAAACCGTTCGCATGAATATATGAAGTGATTTTCTGAACACAAAGGACACGTTTGTGTATTCGCCAATAAGGTTGATGAGTATTTCGGTTTGTTAAACAGAGTCTTCTTGGCGATGACGTCAGGAGAACGATCTCTGGAAAGACGCGATCTCTCCAAAGCCTGACATCTTTCTAAAAGAAACTCTTGTAATGTTGAAAACACTGGAAAATCTACCCCTTTAATGGATAATTCAAATGCTTCGCGTGAATTTTTATCGAGTTTAGTCAAAAGAGTGTGAAAGAGAATAAAATCCCAGTCAGATGTTGGAAGTCCTAATCCCTTTAGGATAGAAATATTTTCCATAAAAATGTCTAGAATTTTTCTTAACACCTGAGGAGTATTAGTAGTAATTTGTTTATGATATAAAATCTCTTCCCAACATAAAAATGCAAGATGTCGTTTATTATTATATCGCGCTATTAACGCATCAAATGCGTTACGATAATTATTAGCCGTGATTGGATATGCTCGCATAATGTTTACAGGCTCCCCTGATAGTGACGATATTAAATATTGGAACTTTTCCACGTTCGATAAGTCGTTCCTGCTGTGCACTAAACTTAAAAATAAATCATAAAACGCAGGAAACTCTTTTATTTGACCTGTAAATAAAGGTAATTTTATTAATGGCAATTTTGCGTAGTGCTTCTTTTCACACGTTTCGGACTGGACTTCTTTCTTCAATGGTGGTAAAACCAGTCGCTTGATGCTGAAAATCTCACACACGATTTCATCCATTTGTTCCTGAATCTCATTGTTCTCCCTTACGGCAGCTTCATCTTCAGAAATTTCGGACAAAATTTTTATTTGTGTTTCGTTAAACATTTCCATTATAGGATCTAGCCGCTCGCACCACGATAAAAAACGTGGAATGTTTTCTGGATCGGACATAGCGTTTTTTCCCGATCGTAAAGCATCCTTCAATCTTTTTAGCGCGTGATTTCGCCTAGTTGTATAAACATTTACGCTAACACTCATGATTCTAAGTTAAAAAAATTAACCTGTATTGGGTGTGCGCATATTTTGTTAATTAAAAAAAATGATTTTATTTTGTACTAGTTCAGTATGTATATATACATCCATGTAATTTTTAAACTTTTTCAATTTTCTTTCCCAGATTGCATAATGTAAACATTATTTTGAATTTATTTCCATGCCTAGTATTCTGTTTATTCTGTTATTTTCAAGTATTTTTCATACCCTTTTTAATTTGTAGTATATCATAATTTTAATTTTTCTGCTTTTGTTAAATAATATTATAGTTTAAAATTTAAAAACGTCTCTAAAAAAATTATTATCTGTATGTCCCTAAATGAGTTTTTTTTTTAAAAACTCCTTGGGAATATTGTATATAATTATGTATAATATGTTTTCAATATAATAAAAAAAATAATAAAAAAAATGTTTTATAAGTTGCTATTGCTAAATGCTAAATGCTAAATGCTACTGCTAAAAATTATTGTTTGCTTTGCGAGACAGTACACGCGCTTATTATTGACGCGCGAAGAAGGTAGTTTAAAAGTTTTTATACGAATAAGAAAAAGAGTATGACGAAAAGGCTCACAGAGATTTATGTAAATGAATGTTGTTAATGTTTTTACGATGATTATAGGTTAATAATACATATATTATATATAAATATAAATTAATGATATGTTATGATACGATGAGAATTTAATCGTTAACCAATGCAGGTTTATTTTCATCGACAACGTGTCGCGAAAGGGCAAAATGTCCGAATATATTAATTATCCGGTTCGCAAGATAGACCAAATGTTGGATGCTCGATACCTTCGACCTCGGGACTGTAAAACAAGGCCTGCCCTCTCGCGATACGCGTGTTCGAAGAAAACAGGGAACGTTTGATTTTAGGTAAACTAATTGACGTTATGGTTTTCAGTGTCAATCCTGGAATTAATGAAAGGAGTAAGGACTAACGATTTCCTCCCTTCGGCACTGGTCCAGAAAAGCACCGTTATCGTTTGCACTGGTCACTTTGAACGTTTTCTTATATGTTGGTGATTCGAAATCACTGTCACGCTCGCGGTACGGTTTTCGTTGTTGTTCGCGGTGCGGTTTTTTGTTGTTGTGTTGTCACGCGTTGCTTTCTTGACTCGCCGTCAGGGAGAAGTAGGTACATTGGGATTCAAAACAAGGACCACCGGAATCAAAGGAAGGAATGGCTTGACACTTGAATAAAAGAAAATGAATCCGAAACACGTAGACAATTTATTTATAATGCGAAACATCATGATTGCCATTTGTACATATATTTTTTAATTATTCTTATTTTAATATTTTATTTTCAAAATCCTTTCTGACTCCCTACGACCAATGTCATGAAAGAGCGAGGTCAACAAAAAAAATATTTGTAACGTATAAGCGAACACAATATCTTGTAGATTAGATTTTTTTTGGCGAAAAGAGTTTGATTTTTATTTATGTTAAGACCTTAATAACTTCTTATACTTTTTTTTATTCGCATATTATATCTTAAAGTTATTTTGCATAACGACAAAAAAAAGGCTTTTTGATCATTTTTGTTATTTAGAAAAAAAGTTTATCGATCCAATTCTTAAGTTTTCAATCCAGGAACTATGAAACATTGCATTGTAGAACTACCTTCAAAATCAATACTTCACGTCTATCCTGTCAGGAATCGAATAGAGATATTAAGCATGGTGGGCGAACGCGCTAACCACTACAAAACGAGGTGGACTATACCTCTACTCCATTTGCTTTTTCAGTATTTTTGGTTTTCAGGATTTCTAAGATTTTCAGGGTTTTCAGGATTTTTACGATTTTCAGGGTTCTGGTTCTTTTTTTACTCAATTTTTATTCGTCATCCAACCGGACACAGATGATACTATATTTTAACATTTTATATACTGAACGTTTCTACCCCCCCAAAGATGGAGCAAAGATGCTCGTATTTAGAAAGGGAGTTGGTCATATATTTTTTTTATAGGTAAACATTAAAAAAATATATAAATTGTACCATAAAAATCGAGGTAAACAGCATAAAGGTTAGGAAGAAGTGGGTTTCATATTCATTTAATTACATTTTAGTTCATTTCCTTATCATATATCACCATATTTACTAAAACAAAAAAAAACTCACATGGCCTGTGTGTGGGTATACTAAATCTTAAATACCTTATATAATCTTTGGTGTAGATGTTTATATAAATATTTAAATAAATGGGATATATAAAAAAATATGGAGAGCTATATTCATTTTTTTGAGTAAGTGACAAAATTTAAAAAAAAATTGAAAAAAAAAAGATGATGAGACAAAAAAAATACAAAATTAAACTAGATAATTAAATAAGGAAAAACTACGAAAGCAAAGAAAAAGTTTATCTGGAAAAAAAATCATTGTCATATATATATATATTTTCGAGCTAGTTAATAAATAAATTATTAAACGTAAACTTAATTTATCATTCTCTGTTGCGTCTTAAAGGGTAAGTCATACAGTTTGTTATTAAATATTGTTTTATTTTTAATACTTTTATACGAAGGTAATTTATTAAAATACTTTCTTTCCCGCGAAGGAATATGATTTTAAGTTGCACGCATTTATTTGTATATTTTTAAAAAATTTATTTTCTTTTATTCAGGAAACATACAGTACAGTTACAAAGTTTAATATTTTACACAATTAGACTTAATTCTAATGGACCAGTGAAGTTTCCATATTAAAAATCAATTATATGTAAGGTTAATTATGAAAGTATAAAAAAGAGAAGGAAAAAGAAAACATACATGAAAGTTGTTTAAAAATTAAAATTTAAGTGAAAAAAAGATATTTTAAGGTTTGTAGTTTGTAGTGAGTATTTATACAAATGGAAATAATATTAAAAATGAAGAAAATTTGCAATAGTAATAAAAAATTAAGAATGGAAATAAAGAATGAAAAACATGCTCAGATGTAAAAATAAAATAAAATAGTAAAAACATTTTTTTTTTAAAAAGGAAAAACACAAACACATATTTATTTTAAGGGATTCAAAGAAACGATGAGAAGAATCTTTAAGTGAAATATAAGACAATAAATTTAGGTCAATTTAAAAAACATCTTCAAAATTAATGACACATTTACCAGCAATATATTGATTTTATTAACATATATAATATAAGTAATTAAAAGTAGTTTAAAAGTATAAAAACATGCCAATGGCAGCAGAGAAAAAAGAAATTTTTATCCATGTATGTATATTTTTTTATTATCGTGCTATTTTTATTATTTTACCTTGCATTTTTCACTTTCGTATCCACTTTTAGAATAAATAGAATTTTTTTTTTTTTTGACTAACGGCTGTTGCCAATTTGTACAAAATTAAAGTTAAATACAAAGTTCTATAATAGAAAGAAAACATAATTGTTATGGTTTTTTTATATTAAGGCAATCCATCCTAAGAAGGATGATTAATTGTTATGGTTAAACTCGATAAAAGTAATGTATAGTAAAAAAGAATGAGAGATTTATTGTAAAAAAGTGAAGTATAGAAGAAAAGTAGTAGAAAAGAGACACATTTTAGGTTTGTATATCTTACATATGCACAAATAGACATTTTTATGGGTATATTATACAGACTGAATCTCTTGTTCATCGGTTATTGTTGCAAAGTCAGTAGTACTTTACTTCCTATGTACAACCGAATGTACATTGAACTTGTACATTAAATACTGAACTTATATTTGACCATCGTTTATCGGGACTTAGTGAAAATAAAATTCTGTTTATTTCTGTTTTTTGTTGGTTGGTAAATTTTGCTTCCCAGCAATATTCATTAATTTATTTATTCACTTCAAATTAATTTACAGTTTATATATTTACGAACTTCTTATTCTGTGCCCGTGTTAAGCCATTATAATTAACACAGGGAAAAATGTAGGAAATTAAAAAAATAGTTCGATATTCTGCAATAAAAATGAGCGTTTTTTAATGTACTAATGAATTTTATTTTATGAAATGCAACAATGAATAAATAAAAGTGTATTGTGATTAATAATCCGAAAAAAATAACGTAAAATGCAATATAAAAATAGAGTACCCCGCTACGTACATCATCATCATTCCCTTTCCGCACCTAATGGTGCATAGGGCACTGCATTGGTACACCAATCGCAGCTTATCTTGATATTTTTTTTGTAGCATGAAGGTAAGATGATCAGTCTTACGCATCAGGTAGTGTCCAGGGACTATGAAATATTCGAGTGTGAAAAATACCTTTTTACTTTCAAAATTTTCCTTCTTTTAAAAAACATGCACTATCCTGGATTCAAACTAAAGATATGAACTCTTTTTTTCTATGATTTTTTTTGTTGCCCTTTAATAATAAGGAATATTTTTGTGTTTTTTTTTTTAATATTTTTTATTTCCTTTTTTAATTACTATATAAAAAAAAAACAAATTATCTTTAATAGAATATTTTATTTTTTCTTTCTTATGTTACACAAAAATTTTATAACTGTCCATTATTTATTATAAGAGCAAAAATTCATTAACATTTTCTTGTATACCCACGAACAGGCCATTCCTTTGTGGGATTTTTTTGTTTACTATTTTCACTATTAATATGTATTTCATTACTATGTAATTATGCTTTATTTTTTTAATACTCTGCTTTATTACTATGTTTATTGTAAAAAAAAAAATTAAAAATTAAAAAAAAATAATAATAAAATATATATTTCATATCAACCATGTCGGGAATCGAACCTGAGACCTCTCGCATGGTAGGCAAACGCGCTGACCATTACACCACGAGTCCGACTTGCAGTAAAAAAAATAATAAAATGCCTTAAATAAAAACATGTGTCTTTATAATTAATACATACATAGCCGTGTTTCGGTAAATTTGTTATTTAAATCACTATTTGCCTAACTGCCGTCACATGAAGTTTCTAATATACTTTCTATTTGAACCATAATAGGGTGTCCAAAAAAACCTCTGCCAGTTGCCAGCTCCTGTGCATCATCAAATCACTGAAATAAAATGTCTATTTCGTCCCGTATCTCGTTTTAGTATTTTTAAAAAAACACGCGTTTCTTGTGGAAAGATCTTGGGTTGAAAAAATTCGCCGGTCCAAACGTGTCGGCCCGGGGGGCAGTCTGTTACTTATGTCCTCTAGTGCGTGGAATATAAAACATGAATAAGAATACCATTATATTAAATTCGCCTGATATGTTTTCATATGACTTTTATGCGCTGAGTCAAACAATCCACCTGTTTGGTTCAACTTTGCATACCTTACCATACCCGTGGAGAAAACAGCGTCTGCCAAGAATATGTATTTCTATGTTAGAATAGAAATATCGCTTTTATACATATTGCTTATGCAGCATTGTCTTCTAGAAAGTAGTGGGTGTTTTTCTAAACGTGATACGAGGTTATAAAAAGAATCAAATACTTGTTTCAATGAGTTTGTTTATATTGTGTTCAAAATAATGAAAACACACTTTTACTTTTTGAATCCGATAAATTAATGTCTTCCGCGAGCAGTAACGTAGCGCAATATTGACATATAAATATTTTTTTATAATTGTGAATTAATAAGGGTCTATGAAACATTGCCCAGTAAAAAAAATTGTTTGTATTTGTTAGTAGTTATCATCTTTTGAAAAGTTTGTCTGAGTCTTTTGTTTAGTTTTGTCGACCTCGTGGTGTAATGGTCAGCGCGTTAGCGTATGCAAAAGGTCTCGTGTTCGATTCCCGACATGGTTGATGTGAAATATTTATTTGAATGGGTGTTTTCACACTAGAATATTTCATAGTCCCTGGACTGATACCTGAAGCGTAAGACTGATCATCTTACCTTCATGTAACAAAATGATCAAGATACGTTGCGATTGGTGTATCAATGCAGTGCCCTATGTACCATTAGGTGCGGAAAGGGAACGATGATGACGAGTAGCAAAATAAAATAAAATTACTGTTAAATTCATAGCATTAATAATACGTCACGATTCGGTTAAATTTTACCTTTGTTTGTGACCGTTTAAATGTAAATAGAACGTCGTCACGAACCTTGACGTCACAATTGTCAAGGCCAATTATATCGCGTTTTTGTGGAGGGTTCTTTTTTAACAATTTAAGTTTTGAAATTATGAATAAAAACATTTTTCCACAATTTCCATATCGATTATGAAGATACAATTACATTTTTTATATCCACTCTGCATATTTTTATCGGTATTTGTAGTATGTGATATTTTCCTATCATTGTCGTTTCAATTTTTGGCCATTTTTACAAACAAATCCGGTACTGTGATTGCAAATGGTTACAGATGCTGTTTTTGTCATTTTTCAAGTTTGCTCCGAAAAATGTCCCAAATAGTAAATTCTTTGATATGGCAAAAGGATAAAGCTTTAATATCATAGGGACAAAGATATGCTTGGAATTTGAAACAATATTTTTGGCCTCCTGTAAAATAGTGTCTGTGACAGATGAAACCTTTTGCCATCGAAGTACCGATAGCTTTCCGATGCTTCAAGAGTTGTTGGTTTGTTTCAACAGACGACGTATCACCATAGCAGTATTCCAATGGCGCCAAATCTCAGGACCATAAAAGGAAATTAAAAGAATAATTCCAGGAAATAATGTTGTCGCCAAACTTGTCGCGCAGTAAATTCATTGTGTCAAGAAAAGCCTCGCGTTGAGCGAACTAAACACAGTTTTTTTTTATTCCACACTTCGCAAGCGTTGTTGTGAGAAAGCGTTCTATTATAAATTTGAATACCCATTAATTACAGGGCATAAATTGTCATAATTGTAGAACAGCGACGCGTGTTATTTTTTTCAACTTTGAAAAAAAAAAAAAAAAATTGAAAATTTATTTATAAACCCTTACGGATTATTACATTTATTTTACAAAAATAATATATGCATTTTTTATTCATACTTTGTTATTCAAAATAATATTTTTTACATCTTTTGAAAAGTTTGCCTGAGTCTTTTGTTTAGTTTTGTCTGGTAGTTTATTCTATAATTTCAGTCCCTGTTTTATTAGTCTCGACTGTCCTTGTCTTGTTTTAGAAAGTTGTTATGATATTTATTTATTTATTTGACGGACTTGTGCAGTCCATTCTAACGATGGTAAATACAATTTCTTATACAGACACTAATAAAATAAAATACAACTAAATAAAATTAAAGCTAGGACAAAAAAAAATACACTAATATTTTGAGTTTGTCCAAATTTTTGTAGACAAGGACTGGATTCAACTCCCTGGGGAGCTGTTTATATTAACATATTACAACAGAGATGAAGAACATTTAAGAGAAGGTAATATAGAAGTCTAGGCATCTACAGGGCTACAGGGCCACTTAAACTAGCCATTGACAGGTCATAAGCCCTGTAGATGCCTAGACTTCTATATTACCTTCTCTTAAATGTTCTTCATCTTTGTTGTAATATATTTTAAAATAATACTACCTCAAGACAAGATCCGGTCTATCTTAGTGATTTTTTTAAAATCTATAAAGACTGATATTCTCGTATTATGTCCATGTTTACTACAATTTTTTTTAAAGTTTTAGTTCTTCGTCTACAATTACATCAATGGCTAATTTATTGATAAATTTTAATGATTCTAGTTTAAAGAGTTCATTAACATTTAATTGTTTAGTTTGTTTAAAAATTTTCTAGTTGCTGTTATATAGGGAAGGTCATATACTAACTTATATATTTTATTTTGTTGTCTTTGTAGTCTGTTTATGTTAATTAGATATCCTGTTCCCCATAGTAGTTGCATATAACATATTTTAGTTTTTACATAGGCTTCATACATTATAATTTTTTCCGTGTTTGGAACAAAATTTTTGGATTTTAAAAAAAGACTCGATAATGTTGCCACTTTGCTAATTAAATTGCTGATATGAATTTTCCATGTCAATTGTCTATCTATTGTTATTCCTAAATATTTAACATGTTCAATTTCAGTTAGTTGTTCATCATTTATGTGAGCATATATTTAAGGTCATATTTTTGTAGATTCAAAATTTACATGCAAATGTCTTGACGGAATATTTCGTCATACTCGCTACAGTTGCTTTTTTGGAATGACGAATATTCCGCCATACTCGGTTAATTAAAATATTTTTATATTAAAAAAAAAACCACTTAACTTCCTCATTTATTTAACACTTTATATAAATATACAATATATACACATATAAGGGCGGGCATATTGCCTTAAGGCAATTACATCCTACCTACCTGAACCGTTCAGTTTGAGAAAATTACAAAAACATGGACATATTGAATCTTAGAATTTTATACAAAAATTAAAAACAAAGATTAACAAAAATAAAAATATATAAAAAAATTAACACTATACTATGAAGAGAGGAGAAGGGATAGGAAGGAAAGAAGGAGGAAAAGGAACAATTTAAATAGTGACATTTCAATCTTGACTTAAATGTAAATAAAGAAGTCTCTAACATTAGTGGGTAGATTATTCCACAATTGAGCGGCTACTACTGTGAAAGAGGAGGCAAGAAAATTGGAGCGATGACAGAGTATTAAAGGGGTTCTCTCGTTACTAGAACAAATAGATTGTCCGTGTTGTGAAAGAGGTTGGAAGAGCTCTCTAAGATAAACAGGCGAAGTGGGATTATTTAAAATATTGTGAAGAAGTGATAGAATGTGAATCTTTCTTCTATGCCTGATACTGAGTCAGTGAAGTTGCGTGCGATACTCGGTTATGTGGTCAAAATTGCGAAGATCAAAGATATAACGTATACAAATATTCTGCAATCGTTCTAACTTATCAAGTAATTCAGAGTTAGCATCTGGATAACATACATCCGCATAGTCGAGGAGTGGAAGAAGTAAGCTCTGGAATAATGTTTGCTTAACATTAATGGGCAAGAAATTCTGTAATCTTTTGAGTGAGTGCAAACTGCTATAAAGTTTACGACCAACTTCGTTAACCTGATCGTGCCACCCTAAATGCTTATGAATGATAATACCTAAGTTTTTGACTGAAGTCATGAATGGAATTTCCGTACCATCTATTTTGAAAAGAGGAAGTGTGGAAAAATTCACTTTTGAATACATTTGTTTACTGCCAACAAGTACAATTTGGGTTTTTGTTGGATTTATAAGAAGTCCATGTTTTTTTGTCCATGCAGAGATATTCTCGAGTGCAAGTGACATTACTCTATGTGTTTCAACAATGTCAAGCGGGGTTCGAATCATCGGCATATAAATGGTACAAACAGGGGGAAGCTCATTCGGATGACTGGAGCTCGGAGTAACGGAGTTCTTCCCTATTTATTTTATAAAATCATATTATTATCAAATCGGCGGTATTCGGATTGACGAGGGGTAGTTGTAGATGTGTCTGGGTGGAGGAGGAGTATCTGGATGAAGCAGAGGGGGCTAATGCCAAATGGCTTCTGCGGATTACCTCGTGGTGTTTAATATTTATATCTGACTCCAAAGTTGTGTCAATTGGCACCCGAGCGGTCGTGACGAGGGTTCGCAGCCCCGCCACTGGGACCTTGCGGTGTCCTTCATAATCAACGCAGGCCCCGATTAGGCGGTGGCGGTGGAGTGCCGCACGTGTGTACCATTAAGGAGTAATTAATATAGTACTCTCGAGTGAAATTTAAACACACTTAGATATCAAACACTGACATATTTTTTACAGTCGGATTTTTACGTTAGGAGGAAATGCGGTATGACTTTTCTTCATACAAACGTATTTTCGAATTTTCTGATATTACTCTATTGCTTAAATTCTTACACGTGCAAAATAATAGTATTTAACAATGTTTTGAGTATGTTTAAATGATTGCAGACAAGCTGGATTTCCTCCCTAGGGGGTTATTCAGATTTAAATTTGTTTCAACATGGGGGGAAAACATTTTTGAGAACAGAATATGGAAGTCATGGCATTTACAGGGCCTGTGATTGGTTTAAGTAGCCACTTAACACACTGTGCAACATTCACTATTCTGCCCATGTTTAAATATCCACACTTCCTCAATTCTTCCGTTTGTCAACTTTTGTGATGTAATGGAGCTGAAACCTTTATTATGTGGGTGATATTCATCCGGCTGAATCAATTCACCCACTAGGCAACGCATCAAAACAATTTTCCAATTTTTACACTTCTTCTAATATCTAAACATAACGAATTGTGATTATCATACCAATGTCGCATGTATTTTTTATTGTTTGTGAATCATTATAAATAAACAAATTTATATGCAATTTTTTTTTTCTAAATCATAAAAACAAAAATTCTAGTCTCGATGCGGGTATTTTTTCTATTTTTTTATTTCAACCTTGAATGAGGAAGTTCAGTGCTACGTGAAATTGTAAATAAAAATGATTTCAAAGACGCGGTAAAAAACATAGCATTTAAACAACTAAACGGCGAACCGTACCAATGGCGAACTTTTTAAAAAATATATTGAAAAATTCATGAAAGTGATCTTAATAAAACTGAACTATAATACGAGTATATTAGAACTCACAATAGAGATGAATAACATTTTGTAAAAGGGAATATAAAAGTCTAAGTATTCATAGAGTTTATGGCATGTCATTGGTTGGTTTAAATGGCCACTTTACACACTGTTTAATATTAACCATTCTTCCTATGTTACTACTACTACCACTACTACTACCATCATGCCATTTTCCCTTAGGGCTAGGCAGAGAGAATAAACCTCTACCCAAGTCTATCCTGGCATACATTTTAAGCTTCTTCCACATTCATACATCTTGTCATACATGCCCTTCGGTTCTGCCTGCTTTTGTCATTGTTTTACCATTCTCCCCATGTTAGAACATCTATATTCCTTTAATCGAGCCCTGTAAATGCCTAGACGTCTATATTTCATTCTGTAAAATGTTCGTCATCTGTGTTATATCTTATAATTATTAAT